>NC_070609.1:82829285-83165357 GCF_027172205.1 Podarcis raffonei | reverse complement strand
CAGTTGGAAAAACGGAAAAACACGCAGCAGAAGCGAGGCGCGTTCAAAAACGGAAGCAATTACTTCTGGGTTCTCAGCGTTCAAAAACCGAAACATTCGGCTTCCAAGACGCTCGAAAACTGAGGTACCACTGTACTTTGTTAGGTTTGTCATTATTATTATTATTATAATTTTTTCCATGCTGTAAGCCACCTTGAGCATGGTTTTAACCAGGGAAAAGAGGCATAATAAATAAAACGATGTATGCAGACATGTACAGTGGACGCTCAGGTTGCGAATGTGATCATGGGCACGTTCGCAACCCGCAGCGATCGCAACCCGCGTCTGCGCACGCGCGAGTTGTGATTCGGTGCGCATGCGCAAAGCACGATTTAGCACTTCTGCTCATGCGCGATCACCGAAACCCAGAAGTAACCCATTCCAGTACTTCTGGGTTTCTGTGGTCCGCAACCCGAAAAAACGCAACCTGAAGCGGCTGTAACGCGAGGTATGACTGTACTCTCAGGGACTTTACCCACTCAGCTCTGTGTTTCTTAGGCAGCACCCTCAGATCCCTTGTGCCACCTACTCACTCTTTCTCACTGTACATAAATAAAACATGTGTCCGTCTGTTCCCTAACAGATTCCCTCCTCTTCCCGGGTTTCCTCGATGTTGATCTGGTCCCTTTCTCTTTATTGCAGTGGAACTTCCCGCTGCTGATGCAGGCTTGGAAACTGGGGCCTGCCTTGGCCACAGGGAACGTGGTGGTGATGAAATTGGCCGAGCAAACGCCTCTGACAGGCCTGTACATGGCCAGCCTGGTCAAAGAGGTGAGAGAGGTCTCTGGGGTGACTATATGAATAAACACTGTTCAAAGCAGAACATGTTGATATGCTTAGACTAAAGGAGTAAAGTGGAAAGGATAAAACCAATTACGATGCGATAAGGAGATTAAAATTCAATAACATAAAGGTTGCAATGAGAGTACAGAAATTAAAAGTTAAGGAAGTCGAGGTGTGGTGGAGGGGAGTGATAGGGTGGAGTGATGTGAATTCACGAAGGGGGGATATAGGTTTATATATGTTTATGACAATGTGTTTTTTTCTTTTGTATTGCAATGGTATCTCACCCTTTTATGTAGTATGAAAATTTAATAAATAAAAATTTAAATGTTAAGAGAGAGGTCTCTGGGGCTGCCACTCGCTGCTTCGTTCTTCACCCTTCCATGTCCTGCTTGCAGACTCGGACGATGCCTGAGCTCCAAACAAACCCTTTCCCCTTCTTCTCCTTGCCTGGGTGCTCAGAAGGCATGGAGGTGCTGAGTTCTGAGCACCCTGGCAAACTTTTGATTTTTGGAACGGACAAGACTATTGTGAAGATTTTCACTTGTCTTTATAAACCTACAGGCTGGATTCCCGCCCGGTGTTGTGAATGTGATAACTGGCTACGGGCACACAGCAGGGGCAGCCATTTCCTCCCACATGGAAGTGGATAAAGTCGCCTTCACTGGCTCCACAGAGGTGAGGAATATCTGCACGTATGAATCTTCCCCTTTTCTCCCTCCCTTCCGAAAGGCGTAGGATAGGTCACACCCTGTGCCAGATCTGTAAAGTAGACAATTATTTTAATGTGCAGTTTCATTTCAAAGTGCATACAGTGGTACCTCGGGTTAAGAACTTAATTCGTTCTGGAGGTCCATTCTTAACCTGAAACTGTTCTTAACCTGAAGACCATTTTAGCTAATGGGGCCTCCTGCTGCCGCCGCTGCGCCGCCGCTGCACGATTTCTGTTCTTACCCTGAAGCAAAGTTCTTAACCCGAGGTACTATTTCTGGGTTAGTGGAGTCTGTAATCTGAAGTGTATGTAACCTGAAATGTATGTAACCCGAGGTACCACTTGTTTTGGACTTAAGACTTTTACTGATTTCTTTCTTTTTTAAAAAATAAAATAAAATTACAGTTGTACTTTGGATCTCAAACGCCTTGGCCTCCCAAACAGGTCAGCTCCCAAACTATTGAAGCCCGGAAGTGAATGTTCCGGTTTTCGAACGATTTTCGGAAGCCAGATGTCCAGCGTGGCTTCTGATTGGCTGCAGGACACTCCTACAGCCAATCGGAAGCCGCACCTTGGTTTTCGAACGGTTCCGGGAGTCGAAAGGACTCCCGGAACACATTCTATTCAAGAACCAAGGTACGACTGTATTATTCTTTGACATATGCCCAAATCATACTTTATGTAGGTAAAACGACCCTCAAGTCTAATAGTTCCAAAATTTGCATTGTAAGAAGCCGCAGGAGAAGGAGGGCGCTCTTGTGCTCGGATCCTGTTTGTGGGCATCTGCCATTCCCAGTGGGGCATCTTCTTGGCCAGCATGAGAACAGGATGTTGGACTAGATGGGCCATTGGCCTCATCCAGCAGGCTTTTCCGATGTTCTTCTAAACTGTTCTTTTGTTGAAAATCACAGAACGGTTTGTGCAAATGAAACCACGAGATACAGTTATATCCAGTGTAATATTAACCAAAGGTAAAGGGACCCCTGACCATTAGGTCCAGTCGTGACCGACTCTGGGGTTGCGGCGCTCATCTCGCTTTATTGGCCAAGGGAGCCGGCGTACAGCTTCTGGGTCATGTGGCCAGGATGACTAAGCCGCTTCTGGTGAACCAGAGCCGCACACGGAAATGCCGTTTACCTTCCTGCCAGAGCGGTACCTATTTATCTACTTGCACTTTGATGTGCTTTCAAACTGCTAGGTTGGCAGGAGCAGGGACCGAGCAACGGGAGCTCACCCGTCACAGGGATTCGAACCGCCGACCTTCTGATCGGCAAGTCCTAGGCTCTGTGGTTTAACCCACAGCGCCACCCTCGTCCCTTAATATTAACCTAGCAACATACAATTAAACCATTGGTACAATACATAACCACAACACAGAAAGGCTGCTCCAAGCTGCCACAGGCTCTTTTGGAGTGCGGTGAAGCCAAGAACAATCCTGTGTTCCTATGATTTTAGAATTTCACAGATCAGTTGGTTTACGTAGGCATAGTAGCAGATCGTATTTAATAACCAAGCTGCTGATAAGAAAAAGAATTGCAAATAAAAAAAGCATACCCTGAAAATTATGGTGATAGATAGATAATTTATTACGGTCGGAGACCAGCTTATAAAACACACCAGATGTCAAAGGAAAAAACAACTACCAGACTTTTAGAAGACATCTGAAGGCAGCCCTGTTTAGGGAAGCTTTTAATATCCGAAGGACTATTGTATTTTAATATTTTGTTGGAAGCTGCCCAGAGTGGGTAGGGAAACCCAGCCAGATGGGCGGGGTATAAATAATAAATTGTTATTATTATTACTGAGCCTTTTGTGAAGCCACCTTAACTAAGCTTTTAGCCTAGGGACTGAGAAGCTACACATCTTCCAGTGAGAGAGAGTCTGCTAGCTCACTCTCTTCCTGTTGTTCTTCTTCTTGCTGTTCACCTCCCGGTTTCGCCCAGCTATTGTCTTCCAAACTGTGCCCCTCAGCAAACCATTGTTCCAAATCAGCACTACTCCACTGCTCCTGTGGAGTTTCAGGATCCTGGCCACGAGCAGGGGGAGGGGGAGGTTCCTGCCATTCCTCATCAGAGTTGTACTCCCCAGCCTGGTCTCTGACACCGATTGAGGAGGTCCACTAGAGGAGACTCCCCACCCATTCCCCAGCCCTCCAATCTAGAGCTAAGCCTGCCACACCGTGGTGGTTCCTTAAGCCAAGCCTATTTTTATACCGAAGATCAAGCTTGCCCGTCTTTCAATTTCTAGGTTGGGCACCTGATCCAGAAGGCTGCAGCAGAAAGTAATCTGAAGAGGGTGACCCTTGAGCTTGGTGGAAAGAGCCCAAACATCATCATGTCTGATGCCGAGAGTAAGAGACATTTCCCTCTTGACAGGAGTGGGTTTGCCCCTGCGGAGCGCGGGATTGGCTGGTGACACTCTGGGCCTTCCTTCACCAGAAGTGCAACTCTTAATAATTCTTTAGTGTTTAAGATAGTTTTATTTATAAATCCATGACATCACAACATAATACGTTACATAGCTACACTTTAATGTAACAATACAGCACGCAACGATTTAGAACAAACTAAAAGCTAAATTTGCGAAAGACACAAAATGTGTCCACTAGGCATCAGGAACTGCTTGTCCTGGGAAGTATCTCATTCTAATGACTAATGACTCTAATCAGAAAGTTTTCTGGAGAAGTGGTGATTGTGGTTCTCATCTCTAACTGGCCACTTAGTACCACCCCTCGTTAAGTTAGGTATTTGTGCATATTTTCAGCTAGCGCAAGAGGCCAGATTTTGAACCACCATGCCTGCCATGAGAACTTCGTAGAGGACTTCCACTGATAGGTTAGCTTTAGCCAAGTAGCGGCTATCAGTTACAAGGGTAAAGGTAAAAGGACCCCTGACCATTAAGTCCAGTCGTGGCCAACTCTGGGGTTGCGGCGCTCATCTCACTTTATTGGCCGAGGGAGCCGGCGTACAGCTTCCGGGTCATGTGGCCAGCATGACTAAGCCGCTTCTGGTGAACCAGAGCAGCGCACGGAAACGCCGTTTACCTTCCCGCCAGAGTGGTACCTATTTATCTACTTGAACTTTGATGTGCTTTTGAACTGCTAGGTTGGCAGGAGCTGGGACCGAGCAATGGGAGCTCACCCCATCGCAGGGATTCGAACCGCCGACCTTCTGATCAGCAAGCCCTAGGCTCTGTGGTTTAACCCACAGCGCCACCCGAGTCCCTTTAATTACAAGAGTAGGTCTTTGTAAATGAAGCCATTATTGTTTTCAGGAGATCACGAGAGAAGGCACAAGACAAATAACCTGGTTAACAGTGGCTGCAGTCTCCTGAAACATTCTGACCTATTATTACACATGTACCACAGAACAGGGCCACCCCACGGTGGATTCATGCAACATATCTTAGCTGGGGTGATGTGTTGGTAATTCTTAATGCTCTTGATGGTTGAGATAATATCTTTCCAGATCTCATGACTTGTGGCTTCCTTCTCTCCTCCAGTGGACTGGGCTGTTGAGCAGGCTCATTCTGCCTTGTTCTTCAACCAAGGGCAGTGCTGTTGTGCTGGGTCCCGCACGTACGTCCAAGAAGATATCTATCACGAGTTTGTGGAGCGGAGTGTGGAGAGGGCCAAATCCAGAGTGGTTGGAAACCCATTTGACCACAAAACGGAGCAGGGCCCTCAGGTGAGAGCACAGAGATTCCAGTTTGCGCTTATAAAATGTATTCTGGATTGGAAGAACTGTGAGACATTCTAGACTGGAAGGAATTTCGCCCTGGCAAATGGCCCCAAAAGAGCTTTCAGTTTATGTCTATTTAATTCATTTTTAATACTACCCAAATGGCTATTATTACTATGATAACACAAATGCTGGCTCTACATGTGTGTTCACAGCCAATTTGGAGGCAAGGATGGGGAGGAAAGGAAAGAGAGAGAGGGGAAGAAAAGCATTTGTTGTAGCCAAGAGACTGCGGGCGAAGGGACACAGTCCACCCACAACGTAAGCCTCCCCAGGGGGCCAGAGCTCACTGGTTGAAAACCACTGATCTAGAGCAATGTTCCCCAAACTTGGATCTCCAGCTGTTTATGGACTACAATTCCCATCATCCCTGACCACTGGCCTTGCTAGCTAGGGATGTTGGGAATTGTCAATGTATATTTGACAGTGAAAGCTGGACCATAAAGAAGGCTGATCACTGAAGAATTGATGCTTTTGAATTCTGGTGCTGGAGGAGACTCTTGAGAGTCCCATGGACTGCAAGAAGATCAAACCTCTCCATTCTTAAGGAAAGCAGCTCTGAGCGCTCACTGGAAGGACAGATCCTGAAGCTGAGGCTCCAATACTTTGGCCCCCTCACGAGAAGAGAAGACTCCCTGGAAAAGGTCCTGATGTTGGGAAAGATGGAGGGCGCAAGGAGAAGGGGACGACAGAGGTTGAGATGGTTGGATAGTGTTCTCGAAGTTACCAGCATGAGTTTGACCAAACTGCGGGAGGCAGTGGAAGACAGAAGTGCCTGGCGTGCTCTGGTCCATGGGGTCATGAAGAGTCGGACACGACTAAACGACTAAACAACAACACAACAATATTCAACAAATAAAATATTTTAAAGTTTGTTTTCTACCCAATCCCAAAGGTAGTTGATTTAAAATAGGGATGGGGATTCTGCAGTCCCTTCCAGATGTTATTGGTCTCTCAACTCTCGTCAGCCCCAGCCGGCTTAATCAAGGATCAAGGAATGTGTACAGTGAGAGTACCATGGCTTCCCCTGCCCTGACAGATGACATTGTCAGAGGATCTTCATAACCTCATCAACAAAAAGTTGATGTCTTTCATTCTACCTGTAGAATCGCTGTTCACGTATGGGCATGTACACACGTGTTAAAAGTGTATTTTTCTGTATTCTAAGAAGGATTGAACTGACCTTCCATACCATGTTTTTTTGTCTTCTAGGTGGATGAGACTCAGTATAAGAAGATCCTTGGATACATTGGTACTGGGCAAAAGGAAGGTGCCAAATTGCTCTGTGGTGGCAGTCCAGCTGCAGACAGAGGTTATTTTATCCAGCCAACCATCTTTGGAGATGTGCAGGACAACATGACCATTGCAAAAGAGGAGGTCAGCAGGAAAATGTTTTCCTGTACTTGTTAGTCTCTCAATAACAGTTCTATGGTTAGAGGGTTCTACGCGATCCCTCTCTTTTTCTCTCCTGCTGTATTGGTCTGTGTCTCAGAGCTACAATGGTGGCCTCCAGAACCGACCAACCATCCTCGTTTATCTGTACATTCACTTATGATTTACTTAAAATTACCTGTTATGATTTTCATTGTAGCGCCCCATCTCACTTTTGAGTGCTGTTAGCGCAGAGAATGCAAGTTGCAATTTTGGTTTTTACTGAAAATGTCATTGTTTTATTTGCTTTGTAAGCAACTTTGGGGTTTTAGTCTAATCAAGCAGTATATAAATCTTGTGGAGATAATAAAATAAGATATTTCTAACCCCAAGACTGTTTACAACACAAATGCCAACACAATATCAGTACTGTAAGAACAAGAACAATCTATTAAAATGCAATTGAATCATTTAGTACAGTCTCAGACACTTCTCAGTGGTTTGATTGGTATGACCAGTGGCGTAGCGTGGGGGGTGCAGGGGGGCCGGCCGCACCGGGCGCAACATCTGGGGGTTAGGGTTAGGGGGCGCAAATCCACAGGTTAGGGGGCGCAAATTACTTGCCTTGCCCCGGGTGCTGACAACCCACGCTATGCCACTGGGTATCACTGACCAGCAAAGGCCAGAGTGAATAGGAGGCATGAAAAACTGCAGAGTTTGCACTTGCCTTATTTTGTGGGGGGGAGATGATTCTATATGCTGGGTGCTAGGACACAAAAGGCTTTTCCCCTGCTTGCTGCCAGATGGCAGCATGGTGTAGTGGTTCAGAGCTGTGGACTCATAATCTGGTGAACCGGGTTCGCTTCCCGCTCCTCCACATGCAGCTGCTGGGTGACCTTGGGCCATAGCTGTTAACTTTCAGATTTGAAAATAAGGGATCAGCAACCTCGAAAATAAGGGATCAACAGCCTCACCTGTCCCGGGGACAGTGTACGGGATATATAACAATCCAGGATAGCAGCAGGAAACGGCACTGGAATAAGGGAATTTCCCCCAAAAAGGGGAAGGTTGACAGCTAAAGGTTGATTAGCTATCCTAATCTGAAACGGATTCTAGAGAGCCAGTGTGGTGTAGTGGTTAAGAGCGGTGGACTCGTAATCTGGTGAACCGGGTTCGATTCCCTGCTCCTCCACCTGTAGCTGCTGGGTGACCTTGGGCTAGTCACACTTCTCTGAAGTCTCTCAGCCCCACTCACCTCACAGAGTGTTTGTTGTGGGGGAGGAAGGGAAAGGAAGTTGTTAGCCGCTTTGAGGCTACTTAGGGTAGTGATAAAGCGGGATATCAAATCCAAACTCTTCCCCCTCCTCCTCCTCCTCCTCCTCCTCCTCCTCCTCCTCCTCCTAATCCCTACAACTAGGCAGGACTATATGAGGGAGGGCATTCCTTCAGGTAACCAGGTCCCAAGTTGCTTAGGGATTTATAAGATCCTGTCTGCCAAACCTATCTGTTTCCATATGCATCCTGCTCTGTCTTACAGATATTTGGGCCAGTCATGCAGATACTGAAATTTAAAACCATAGAGGAAGTCATCCACAGAGCAAACGACACGAAATATGGCCTCGCGGCAGCAGTTTTCACCAAGGACATTGACAAAGCAAATTACATTTCCCAGGGTCTGCGTGCTGGAACCGTCTGGTAAGAGGCTAAACGTTAGGGAGTAGTCACTAAATGCTTTAGGAAATGCTGTAGGAGGAGCACCTCCTTGGCAGGCAGAAGGTTATAGGTTCTGTCCCTGGCATCTTCTGGTATGCCAGGAGCTCCTGACTGGAAATCCTGAAGAGCTGCTGTCAGTCATGGTAACAATACTGAGCTAGAGCAGGCATAGGCAAACTCGGCCCTCCTGATGCTTTGAGACTACAATTCCCATCATCCCTGACCACTGGTCCTGCTAGCTAGGGATCATGGGAGTTGTAGTCCCAAAACATCTGGAGGGCCAAGTTCGGCTATTCCTGAGCTAGAGGCACCAAGAGGCTATGAATTAGCTTTCTATGCTCCTCTTTTCATTTTTTAAAATCATTTTTTTAATAGGATATTTATTAAGATTTTTAAAGTATTACAATAAAGTGAAAAAGAAGAAAAAACAGATAAATAACAAAAATACAGAATAAAGAAAACTAAAAACACATGAATTTTCAGTTGCTTATTTTCCTTTAACTTGTTTCCCGGACCTCCTCATACCTCCCTTTTTTGTATTCCACCACAAATTGTTGGTTCAGCAAATCCTTACCTTTATATTATTACCTATTTATAATCCCTTTTTTTCATATTCTCTTAAAGCATTACAGCTGGAAACTACTTAATTTCAATCCAACATCATTCTAACACTCATTAATTTTACAATATTTCTGTAGATAGTCTTTAAATTTCTTCCAATCTTCTTCCACCGACTCTTCTCCCTGGTCTCGGATTCTGCCAGTCATTTCTGCCAATCCCATATAGTCCATCACCTTCATCTGCCATTCTTCCAAAGTGGGTAGATCTTGTGTCTTCCAATACTTTGCAATAAGTATTCTTGCTGCTGTTGTGGCATACATAAAAAAAGTTCTGTCCTTCTTTGGCACCAATTGGCCGACAATGCCCAGAAGAAAGGCCTCTGGTTTCTTCAGAAAGGTATATTTAAATACCTTTTTCATTTCATTATAGATCATTTCCCAGAAAGCCTTAATTCTTGGGCACGTCCACCAAAGGTGAAAGAATGTACCTTCACTTTCTATGCATTTCCAACATTTATTATTGGGCAAATGATATATTTTTGCAAGCTTGACTGGGGTCATGTACCACCTGCATATCATTTTCATAATATTCTCTCTTAAGGCATTGCATGCCGTGAATTTCATACCTGTGATCCACAACTGTTCCCAGTCAGCAAACATAATGTTATGTCCAACATCTTGTGCCCATTTAATCATAGCAGATCTAACCGTTTCATCCTGAGTATTCCATTTCAACAGCAAGTTATACATCTTTGACAAAATCTTAGTTTTGCATTTTTTAAAATCATTTTTATTAAGTTTCCCATTTTAACAATCCAATCAAATCACATTGAATGTTCCAAATTTTACAAACGCATATCAAATAGTCCAAATATTCTGCCTAAATTATACATTTTTTATTGGGACTTCCCATGCTTCAAGTTCGGAGGGGCTCTGGTCATCTCATATCTCTGCTGCCTTGAATAGTCTTTCCAATAGTTCCTTTAAATCTTCCTGTTGTTGTTAACCTTCCTTCTTTCATAGCCTCTGAGTTGTTTCCACAAGCGAGTTGCAATAAGCAATGATATGTTTCTGTATGGGTTTCGTGTATGACTCTCTGCTGTTGTTGCAGAATCTCCTCACACGATGGTGTTTATGCCGAATCAATCCAAAAGTCATTTCGCTGCTGGCAGACGCCATCTTCCCTCAATTCCGATGAAATCAAATCTAGGCGTTTGCTCATTAATTTTCCCAGACCGGTTGCATCAAACATTAGCCTTTCCAGGGGAGATTTACCAAATCGGACTTGAAATACAGATATAATGACATATTAAGAGCTCACCTCCCCCTATGTTTTTGAAATCTCTCCAGCGGCTAACGAAATCCTGCTTCTTTCTAAAATCAGTATTTGGAGGGTCTTTTATCTTCTTCCAGGCAATTAAAAAAACAGAAGCTTTAGTTATATAATATTGTTATTTCCACACAGTTTATATTTTCCAGTCTCGCTTTCTATAAATATCTATGTTCCTCATTTCAAGGAACTTTCGAAACTGTTATGTATTGCTAACTGTACGACATTCTTAAGAATTTAACTTCCTAGCTGGTTTAACTTTTCTACCCTTTTTGGGGGAAACAATTTGCTAATCTTTGTGGCTGACCAGAAATATCAGATGAGTGGGAACTCTCATGGACATGAGGCCATATTATTTCCTTTGTTTTTTAAATTTGTTTTTAATTGTGTGTGTTTTTAATTTCAAAAAATAAATACATTTGCATAAACATGCACATTTTGTTGCACGTGAGCATATAACTTAATTAAATAAATAAAACTGTCAAAATAATGTCATTTTTAACTTGTAAACTGAGATATATGAGAGAAGATGAATGTCAGAATAATTACATTTATGTTCTGATGTGCAATTGCATTGTGATGTTTCGATTGGTGAACACAGGCAAATGTTTAAACCAGTAACAATTCAGAATTTTACGTTTCAGTATCCATTCTTTTTATCATTGGTTACATATATCAAATGGAGAAATAACAGGCAGTGAAAGTAGTACTTCCTTTATTACTCTGGTCATGAGTCTGCTGGTTTAACAAAAGACCCCTTCCTCTCCTCCTCAAATGGGAAATGCTGGAAGTTTACATCTCATCTTCTGTATTCAAACCTCTCAGACAAATTAGTGCCTGTTCTCCAAATTTATAGGTGCCTTGGACAAGGCCTGCAGTGTTAGACTTGGTATCGGGTGGACAAGAAATGAGATTATAGTGGTACCTCGGGTTACAGAAGCTTCAGGTTACAGACGCTTCAGGTTACAGCCTCCGCTAACCCAGAAATAGTACCTCGGGTTAAGAACTTTGCTTCAGGATGAGAACAGAAATCACGGGGGCAGCGGGAGGCCCCATTAGCTAAAGTGGTATTTTAGGTTAAGAACAGTTTCAGATTAAGAATGGACCTCCAGAATGAATTAAGTTCTTAACCCGAGGTACCACTGTAGTCTTATGTTATCTAAATGCTCCAGAAATAACTTCTAACCCCCAATGTCTCCTGCAGGATTAACTGCTACAACGTGTTTGGCAGCCAGACACCATTTGGTGGGTACAAAGCATCTGGACAAGGACGGGAAGGGGGAGAATATGGTCTCACGCCATACATGGAAGTAAAAACGGTGAGGATCTGAAACTCTCGTCCTAGTTTGGTTTTTAAGTATTTTGAAAACTGAAGCTTTTATTTTGCATCTTCCAGTAGAGAATGGCAAGGATTTCCAAGTAGTAAATAAAACTTGTCTTGCTTATGGGAGAATTGACGGTATTTTACTTTGTACGGAATGGAATAAAGAAGTGTCAAATGTTGCTCTCCTTAGCCCACTGAACATTGGTTTTGTAGAGACATAACATGAAAACATGTCTTTCACAAACTCTGGCTTAGACTGCAAACCATGGTTTGTCTGATCTTCTTTCCCAATATTCCCTGAGAATCCCTTGGTGACATCCTCAAAGGGGAGAGGAATTCCCAAACCATAGTTCAGGCGTAACACTAAACCACTGTTTGCCTGACCTATGTGGCAAGCCACCTTCAAAACCTCACAGCAGATTATGGTTTGGTGGTCATGGTGGTTCAGATGGTGTTGGTTCAGGCCTCATGACAAAGCATGGCTTGGGAATACGTCTAAACCGTGTTCCTGTTTTCAATAAACCATTTTTTGCTGATGGCAACCTTTTAGTTGTGAACAGAAAACCGGGCTTCGATGCCGAATGGTGGCTGCATCTGTCTGCAAGTAAAATTACAACTGGACAGGACAAGAGCAGTAAATCTTGAACAAATAGGCTCCAAACATTACTATCTTTAAGTGTTGTTTGTGGGGTAACATTGAGCTAATGCTTTGGTATGCTAGGTTATCGTAAAATTACTACCTTTGGATCATAACGAAAATATTTAGGCACCTTTTAAGTACCTGCTTGGAAGCATTTCTTATTATGTAAAGAAGGCACTGGAATTCTTCTAGTTCTGAAGAATTGATACCCACCTTAGAGTCAGTTTAAAGCATTGGAGTGAGAAGCAGTTGTCCCAGTATCCCACAGCTTGAGCAATGAATTAGGAGACTTATACAGTGCTGCTTCAATAAGCCAAGCAGATCAGGCATCTTGAAAGCAGTGAAATTTGAGTATTGTTCTGTCCAATGCTAGTGGGTGCCTCCAGCCAATTCTGTTGTAAATTGGAAACTGTAGGGTTTGATTAATCCAGCACAATATTAGGTAGACTGCATCCTGTTTTGAGGAAGGGCTGAAGCTCAATGGTAGAGCATGTGCTCTGCATGCAAAAAGCCCTAACAGCTGCCTAAGTTTCTGCTAAACTATTTGAAACTGATTTGCATTAACAGGGTTGACATGGGAGTCATCTTGGGACTGATTGTCTTGTAGAGTCAGAGATGCAAAGTTGGCCAAGTCTAATGAACGATATTCTTTCTAGGTAACCATCAAAGTTCCACAGAAGAATTCTTAAAGGACATCAGCTGTATATCTGAAACCTTCGGTATAAGCTGCCATTCCTCTTGATAGCAGCATTTAAGCAGGATTGAAGTAGAGGAACCTCCTTCATGAAGAAAGCCTTCACCTCTACAAGCAACCTAAGATTGTTTATTTCATATATTTTAAGAAAAATCTTTTATTTACCTGCTTATATTTTACTTCACTTTTTTTCTGTACCAGGCACCCCTATATCTTAATGTTACACTAATGGATACAGATATCCATTTGAGCTTTAAGAATAATTTCTCAAACCAGTTTTTCAAACTGATTATATGGTACCCATTTATGGTAATCTGGAATGTATCTTGAGGTTTGTTTATAGGAGCAAATATCTAAGTAACGAGAACTTCCGTCCTTTCTCCAAGTGTAACCTAAACAGAAACTGCCCCTTTTATACAAGAGAGCTCTAAAACTGTCTTCTTATTTTGACAATCAATGCTGTGAAGCCAGTGCAGGCTGTGATTTTTTCCCCTTGATCTTATATCAAATACATAAAGAAAATTTCATAGTTGACATGCATTTGTTCAGTTGCTGACCATTTTTGGTTAAAACGGTTACCCTTTTCTCTTAGTGCAAATGGGGTAAGATGAAATAGAGAGAAAATGATTTGTATAATAGAGGAAGGGACGCTCTTTGGTGGTTTTCTTCTTTTTCTTTTGAATTCCCAATATGCCAAGACTTTTCCTAGTGATTACAATGGAAACAAGAAAGATGGATGAGTGTTTTGAGCCAGTCACACCATACATTTAAAGCACCATGATACTACTTTAAATACTCGTGCCTTTCCCTAAAGAATTTTGGGAGCTGTAGTTTGTGATGGGTGCTGAAAGTTTTAGGGCACCCCTATTCCCCCCAGAGAGCTACAGTTCCCAGAGCCCCCTGTTTAAACCACACTGAGAATTCTAACTGCATGAGGGGGGTGATAGGGGATCTCCTAAAAATTCTCAGCACCCTTAAAAAATGGCAACTCCCAGGATTCTTTGGGGAAAACCATGAGTTTAAGATGGTATCATAGTACTTTCAGTGCCTGGTGAGAATGCAGCCTTAGAGTTCTTCACTATTCAAGTGAAAAACATAGGGTTCAAATTCCATGTTCCCTCAGCAGCCACTTTCTTCAGGGTTCAGTTTATTTTGGGTTTTCATAGGTTTGCTACTTAGAATATTTGAAAACCCAGCTTTGTTATATGGTATCAGCAGTGATTTTTTTTCCTTTAAAAATGTTTAGGGGTACTCTCATTTTGACTCAAGAAAATCACCATTTTATAGTTCAAATCAGGAAAAATAAATACAGTAAATGGACAAAGTACAAAAATTCACAAAATGTTTAGGGATATGCGTACCCCCAGAAAAAAACCCCACTGGGTATAAACCACCAGGCTATCGCAGGGAAAAATGGACGGTCACAGAGCATCCCTTGTCAACTGTCCATGGATATAGGATATATTACCTGCTGCAAGTCATCTGCAACCAAGGAACCTTAATTTTAATACTCTGAACACTTTGAAAGTAGGGAGATTGTTGTGTAGACAATATGGTGACTGACAGTTTTTCCCATACAGAATGCAACTGGCTGAGAGGGACATTATTAAAGTGAGGGTGTAATTTAGCAGCAAGAGGAGTTGGCTTCTGCACACAAGACTTCAAGAACCACCATTGGCCAGTCCTATGGCTTCCTGGAAGTCTGCAAGCCAGGCATGCAAGCAATGCAAATCTTTCATATAGCCACCTATTAAACAAATTCACGGAGCAAAATAATCTATGTTGCCACATTATGTGGCAGCATGTTTCATATCCTTTATATCAAGGTGAGGAACATCAGGCACAGGGACTGAATGTGGCCCTCCCAGCCTCTCTACATGGCCCTCAGGACTGACATGCATAGCTGGAATGTAGCGTAATGTCCAAGGGTAGCGTAATGTCCAAGTCACATACATTTTACCTTGGGCACTTTTGCCTTTAGCTATGGCAAAAGATGCTACCCTTAAACTCATACTCTAGCTGCTTAAACTTGCATAGCTAAAACTCCCATCATCTACAAAAAGGAGCTAGCACCAGGGTTGGGGCATCATCAAGGTTTGCAGAAGTATGGGGGGAAATAAATACTTTCAGGAAGTGAACCATAGGGACAACACACAGCTTGGCCAAATGGGGTCAGAGCAAAAAGTATGACTGGCTACACGATGCTGAACTGGGAGAAGAAGTAACAGAATCTGGGAGGGGAATAAAATGGCATGTTGCCGTAAAGGTCATGGCTGGCTCAACAGGAGCACTGCACACTATAGCATTTTGGTGCCGGTCCTATTTGTATTTTATATGCAGGTAAAGATGCGGAACACAGTTTTGCAAGGAAATCCTTTATCCTTTTTTGTATGCACAGAGAATTTTGGCCTCACTTCCTGAGAGGGTATCAAAATTAAAAGTACTTTTGCTACTTATGTATGTTGAATGCACCACCAGGTAGTCTGGTAATATGCTTAAATAAACAAATGACGTTAGAGACCTGAACGTTGGTAACTACGAGCCTTCCACAGCCCATTGGGCTTTTAACTTTTCTCCCTTAAAATTGGCACCAGAAGTCTTCCCCCACACTGTGTGGAAGCCAAACGTGCCTCAAAATAGCCTGGAAAAAAATCCAGGGAACAAACACTGGCATTTCTTATCTCCCCCACCCTTTACTGAGGATAAAACCATTTTTATTTGGTAACTATTGGCTGATACAGGGGTAGTTAAAATGCTGCAATCCACAAACGTGTGAAAGGAAATGATACACGGTTATGTTCGTGTAAAGACGTGCTCAAAAACAACAATGTTTTTATTATGTCATTGTGGGTGCGTGTGTTTAATATGGTTAAGAACAGCGGGGTTACATTTGATTATTTTACATAGGTTTTAACTACGGCTAGAGCTCCGCTGCCAAAATGGCCACCAGCTTCGCTTCCTTCTTTCTTCGCTTCTCTCCGGGAGCTTGACGATCTCCAAACATCGCGAGACTTCGCCTCGAAAAGTGGCGAGTGACCCAAACCGCCCCATCAACCCACAAAGGGGCGCGTTCAAAAGGGGGCGGGGCGAAGTCGTGCCAAGGAAACCCCTCCCCTCTGCCGGCATCAAATTCCCTCCGCTTTTATTCCTACCCTCAGGTAACCCCGCACCGAAGCGCCATCAAAAAGCGACGCGAAAGAGAGGAAGGTCCCCGGGCAATAATAATAATAAAAAAACTGCACACCCTAAAAACATCTGTGAAGAAAGGCGGAAGGGCCTTTCAGCTACGGCGTCGCGTCGCTGATGTGCAGCTCGTGATACTTGACGCTGCCTATTTCACTCGCCTGATAAGTTTTTCCCCGCCGCGAAAGAGGCCCATTTGGGACCGCTGCTCGCGCGGAGGGGCTGGGAGCGAGGCGGCGGGAGAGAGAGGGAGCTAGGCAGGCCCCGGCTCCGAACGCGACCCCGCTGGAGTTGCTCGGCAGATCAGGCGCGGCTGCCCTCGGCGGGGGCGAAGCTGTGGTAATGGCTGGTGGCTCCTTAGCCGGAGTCGAGCCTCGGCGCCTGAGGCGGAGCCCGGATTAGGAAAAGCTGAGGAGAAGGCGGCGGCGGCGGCGGCGGCAATAGTTTCCTCCATCCCCTCATTTCCCTCAGCCTCCCGGCCGTGAGGAAAGGCCTCTCGCGCCCTCTTCGCTTTCCTTCCCTGGCTGGGTGGGGATGAGGCGGCAGCCCGGCGGAGGAGGCGGTGGCGGAGGGGGCAGCAGCAGCAGCGCCGGCAGCGGCGCGGGCGGCGACAACAACGACACCGACGACACCGACTTGGAGGGGCGGCCCCCCGCCTAGCCCGGCCCCGCTCCCCCTCCTTCCCCACAGGCTCCCCTCGCCGGGCCTGAAGCGGCGGAGGATGTCGGAGGAGCCGGACGCGGACAAGATGATCAAGGTAGCGGGGCCTGCGGGGCGGCCTTTATGGACGACGCGCGGAGGGGTGGGCAGGGAGGAGGAGGAGGCCGCTTAATTGTTCTACTTGAAGCCTGGGTTCAACGCTCAGGGCGCAGTGCCTCTGAGCGTGTGCAGAGTTCGGGCGGCAGCAGGGCCTTCGCCGCGGGGCGGAACCTCACCCCCGGCCTCTTGGCAGATTCAAAACAGATACGAGAAAGTGTTTGTCCGTGCAGCGCTTGGCTGAACCGCGGAACTCGCGGGAGCCAGTGATGGCCACCAACTTGGATGGTTTGAAAAGAGGAGCTGTGGCAGATAACCCAGCCAGATGGGCGGGGTATAAATAATAAATTATTATTATTATTATTATTAGGCTGTCGATGGCTACTGTGCTCTGCCTTCACAGTCAGAGGCAGTAAATGCTTAGGATTAACAGTTGCTGGGAACCACAGGAGCGGAGAGGGCTCTTGGTTTTGGGTCCTCTTACGGGTTTCTCACCATAGGAATCTGTTTGGCTGCTATGGGAACAGGATGCTGAACTAGATGGGTTCCTTGTGCCTTGATTCAGCAGGCTCTTTCTTATCCTGGACCTTGGCAATCGTGCATCTCTTATATTTTTTATTTATTTATGGCCACCTTCCCTTCTAACCAGATGTTGTTGGGCTCTCATAAACCCAGGGCAGCAGTGGTCAGGAATGATGGGAGCTGTAGTCTCAACTACACCTGGAGACTATACACTGGGGGAAGACTGGCTTAATGGCATTTGTAGGTTGCTCTGTGACATAAATTCCCCTGGGTGGCTTATAATAGGTAAGCTTAAACACAAATAGGCATCAAAAATGGACGCAGATACAACAAAAACAAAACTCTGCAGCTGCAAAGTTAAATGGATTTAAAAATGGTGGGCCACATGTTGTACTTTATTTTAAAGGCCTGTGCAAACTGAATGCTTTTCCGTTGGTGCTGAAATTATGGTCTTTTCTCAGACTAGCTTTCCTGGGAAATTTGTTCTACAACCAGGGTGCCTCTATGAAAAAGACCCTCTTCTTGATGGTTACTTAGAACTGTAGAATTGTAGAGTTAGAAGGAACTTCAAGGGTCTCACTTCATTTGACAGGGCGCCCATTATTCATATATAATACCTACAAAGCAGCTAGAGTTTTCTAATCACTATACTTATACTTACAAATATGAGACAGTCACTGCTCACTGGCTTACAATCTTAGTGGACACAATGCAAAAGGAAAGAAGGGTACAGAGGAAAGAAGAAAGCAAGTGTTGAAGCAGCTGCTACTTCACTGGAGAATGGTTGGGGCCAGGCTGGTCTCCCCCTTGCCATGATTCATGGCCAATAAGTCACATGTCCCACAGGTCTGGGCTTGTGGAGTACAGTGACTCAGAGAATAGTGAATTATTAAGCAGAAATGTGTTCCAGTGCTTACAAGTTTTGTTCTCTGTTGGGAATATGAGGATTAATTCAGGCAAAAGAAGCTGCCTTATACCGTATCAGACCACTGGTCCATCTAGCTGACAGTGGTGCTCCAGGATCTCAGATAGAAGTCTTTCTCAGCCCTATCTGAGATCCTAGGGATTGAACCCAGGATTTTTTGCATACTCTATCACTGAACTAATAGTAGTGGTAGTAGTAGTAGTAGTAGTAGTGTAGAGCCATTTATATATTCACAGCACTTATCAGAAAATGAAAGAACATTTATTTGTTACTATGGTGTTAGTATTGTAGCTCCATTCACATACACAGCATTCCCAAACAATGATTCTTATTATTGATTTTATAAATTTACTAGGGTCTGTGACCCAGCTCACTTCACTTGCCAACCCCACCTACCACTGTGCTTGTAGGTCTGGGCCACCTCCCAGGCCACCCGCCCACTTCTTTGCTTCATCTCTTGTTCCCTCCTTCTCACCCTTTGAAACTGCAGTGATGTCCCAGCAGCTCTGAGGGCCCAATTTGTCATTGCACTGTAGTTTGTGTGGCCACACTATTGTTTGTGACCACACAAACTTTAGCGTGGCAATGTTCTTAACTATTTATTATATGCAACATATATTTCCATCAATATAAGATGACAGGTCTCTGCCTCAAGGTGCTTACAGTCTAAAATTGGATATTGGGGAGACAGCAGAGGGAGGAGGCAGGGGCAAATAGGAAAATGTTTGATTATTTAGGTTCAACATATTTAATTAAGTATTCAGGGTTCAATGGGAACAGAAGTCTCTGCCCCAAGATGCTTGTGATAACATACACATGTATGCCTGCACAAGGGAGACTGCAGCTCCGATCATCCCTAGCTAACAGGACCAGTGGTCAGGGATGATGGGAACTGTAGTCCCAAAACAGCTGGAGGGCCAAGTTTGGCCATCACTGCTGTAGAGGAGCAGGAAGGAAATGCTTATTGAGGTTTATTGAGGGAAGAATGTGTGGGTGTTGCTGTACACATACATTAAATTTGTACCTCTCTTTATAGACCCAGGTGTGGTGAAGCTTTGCCCCTCCAGATGTTGCTGAACTGCAACTCCCATCAGCCTCAGTAAGCATTGCCAATTGCCACGGTTGATAGGACTTGTAGTTCAGCAACTTCCGGAGGGTGAAATTTTTCCAACACCTATTGTAGTTGGATGGCTTTAGAAATAGAAAATATCAATAAAAATGTAAAGAAGTTATTAAAGACCAGGGGGTCTACAATAGCATTGGCATCTAACTGAAACAGAAGAGCAGGATCTAAATGCCAGAGATTCTAAAATGCCTGTGAGTGTATAAAGGTGTCAAAGAGCAAGCTGGCTGTCAATCACACCATTCAAAGTTGGAATTAAGTCTTTATTAGCAAAAACATGAACTGCACAAACTTGGCTGATGTCAAGTCTAATGAGCACAGCAGTTCATCCCTAGAAGGTCTTACCCCATGAATCAGTTGTCTAGACTGAAAGCCACCGCCTCCCCATAGCCATCTTAAGTCTCCTCTCCAGGGCTTTTCCCACGCAGTCAGAAACTGCGCCTACATGAAGCCTGTTGCTGCTCTGCCCATTTCAGCCCTCTTCTGGTTTAGGGAGGAGGAGTCTATTGCAGCAGTAGGGGGAGACACCTGTGACTCTTCACCAGCCTGACTCATCTTGGCCTCCCTTCTCCCACTCGTCTGCTGCAGCTTCTGCCTCTGATTCTGGACTTCTCCCTGTCACATACTCTTGGTATCTGAAGAAGTGTGCATGCACACGAAAGCTCATACCAATAACAAACTTAGTTGGTCTCTTAAGGTGCTACTGGAAGGAATTTTTTTATTTTGTTTCAACTTCGGCAGACAAACACAGCTACCAACTGTAACTAGACTCTCCCAGTTGTCTCTTCGGCTTCCAGCACCTCCTCTTCCCAGACTTCTCCCTCTGGCCACTCGTCCCCCCCCCCAATCCCTGGGCATTTTGTTCCCCAACTGGATCTTCCTTCCACTCCTCTGCATCCAACCAGTCCATGACAGAGGTAATCACATGGCACCAAAAAGACATAATGCTGCCTGCCTGTGTTGCTGCCCTTCTCTCCTGCTGCCTCCCCCTTCCCAATTAATTATTATATATCCACATTTATTGTACATGTCTCATAAACAGCAAAATGCTAGAGTTACAGCTAAATAAGATCCAGCATATAAACTGAACAGAACAAATTGGTATTGTAGATTTGTGGATATGCTCTTTATATAATTACAATACTATACGGTACTATATTACACTATATAGGATTTGCAGCTGGCATCACATAGGGCTCTGCCTGAGCTCTCCAAAGATGATGCTGTAGTTCCATGTTTCTTCTTTTCCCTTTTGAAACAGGAAACTTCTATTTTAGAAGAATACCATATTAACTGGACTCAGAAGCTGGGAGCTGGTATCAGTGGTCCAGTAAGGTAAGAAGATGCATTTTGTTGCTGTGATTAAACTCTCAGGATAATAATGAAATACTGAATGCTTTAATTGTCCTGTGAGCAGAAATGGATATTCCTTCGCTCATTTCTTATTCGGTTTGTGTCAAAACAAAGTTATTTTGTAACACATCTTTAATGCTTTTATTTATTAGGCTTCTGTCCCACTATTGCATAAGGTTCCCATCCTCAATTTGCACAAACTGTACATAACTCCAGCAGTTCACAGGACTCCTTTACAATGTTTTTTTTTTAAAATAAATGCACTAAAATGCCATTCTCCTATGTGTTTAATCACAACAAAATGTGACTTTCAGACATGGTCACACACACCTCCAAATTGTTTTGGACTGCTTTTGTGCTCATGCATAGGAGCATAAACCACTTTTTAATCCAGCTACTTAAATAAGTTAGCTGTGGCCCCAGTAGCTCTTTTTTATTTTAGGAACCATGGATCAGGCAGGGGTTATATTTGGGTTCTGACCAATCAAATGACTTTTCCTATGTTCATCAGGTGTGGGGAGATGCCGTGGCTTCCAGGCAGGATGTTGTGCCCTGTTCAATGGATGTTTCCCAACATACTATCTCCAAACATTAATGTGGGAATAATGCAGGAGTCTAGATTGGGAAAGATTTAGACTCTGTCTTCAAATGAGGAATTCATTCATATGTCGGTAGCTTCTTTATAGCTTCCCCACTAACCAAATGATTTTGCTGCTATCTGGACAGAGTCTGCATGAAAAAATCGTCTCAAGAACGGTTTGCACTGAAGATCCTTCTCGATCGCCCTAAAGCTAGAAATGAGGTATAGTCCACTCTTCTTGAAAAATGTTCTATAGATCTGTTGCTCCACTTGTGTGTTCTTCCCCTGCCCACTCAGTTATCCTAAAACAATTTATAGCAGTAAGAAGCACTCCTTAACACACCCCATTAAATATATGTGGACGGTTGCTGTTTTATTTAGAGCCACTGTGATTTCCTAATTGTCTAATAATTTTCTGTCTATTTTCCATGTCAAATAAAACCAGCATGGCTTACAATGTAAAATAAAGCATAATGCATTTTTTAAAAAATAAATAAATAACTACTACCCTGTGGGCATTTCACTTCCTTGGTGATGCTGGGCACAATTTGAAGACATTTTTATCTGTCGGTGACTTTGGCAAGGGACGAGCTTGCTCCATCTTCCATGTGACCGCCCTTTAGATATTTGAAGATGGCTATCATATCTCCTCTCAGTGTGTTCTTTTCTAGGCTAAGCATATCCAGCTCCCTGAACCGTTCCTCATAAGACTTGGTTTCCAGACCCTTTATCACCCTTCTTAAAATTGTGGTGCCCATATATGCCTTATGCCCTAGAATTCCTCACTCCACACCTGAGGTTTGCTCTGGTTCTACCTTAATGGCAGTAAGATTCCACACAGGAGGAAGCTTGATGAAATTGCTCTCCACCCGTACTGATGTTAGTGATGGTTCTGGCTGGGCTGGGCTGAAAATCAACCCCCCACTCAGACCTGGAAGTGGAGCAGGCAATGATATCCAGATTACGGAGTCGGGGCTGCTCCTGTCTCACAGTTTCCCCCATAGACTGTTACTCGTTGCTGGAATGTGGGTGAAATTTTGGAGGTAGTCCCAGATTTCTGACGAACCCACACATGGGTGCTCGTGGTGAGTTACTCAGAGGCATTTCTTTATTTCTTCAATTCCCCTTCGCTAACTCTGCTGCGTCAAGAAAGTTATTCAACCTTGCCCTGTTGACCCTTGAAAGCCCTGCAGTTTGGATCAGCTTCCTTGAGCCCAGCTTCTGAGCACCTCACCAGAAGGAAGCAGGGGAGGCTGCTTAGCAGGCTGCTCCACATACTTCCCAGAGCAGATGGA
Organism: Podarcis raffonei; assembly: GCF_027172205.1. Classification (NCBI taxonomy): domain Eukaryota; kingdom Metazoa; phylum Chordata; class Lepidosauria; order Squamata; family Lacertidae; genus Podarcis; species Podarcis raffonei. The sequence goes on along the minus strand of NC_070609.1, from coordinate 83,142,714 downwards.
CCTCTTGGCAAACATTGCTTTGCTGTATCTACTTTGCTTGCCTGTTTGTAATCCTCCTTGTTTTTTGCCTGCCTGACGTCTTCTGCAGACTTAGCCAGCCAGCACCCACGTGTGCCTTGCATTCTGCCAACCAGCCTTGATTGCCTTGTTGTTCCTCGGCACAATCGTGCTCCTTTGCCTCTTGCCTGATTCTACCCTATACCCCAAGGCTCAGGCTAAGCATGGGCTTATCTTGGCTTTAAAAATACTGGCGTGCATGCAAGGGCAGCCTTCCCCCAGCCTGCTGCCCTCCTGATGCTACGGAGTATAACTCCCTTCAGTCCCAGCCAGGATGGGAGCTCTTCTCCAAAACATCTGGAGGTGAGCAGGTTGGGGAAGGCTGATCAAGAACATGCCAGGCAGCCAGTATAAACTGGAAAAAGAACTGAGCATGTGGCTGATGTGCTTCCCTCATTGCTAAACTAAGTTGATTCTCATGGGCTTAAGAATCGGAGGTAAGAACTTCAGGAGGGGCAGTGCTCCTCAGGCTGACCTTAATTCTGCCCGCAGGCAGAGGGGCATAAAAATGGGGTGGGGGAGAAGCAAAGAGACAGTAGCTAAGGCGGATGAGCATGGCTGCATTTTAACTTGTCTTCTCTTCTCCATCAGGTCCGGCTGCACATGATGTGCGCGACACATCCCAATATTGTCCAGATCATCGAAGTTTATGCGAACAGTGTGCAGTTCCCTCACGAGTCAAGTCCAAGGTAAGACTCTAGCAAGGTGGTTTGATTTCTGACCGCATCCTTTCTACAATCAGGCTTCGACGGTGTGGAATTCTGTCTGGAATTTAAAAACCGCCTTTTATCCAAAGCAAACTGCAACTTGCCATATGTCTCGTGTCCCCCCCACCCCTTTCATAGTAGCGTGCCTTCCTTTCCATTGTGACAAACGTATTGTTCAGAATATGTCAACATTTTTCTTTCTTGCAGCTGGTCTCCTTCTTAGCCATTTGGTTCCCAGCGTTCAGGACATTGGGGTGTGTGCAGCATAGATAGCGGCCCTTTTTTGAGATAGCCGATGGCTTTCCGTTTTCTTTAAAAAAAACTAGTGCTCTTGTGAGGTAAGGCAAAGCATCTCAGATGCATCTTGGGTGCCATCAAGGCTGGCAGAACAGCAAAAGATCACAGGGCAGGATCTGCCAGGAGGTTTTCCTGCTCAAGCCTCACAGAATTAACAGGAGCTAGAGCTGTCTTGACTTGTCACTTGCCACAAGCTTGCACAAACCTCAGCTGGCAAATGGTAGCATTAATGTGCATATTCCTTTGGAGAAAAATTCTCCAGTTTGCTCCCCACTCTTCGGGAGTTTTCTCTTTCAATGATGCCCAGAAGAACAGATTCGCTGGAATTCCCAAATCCTAAACTGATCACCTTCTCTTTAATATTGAACTGGGCAATAGAGCCAAGTTGTCTCAGACCCTGCCTTGGTTTGAAGTGTGGGGTGTTAGCTCTAGTTTTTATTAACGTTTTGACTTTTTTTTTTCATATAACGAACTGGAATACTTTTAAAACAGGGCTCGGCTCCTAATTGTAATGGAGATGATGGAAGGGGGAGAACTGTTTCACAGAATCAGCCAACATCGGCACTTTACTGAGAAGCAAGCAAGCCAAGTAACAAAGCAGGCAAGTTCTTAACTTAACCCCACCCACCCCCAACACCCACCCCGCCCTTGTCTAAGCGAAAAGCATGGGAGGAAACAGCCCATAAAATAACTGACAATTTTACTGGGAGGGCAAGCAGCAAGCTTTTTAAGAAAACAACCCTCTGATCTAATCAGAAGATTGCCTGCTTTGTTATGATCTCCTGGACAGCCTTTCTCTTTTTTGAGTTAAAACTGGAGGAACACTTCATCCTTTGCACTCCCAAAGTTGTTTTTTTAGGGTGTATGAGGACAAGAATTATTTTCCCTTAACAGAGCCCATTCAAACCTGCCTCTGCAGGTCCCTGTTCTGAAGAGGAGGTCTGCCCGACACCAGTTACTCATGTAAAGACTGAGTGGGCTGCCTCCTTTGGGTGAATGGGAGGTGATTTTGCAGTGTCAGGTTGGGCATAATCACCTGCTTCCAGCAAAGGCTGATGGGCAGGCAGCAAGGCCTGAACAATGACTTGTCCAAGGATGGAGGAAGCAGCTTATTTTGCTGGCAGATGCTTTGAGCTCCAAGAAACATTGAATTTATTCTCTTGCAGCACGCAGTTTTGGGGATTTCTAGTCTATGCAGATAAAGAAATAAAGAATTTTCTTCTTAAATAAAGAAGAAAAATCACAGGGATAGGGTTAGATATTAATGAAATTCTTATCCGTGGGCCCTTTACTCAGGGTAAACTTAACATAGCTATGAATTCCCTGCTATCATAGCCGCTACAAAGCCTTTGAAGAAAGAATGACGAAGTGTGTCATCAGCACAGGGTCCCCTAATTCAAGGCAGAAGCATGGTCTTGGGTCAGTTGAGACTCTTCCAGTTCTTCACACTCTGGAGATCCATGTAGGCCCTACCCTAGTGAGCAGGCCAGTGTGCAGTTTGTGAGAGCAAGTCTTGAAACTCAAACCCCTGGACCTTTGTGAGATGTGGGCAGTCTCTGAGCAGTGGAAGAACTAGCTGTTTTTGGGTCCTATGAAGTATCCAAAGAGAGACAGCCCTTTCTTAGTACAGTCGTACCTTGGAAGTCGAACAGAATCCGTTCTGGAAGTCCGTTCGACTTCCAAAACGTTAGGAAACCAAAGCACGGCTTCCAGAACAGTCATTTCTGGGTTTGTGGTGTTTGGGAGCCAAAACGTTAGAGAACTAAGCTGTTCGAAAACCAAGGTACGACTGTAGTCTGGTCCTCAAGGAATAGCAGGTTGAGAAATACTGTAGCACAAAGCTGAATAAATCAGTTTCCCTTCTGGGAACGAGCATGTATTTTTTGTATTCATGTTTGATGTGGTTGCTTGTTCCTATCTATTGTCATGATTTGTGTTGCTGGTCTTTTTTTAAGGAATATGGTTATATGCCTTGGTGACAGGGTGACCTCTTCTCTCTACCTTTTTTTTGGGGTGGTGGGAGGTCTCTAGGTGCCGTGTCTCTTGTTCTAATGAAGTGTTACCCGTGAATCCACCTTTTGTTCTTTCTGTGTGTTTTCTGCTGCGACTTTTTCATCGCAATGTAATTGCAGTGCTTTGTTCTGATCTAACGCAGGATAATTTCTTCAGGGAGAGTTCTTTCCAGAAAAGTAACTTGTTGGCAAAACATTAAATTCTAAGATTTGCGAAGATTTTATGTTTTTTTTTGTTTAATCCTGCGTGAGCAGAGTTCTGTTCATTGTGGATCTGGTAAAAGGCATCATTAAATTCGCCTCCAACTTGCATGTGATGGAGACTCACTAAAGAGTCTCGCTGGTAGATGCCCCAAAGGGATGGTTGTGAATGCTATAACATTTATATTTCCATCTAGTTCCACCCATTTTGACAGGTTGACAACTACTTTTAAAATACTGTTTCGAAATGATGTTTTCTTTTCAGAAACACAAGGTTAAATATATGTAGTTAGAATATTAATACAGCTGAATTTAAGCATTTGGGCAAAAGATTCCTGCATTGCAGGCGGTTGGACTAGATGACTCGTGGTTCCTTCTAACTCTATGACCCTATGATTTCTTATGTGTACGTCCTGTTGATTTAGTGGGAGATAACTTTAATCATGGGGACGCAGGTGGCGCTGTAGTGTAAACTACTGAGCCGTGGGCTTGCCAATCAGAAGGTCGGCGGTTCGAATCCCCACGACGGGGTGAACTCCTGTTGTTTGGACCCAGCTCCTGCCCACCTAGCAGTTCGAAAGCACGTCAAAGTGCAAGTAGATAAATAGGTACTGCTCCAGTGGGAAGGTAAACGGCGTTTCCATGTGCTGTTCTGGTTTCCCCAGAAGCGGCTTAGTCATGCTGGCCACATGACCCGGAAAAACAGCTCCCTCGTCCAATAAAGCAAGATGAGCGCCGCAACCCCAGAGTCCTTTGCGACTGGACTTAATTGTTAGGGGTCCTTTACCTTTACCTTTTTTAACTTTCATCATATTTCCAGTTAGAATCTGTGGAAGTTAAAAATGCTTGACTTTGTCTGAATTGTTCCTTGCCTATCTTGAGAAGTATGGGGTGTTAGCTCAAGAGTGCCTGGTTTTATCCAAGGTTGGTTGTGAATGGACAGAGAAGTATAAATGATGTTTTTTGTGTCAACTTTTAAAATTTCTAGTAATTCCCATTCCAGAGCCCATATATACAGCTTTTCCAAGTCTCACTCCATGCTTTTACCATCGGCAGCCTCAGTTTTCAGAAAAGAATGCCGTGGAGAATAGTGTGCCCACTGGCCTGCTACCTCCTATATTAATAAAAATATTTACATAATTTTCTCTTTCTTGGAGCTAATTGTGCATTTTAGCCTGACATTTTCTGCAGAACAAATTGGCCACCTTTTGGTTTTTATTCTTTTTAATTTCAAAATATGCCCTTAACAAAATTGAAACTGTTAGCACTGAACGTAGGTGGAATGATCTTTGCTTTCAACTTGCACCTTTTAAATGGTGCCCTTAATCCTGCTCTGGTTCTAAGCGGTCTGCCATTCAAAAACAGTCATTGTGTTTCATAGTAGACTTGTGGTTTGCTGTGGTTGCTGCGTGGTCAGCCGTGGCTGGAGCTGGTGATTGGCCCCATAGCAAGTTGCAAACAAGGCAGTAAATCTTCTGTCACCTGCCTTCATCTTTTAAATCTTGCACATAAACATCAGGGTTGAGCAGAACTTAATCACTTAATTACTTCAGAGATTCAGTTGGCCTGTTAACAGCAAATGAAGGGCCACTGTTGAGATACAATTGTACTATTGAAAATGTTTTTTAATAAGTCGGATTAACACTTTAGTCTTGGAAACTGAAAGCAATTAGCAACAAGCTGGGATGGGTGTGTGTGTCTTTCTCTTAATGTTTCCGGTTGACCCTGGGTCAAGGCAAGGCAATTTCAAGCACAACTTTTCCAACTGTCGCAAGGTGGGCTTTTGTGGTGTTCCCTCCTCTCCCCCATTGTGGCTCTGCAGAAACGCAAAGAGGTCCCTGCTCAGGTCTGCTGAGAAGATTAGGAAATGCTTGCTGCACTTCATCAGCTTAAACACCCAGAGAGGTGAAAGCAGGAGTTGAAAACATTCCCCAAGGGCCCAGGCAGCAGGCCGCCTTAAGCCTGGTTTTGCATACCCTGCTTTGATTTCCTACTTGCACCCTCCCTGACGGAATTCGCTTGCCTCAAACCATGAGAATCTGTGTTGTAAAAACAGAAGGAACCTTTTGCTGTGTAGACGCTTCTTGCCTCAAGCTGGGATGGATGGCTTGACTGATAGAAGCAGCCTGCCAAGGCAGAAACAGCTGTTTGCTGGATGTGTGCCCTCTCCCCACCCCAGCCCCGGGAGTAAACCTCCCTCTTTGCCGTTTGCTCAGCAGTTTGTTTTGCCAGATCTCAGACAACCCTTTTGAAGAAATGCTCCACCTGCCCTTAGCAGTGTGCTTTCAGGATCTGTCTTTATTCCCCACATGTATGCATAGTCTTCCAGTACATGCAAAAGGGTAGGATGGGTGGGGGTGATGTGGTGGAGATTTGTGATCTCAGAACCAGAGCCCAGAGACTGAGCCCAGAGTCAAGAGTTGTGGTGCTGTGTCTCCATCCCAGATCTCCAGCTGCTTTTCCTTTGACCTCCTGAGCCATTCTAAGGGACACCCTCTGTGGTGGTGCTGAGGGTATCTACTGTGCTCCTTTTCTTTTTTTAAGTGCAGATGCCATCATGTCAATGAGAGCCTTTTGGTTACTGTGTTTTGACTCCTTGTGCCCTCTTTCCAGATAGCTTTGGCTTTGCAACACTGTCATTCTTTAAACATTGCGCACCGAGACCTCAAGCCTGAGAACCTTCTTTTCAAGGATAATTCTTTGGTAAGATGAAGATTTGCTACTTTTGGTGTTGTTAAATCAGCTATGCTGCTGGTTAGTTCAAATCAGAATGTGAAATGGCCACTCTCATTTTGCCCCAAACTCACATTACCTGTCCCTCCGGCCAGCAGCAGCCCTTTCTGTCCCTGGGCCCTGTATGAGTTTCCCCTTTCCTCCTCTGTAGCCTTGGTCCTCTTTTCCTAGGCCTCTTGCTGCCTCCCTCCATTCTAACCATTTCCCAGCTCCCTAGTTACCGTATTTTTCGCTCTATAGGATGCACCAGACCATTAGGCGCACCTAGATTTTGGAGGAGGAGAACAAGAAAAAAAGTATTCTGAATCCCAGAAGCCAGAACAGCAAGAGGGATCTGGCTTCTGGGGTAGCCTCTGGCTGTTCTGGCTTTTGGGACAGCCACGCCAAGCCTCTTCATTTTTTTTTTTTAAAATAATTTTTATTAAAGAATTTTTTTATAACCACAAAAACATAACAATACAATACAATAAACACAACAAACAAACAAACAAAAACGAAAACAAGTACAATTTCAGATCTTATTTTCTTATACCTTTCTTCTCCGACTTCCTCATGCCTCCCCTTTCTGTATTCCAATTTCTAATCAATTATTCAGCAAATCTTCCCTTATTTTAATTTAGTTTAATCTTCCTTATTCTCCTTATCTTATCCATTACTAATAGTAACCATTTATTTTCTGGTCCAACATCATTCTAGCTTTCATTAATTTTGTAATATTTCTTTAAATAGTCCTTAAATTTTTTCCATTCTTCTTCCGCTGCTTCTCTTCCCTGGTTTCGGATTCTGCTCGTCATTTCTGCCAGGCCCATGTAGTCAATCACCTTCATCTGCCACACGCCAAGCCTCTTCAGGTCAGCGGGATGAAGGCTCCCCCTGCCCAGAAGAGGCTGCATGCAGCTAAGGCAGAAGCCAGGACAGGCGCTTCACTGAAGGGGCGCTGCACAACTCTCCCTCTGTGCAGCGCCATTCACTCCATAAGACGCACTCACATTTCCCCTTACTTTTTAGGAGGAAGAAAGTGTGTCTTATGGAGCGAAAAATACGGTATTCTGTCCTCTCCCTTTCAGCCAGCAAACTCCTTGCCTCTTAGCTTTTTTACCCCCCCCCTTCCCATTCAGGATCACAGCCCTCAGCGCCCGTGTGATCCCTGCCCCTCACCCCCAGTTCCTACATAATGTCTCTCGCAGAAGCCATGCTCTTTTGTCCACCTTCTGTTGCCGAGTGTGAAATGCGTGCGCGAGGGGAAAGGGGTGAAATTGGGATTGAACCCGTCTCTCAAGTGTCCCTTGCTGCTTGCCTTTAGGATGCCCCAGTGAAGCTGTGTGACTTTGGATTTGCGAAGGTGGACCAGGGTGACCTGATGACACCGCAGTTCACTCCGTATTACGTAGCACCTCAGGTAAAGGATGGATTCCACCAAGAGTGGTCCAGCTACACGTCTTCTCTGGACATGGATAGACTAACCTCTGTTGCCTGTGCTCTGCTAACCTCTAGGTTATATTACTGCAATGCATTATACGTGGGGCTGCCCTTGAAGATGATTGAAAACTGCTGCTGGCGCAGAATTCGGCAGCCAGGTTGCTCACTGGGGCAAGGCGGTCTGAGCATTTAACACTAATCCTGGCATGACTGCATTGGCTAACCGTTAATTTCCTGGCCCAATTCAAAGTGCTGCTTTTGATCTATAAAGCCTTACGTGGATCCTAGTACCACAAGGGCCCCTATATGAGCTAACCTGGACCTGTGATCATCATCTGAGACTCTGTGTGTCCCCTCCACAGGTCTGCAGGATAGCAACATGAGAATGAGCCTTTTCAGTCATGGCGCTCTCTCTCTCTCTCTCTCTCTCTCTCTCTCGGAATACTTGCCCAAGAGAGGCTTGCCTTTAGGTACCAGGCAAAAACATTTCCACCAGGCCTTTGGTTTTTAATTATCTGTGGTCTCCATGAATGGGTGGGATGTTTTAATCCTGCTTTTAAAAATAAGCCTATCTTTTATATTTTTCCTTTGCTGGTTTTAATGTTTGTTTGCCTGTTTCCTTATTCTTAGAAGTAGCCTTGGGCTGCTTTTGTAGAAAAGGTGACTAATAAGTTTAATAAATAATCATAATTGTAACATAGATCTTCCCAGTACAGTCAGACCTTGGTTCCCAAATGCCTCCGTTATCATACGTTTTGGATCCCGAACATCCGACACGGCTTCCAGCTGAGTGCAAGAAGCTCTTGCAACCAGTTGGAAGCCGTGTCTCAGTTGCCAAACATTTCAGAACTCGAACGGTCTTCTGGAATGGATTACGTTCGACAACCGAGGTTTGACTATACTCTGGCCTGAACTGAATGTCATCCCTTCCCAAATTTCTCTGATGCTTGTATGCTGTAATGGAACATGAGTCTGCACACAACAGAGTAAGCACCATAAGAATCTTGCAGAGGCAGTCCCTTGGGCCTGGTTGCTGAAAATGAAATCCCCCAATCTAAACCTCCCTATCTGGGCCACAGGACTCTTCCTGTGCCACACAACTTCTTCATTGGCCATACCTATCACCAGCTCTGTTCTGCACCCTCTCTGCGTGCTTCTGCCTGGCAGGAACATGCCCTTGAATAATGCCTCTTGCTTGCCTGGACGGAGGCTGAATCAGTGGGCAGGCGGGTGTCTAGAAACCTCTGACTTTTGCATGGCTGGTGTGTAGCCTTTGCATTCTGAAAGGTTGTGCACCCATGCTCTAGAAGTCCTGTCAGGTAGTTCTCTGTCCAGGCCCAACAAGCCTGAATGGCACTTGGGCAATAGGGAGTGCTAGTGCACGAGAACTTTCTGGCTGACAGCCCTGACCAGAGTAGTTGCAATATGCAAAACATTACATATGCAGCACATATGAGCCTATTTTGCCGCTCAAGATGTTCTGTTCCTAGGCCCTCTGACCGGGTGTCAGTGTACAAATCTTAGGCATTTCTTTTGAGCTTTGGCAACCTGAGTTTTGGTCTCACATTAAAAATAAATAAATAAATAAAATCTTGAGTTTTCTAGCTCCTGTGTTGGTAAAAATCTGAAAATATGTCAGTAGTGCTTGTTGAAATTTTGGAGGCAAGAGGGAGGCCGAACAGTGTTCCGAGGGAATAGGGTTTTGGTGTGTTATATAACCCCTTTGCCATTATAACTAACGCAAGCAAAATAAATAAGCAGACATTTGCAAACTTTTTTTTTTTTTACCATTCATGGACTTCAGCTTTTATATGCCAGTACAATGACAACTTTTATTTGTTCTGAGATCTTTGAGAGCAGCATTGCAAGAACAGTTGACAGCTACTGACGTGAGAAGCTTGCCTTTAAAAATTCCTTGTGAAAGCAGCATCAGACGCATCTATGAGCCAGTGTAACCAGCTAGCTTTGCTCCCTGCTCCCAGTCCTTGCAGCAGGGTCTGGTTATGGTGAATGTTTCTTGATCACAAAGGTGTGTCTTTGATGTTTCTCTCTCCTCTTTGCTGTTAATGTCTAAAGATTGCCCATGTTCCCCCTCCACCCCCCGCAGGTACTAGAGGCACAGAGAAGGCATCAGAAAGAGAAATCTGGTATCATTCCTACCTCGCCAACGCCCTACACTTACAATAAGGTATGCTTCTCAACCCAAGTGTCCTTGGCTGTGTTTCAGGAATACCCAGCAGCTGTCTTTCCATTTGCCTAATTTTTCATGGGGAATTTTATGCCCGGCACAGAAGATGATGGCTGGTATGGAATTCTGCAGTGTTAGGCATCAATTTTTTTGTGGTTTGTTGTTGTTGCTTTTTAAAACACAGGTTTTTGCCCTCCAAGTTAGGGAAATGACTTAAACATTGCAGACACCAGCAGCAGAAATCAGTTGAAATGATTTTAGAATGTTGTATTATTTTACTGTTGTTAGCTGCTCTGAGCCCGACTTCGGCTGGGGAGGGCGGGATAGAAATAAAATTTTATTATTATTACTATAATTGTGTATAGGGAAGAGGGAGTGGAAATGTGTGTCTGCATGATTACATGCCATTCTTTTGTGACCTCCAGTCAGTTTCCTGGAACTATGTACACCCTCGGTTATATTTCTCCTCCCACCATCAAGCTCTTCCTAGTGTATATTAAAAACACTCTTCTGCCACCTGTTTGCATTGTATGAGAGACATTTGTGCAGAAAAAGAAAGGGGGGACTCTGTTGTATGCATTGATTTGCCTAATGCAAGACTTGCATCTGACTTTCCCCAGTGCAGAGTTTGCCTCTTTCTTCAGTGTGGAATATTTACACAGCCACATCTATTGTCAGCATTAATCATATTTGAAAGTTGCTTCTCACCCAAAGCAACTTGTGCTAAAATGGGTTAAGAACATCCAGTGCAAGTCTGAAAACACAGCTATACAGCTAAACAAATTGGGGTTTACTGATTGCACCCCACTAAAAGAGATCACAGTGCATCCCTTCAAAGCAAGGGTAAAAGCCTGGGTAAAGAAAAAAGCCTTTGCCTGGTTTCCAAAAATAGATAAAGACTGTGCTAAGCATGCCTCCTGGAGAGAGCATTGTATAACCAGAGGACTACCACTGACAAGGCCCCAAGCCTCCAAACCACTCATGGAGGGGCACATAAAGAAGGTGCTTAAAGGTAAAGGGACCCCTGACCATTAGGTCCAGTTGTGGCCGACTCTGGGGTTGCGGCGCTCATCTTGCTTTATTGGCTGAGGGAGCCGGCATACAGCTTCCGGGTCATGTGGCCAGCATGACTAAGCTGCTTCTGGCGAACCAGAGCAGCGCACGGAAATGCCGTTTACCTTCCCGCCGGAGCGGTACCTATTTGTCTACTTGCAGTTTGACGTGCTTTCGAACTGCTAGGTTGGCAGGAGCAGGGACCGAGCTCACCCCGTGGCAGGGATTCAAACCGCCAACCTTCTGATCGGCAAGCCCTAGGCTCTGTAGTTTAGACCACAGCACCATCCGCGTCCCTTGGGGGTGCTTGGGGGGCCCTTATTCCTTCATCCCAACCCTCTCAAGTCATGCTCCATACAAAGTTAAGATTCCTTTTTATCCTTCTCCCAGAGCTGTGACTTATGGTCCCTGGGTGTCATCATTTACGTGATGCTGTGCGGCTACCCACCTTTCTACTCTAAGCACCACAGTCGGACAATTCCCAAGGACATGCGGAAGAAGATCATGACCGGGAGCTTTGAATTTCCAGAGGAGGAATGGAGCCAGATCTCTGAAATGGCAAAAGACATGGTGCGCAAGTAAGTCCCATCACCAGGGGGTTGTGCAAAACTCTCCCAGGTGGGTGAGTCAAGCTGCCTGTAGTGCTTGTTGGGGGGGGGGTGTCACAGCTAATACAAGCAGGTGGAGGCTTCCATCCACATAGTGGCTACTTCCCAGGCATAAATCGGTCTCTGCCACAAGTATCTTTGACCGTGGAGAAGGTGGGGTATGGCTTGGCCAAAATGGTCTTGTGGGCCAAATGGGAAGGTCCTAACAAGGCCCACAGGAGAGGTTTCCTATCCTTTTCCTTCATAATCAGAATGTGCTCTAAAATATGCTTGAACACTTTCCTGTGGTGGATTGTGAGGGACAGTATCAGTGTCTTGGTCACTTCTAGGGATTGATTATTTATTTAAATCTTTATATACCGTTGAACCATGAAAATATATCACAGCAGTTTACAACTATGAAAACAATAAAATCATAAAAACTTAAAAACAACAGATGGTTCGCTATTACCTTCTTAATGAGAGGCCTCATAAACCCACACTCCCTTGCCTGGTGCCTTCCAGGTTTTGTTGGACTACAGCTCCCGTCCCTGACCATTGGCCGTGCTGGCTGGGGCTGATGGAAGTTAGAGGCCAGTACCATTTAATGCACAGGGCACCAGGACGCAATGGATGTCGCCTCTCTGTAGGTGATCGTCTCCCGAATTGACAACTTGAGCTCACTCTGTGAAGGAGGATGAAGATGGTAATCGGAGAAGAGCTGACGCTGAGCTGCTCAGGGTTTTATGAAGTCTAAAGGCACACTTGGAAAAATGGAACAGGATAGGAGTGCATCTTTTAAGGCAACGGGTGGGTTTGTGATTGATGTTTATAACTCCTTAAACTCCTAGGCTGCTGAAGGTGAAGCCGGAGGAAAGGTTGACAATAGAAGGTGTCCTGGATCATCCTTGGCTGAACTCCACGGAGGCTCTTGATAACATTTTGCCCTCTGCCCAGTTAATGATGGACAAGGTTTGTACTATTTTTGGCTTTCCTAAATAGATTGTTTGTTTTTTTAAAATAATATTTTATTAAGTTTAACAATAGAAAAGTAGAACAATAAAAACACAGAGAAAATATAAAACACAACAATACAAACTTTCACAATACATAAAATACAAACATTTAACAAGGGGAAAAAAAAGAACAATCAACACACAAAACCTAAAATAAGAAAAACACAAATCACTCTTTTCTAATTATTCATCTTCAATTAACTTATTTTCCTGACTTCCTCACGCCTCCCTTTTTAACAATTAGTTCAGCAAATTCATATCCTACTACTTTGTCCTTATATATTTTACCTCCCAAATTTATAATTTCAAATTTTTATCTCTTATTACTAGAACCCCTTCATTTTATTTCAATGTCATCAGCATTCATACATTTTACAATACTTCTGTAAATAAATTTTAAATTTCCTCCAATCTTCTTCCACCAACTCTTCTCCCTGGTCTCAGATTCTGCCAGTCATCTCAGCCATTTCCATATAGTCAATTACTTGCATCTGCCATTCTTCCAAGGTGGGTAATTCTTGTGTCTTCCAATACTTTGCAATAAGTATTCTTGCTGCTCCTAAATAGATTGTTTTTAAGGCTCAAGAAACATTGGTCAGCAGAAAATTATCCCAGGCCCATCTACTTGTCTAGGCTAGTATTTGCAGTGGCGATATTCTCCCAAGCGTCTTGTGAGTAGGGATAAATACTTCTCCTCTTTCTTTCTTTTTAATAAAATAATTAATTTTGCCTTTATTAACATTACTAACAACCCAAAAGTGTGGTAGCAGGCTATTGCATCATACCACACACAAAGCAAACAAGCAGTAAATAGTAAGAGAAAGAAATGGGGACACATCCATATAATTCAAAACATCCACATTTCCTGAGCTGGCATGGATGGTGAATGTTGAGCTCCTAAATCTGAAGCAAAGGAAATAAAACCCCACCAGATGACGTAAAAGTGTTCTGGATCCCCCTGGAAACACATGGTTTATAGGTAGGTTTTTCATACATGACGTAACTTGTCCTCATGAACACTGGAGTGTTTGTCAGCTTGCGGCATTTGCTGTTGCTGTTGGGGAGACCTGGACCAAGAGGTGTCCCTCCTGGTGCTATGTCAAGTTACAGAGCAAAGATTCATAATCCTAGGCAACCCATGCGTGCTGCTGGGCAGCTTGCAAGGGCAGGAAATTCCAGAGCTTAGGGACAGCCACTGAGGCAAGCTTCCTCAACCTCGGCCCCCCAGATGTTTTTGGCCTACAACTCCCATGACCCCTGGCTAGCAGGACCAGTGGTCAGGGATGATGGGATGTCTCAGAACATCTGGAGGGCTGAGGTTGAGGAAGCCTGCACTAAGGTCACTTCTTTGAGCACCTTTAAAGTCATGACTAAGCACAGGACTCTCAGGAGTTTAAGACTCCCTGTCTTAAAATCCGAGTTTGATTTTAGGAGAGGAGGCGATCTTCTTGTGGCTGCTGCTCCCCCGCCCAATGGGCTTTGGATGTCAGAGCCAGGGCAGACACTGGAGCACCGATGGCAGTGTGGTTCTAATAACACATCCCTGTTCCAAAGCAGGTTGTCATATTTCCTTGAAGCTTCCAAAATGATGTTTGACAGCTGACCATGCTGTTACGGAGCCCACTTCCAGGAGATCTGAAATTCTTCACCCAAGCGCTGTCTGTCTGTGCTGTTGATGGAAACCTTGCATGGCAAGTTCATGCCAAGCGCTTTCTAGTTAGAGGCTTTTGTAAATCGCTCCCTCTTGTCAAGAAGTAATCTAAATACAGTGGACACTCGGGTTGTGAACGTGATCCGTGCGGGATGCACGTTCGCAACCCACAGCATTCACAACCCGCAGTGGCGCGTCCGCGCACATGCGGGTTGCGATTCGGTGCTTCTGCACATGCGCAAAGCGCGATTTAGCACTTCTGTGCATGCGCGACCTCCAAAACCCGGAAGTAACCTGTTCTGGTACTTCCAGGTTTTGGCACGTCCGTAACCCCCAAAAAAACGCAACCTGAAGTATCTGTAACCCGAGGTATGACTGTACTAGGCTGCTGAGTGATCATTCTGAGCCAACCTTATTTTGGGGTCTGTATCCCTTGGGGTGGGTCGCATCTCTCTGTGGCCTTCAGGAAGCAGGTGCTGACTCAGGCTTAACACTCCTCTTGTGGTTGGTTTCTGTTATCACTTCTGTGCGTTAATTCATAACCTGACTTGTGACTTCTTTGCCTCCCTCTTCTCTCTTGCCCCCTGCCCCGCCCTGATTGTACCAGGCAATGGTTGCTGGGATTCAGCAGGCACACGCAGAGCAGCTGGCCAACATGAGGATCCAGGATCTCAAAGTCAGCCTCAAGCCCCTCCATTCTGTCAACAACCCTATCCTGCGCAAGAGGAAGCTGCTGGGGTAAATATCCCAAAGCAAAGGCTACAGGAGGGGGCCATTCAAGGACAGGGGAAGGAAGAGCTGAAAAGAGTCAAATGCTTATTAAGGAAGAATAGTGAGAGAAGCCTTGCAGAGTGGGGATGGGAACTCGTGGCGTTCTGGACATGGTTGAACTCCAGCTGCCATCAGACCCAGCCAGCATGGACAGCGGTCAGGCATGAGTGGGAACTGCAGCCCAATACCTGGATGGCCGCAGGCTCCAAACCCCCGGCCCCCCAATAAAAAATCTGCTAAAGCAATAAACTTGTCCTTGGGAAGGAGCTGGCCTGTGTGGCCTGTTTGAAACACACAGCAGGCACCGGTCTTGGGGGTCTTCCGCTTCCTCCAGAGCAGGGATGGGGAGCCTGCAACTCTCCAGATGTTTTTGGGCTCCAGCCCCCATTGGTCCCAGCCACAAGTCCTCCACTGCTATAGCAGAGGAGCTGGGGACCTGCCCAAAAGCGGACAACTGGGGCTAGGAAAGTCATGGGCATTGGGGGTTGGGATGGTGTCTTGCTCTTGAGGGTGGCTCCCTTCTGGAAGGAGAAATAGTTTCTCTGAGGCTCTTCTTCCAGCCCCATTGCCCAACAAGACAGTGAAAGGGGTGAACAGCAAAGGGAAGAGGATAGCTTTTTTAAAAAAAGAAGGGGAAATTGTTTTACTTTCAACGTCTTCATCATAATCTGCAGTAATGGATGCATGATGCTGTTGGGAGAATTTCTTCACAGCCACTAAATATGTGCTTGGCAGGGAGCTGGAGTGGTGGGGAATCCCAGAAGATGGAATAAGTGTGGAAGGAGGGAACAAGCTCAAAGGCAAGGAATCTCCGTCTTGGTCGCTCCCTTACCTCCGGCACAAGCTTCTTCATGAGCGGCTAACGTCTCTCTTGCAAAACAAGAACCCAGAACTCCCACCTGATATTAGCTGAAGGAGGCTGTGGGCAACCCTGATGCTTGGGGCACTCACATTTCTCCCCTGTCTCATTACAGAACGAAACCGAAGGACAGCGTGTATATCCACGATCCTGAGAACAGCAGCGAAGACTCCAATGTCGCCCTGGAAAAGCTCCGTGACGTGATTGCCCAGTGCATCCTGCCACAGGCTGGTAAAGGTCGCAGATTTTAAGACAAACTGTGTTTCTGGGAGAGGGAGATGGTGGGAGGGCTGCAGGCTGCCTGTGCTTTTGAACCCTTTTCCCAACAGCCACAGTTTGCACTTCACACTGGTTTACAGCAGCATGGAAGCATAACACACAGGTCCCGCTTACCGAAAACAATGCATTCCCTGGAAAAAATTGGTTAGGCAAGCGTTTGCCTAATGAGTCCATGATTTCCATTATGATACGATACGATATGATACGATAATCTTTATTGTCATTGTCCCATACAGAACAATGAAATTGAAAAATCTACATAAAACATTCAAAACCCAACAAGCCTGCTATCCCAGCTATCCCAACCTGGTTAGCCCCCTAAAAACTCTAATACCCCATTTTTAAATACAATATACTCCCATAGAGACTCCTTACACTGCGTTTAAAACCAGAATTGCATTTGGGTAGAAACTGTTTCTCAGGCAGCCAGTCCTAATCTTTATAACCCTGTACCTTCTTCCAGAAGGCAGAAGCTGAAAGAGAGAATTTCCGGGGTGCGCACTATCCTGTGCTATTATTGCAGCTTTCTTATGGCACCTGGAAGCATAGATTTGATCCAAGCTGGGAATTATTCTCTTCGCAGACTTTACAACCCTGGACAGCATTGTTTTTTCCCTGACCGTGCAGCTCCCAAACCACACACACAGACCATAAGTTAATACACTCTCCACAGTACAATGGTAAAATGCCATCAAGAGGTCCTTTGAGAGATTGTTTTCCAGAGGATTCCATTGTTTTCTATGGGAACATTTCTAATCCATGATCTCTCCCACCCCCCTTCTCACCCCATGGTTTCTTCCTAAAATGGCTGCAGCCAAGCAGCGAGAAAGAGAGACAAAGGAAAAACAGATTTGTCTTATCTCTCCTGCTCCCTGATTTGTTTGATCTCGCTCTCTGCTCCCTCTCTCCGTGGTTGCTGCACCAAAATGGGTGCCGTCAGTCAGCAAATGACAAACAAGTACAGAAGTGGGCAAGCTGTGGCTGTTTGAATATCTGAATCGGCCATGTGTGTAACAAGATTTGGGCATCGTTCTTTGTGTTCAGATAAGCGAATATGCAGATAACAAACGGGCAGATTGCGGGACCTACGTGTATAATATCTCATAACACAGCCAGAGTAACAGTGCGGCAAATCATTTACTGGAACAAGCTAACAAAAACAGGAAAATGTAAAATGTCTGTGTGAGGGATAACACTGAAGTTACCAGGTGGGCTTCCTTCAAAACAACATTTCATAAGTGGGGTACCAGAACTGAAAACGTCCACCCCCTGTTGATTGTATATTTTTTATCTAGAAATGGAACTCTCGTTACTGAGTGTTCATACATTAAAGTTTTCTCTCTGTTTGATGTGTGTATCTGTTGTAAGGACAGCTGTGTCTGGCCCAGTGACCTTGTCAAAGGCCTAGACTGGCCCTATAGCCCGAACTATCCCTCTGTCTCCCTCTACTGGCCACTTAACATTTCGCCACCACTGACATGCAATTAATACTGGTTTTTAGACTTTCCCAATATTCTGCTCTGGAAGTGGATCTGAAAAATAATGCATATTTTACGTCCCACTTTTCTGTCTTTAAAAACAAAAAGTCGGCTAGCAAATTTTTTTTAGAAAGCCATTAAAGCAAGTTAATGTAGCAAGACCTCCGGGTATAGGGTGGTATATAAAGGTAAAGGGACCCCTGACCATTAGGTCCAGTCGTGACCGACTCTGGGGTTGCGGCACTCATCTCACTTTATTGGCTGAGGGAGCTGGTGTACAGCCTCTGGGTCATGTGGCCAGCATGACTAAGCCGCTTCTGGCAAACCAGAGCAGCGCACGGAACCACTGTTTACCTTCCCGCTGGAGTGGTACCTATTTATCTACTTGCACTTTGACATGCTTTTGAACTGCTAGATTGGCAGGAGCAGGGACCGAGCAATGGGAGCTCACCCTGTCGCAGGGATTCGAACCACCGACCTTCTGATCGGCAAGTCCTAGGCTCTGTGGTTTAACCCACAGCGCCACCCGCGTCCCTTAGGGTGGTATAGAAATTCAATAAATAATAATAATAAAATACCACTTTTACATTCAGTGAGATATGCTTGCCTTGGAATCCACCCAGAGCAGAACACGGAAAGTTAAACATATATTTAATTCAGGAGTGTAACAGTCAGAACAAGCAGCCTTTATATCTTGCATTAACGTTGTAGTTCTGGTTTCCTGATCTAGCATAACTTAAGTTCCATAACGGCTATTATAATATATCCCTCATCTCATTTCTCTCTCTGTGTGTGTGTTTGTGTCCTTCACAGCCACTCTCTCCCCGCTCGCTGTCATTTCCCCAACAGACAGACTCTTATCAGCCAGCCTCAGTCCCTACAAGGCTCCATTCCATTCCCCTCCTGTCAAATCATTTCCTCACTAGCTCATCAGCCACAGCAGCTCTTAGCCACGTGTTGGAAGGCTGCCACCAACAGGACCAGGCAGGCCTTGTCCTAGGAGCATTTCATGACAGGTGCAGTGATTGAAAAGGCCTTCTGTGAATAGCCACACGGACTGGTGCTTCCAGGTTATCCAGAAAAACCAAGGGCACCTTTCTTTATGGTTCTTGCCCTCCTGCCTGCACATCCTTATAAAATCTTGATGCTAGGCTGGTGCCTTTCTGAGCAGAGGCCCTCGTTCTTTGGAATTCGCCATGGGGATGTCAGGCCAAGCTCCTTCACTCCTGGCATTTAGGCACCTTGTCAAAATGCACATCTTAGGCGTCTTCTCTACATCTGATCTGATCTGATCTGATTTTAACTGTTGTTTTGTTGCTGATTTAGTATTTTTAACTGCAGGTTGTAAGCTGGTTAAATAAAAATGGGCCCTTCTTCCACCTTCTTCCTTTCACTTATTCCCACAGTAAAACTGGTGATGAAAGGAATAGCGGTAACTTATGTCCCATCCCCACTGCCTTTTCACTCCATGTTGAGCAGCTGGGGAGGTGGGCAAGCACTGCAAAGGGATGGGAAAGAGCAGAAAACAAACCGGGGAATCAAAAAAGAGCTGTAAAAATCCATACAGAAAAGAAAAGTCAGCTCCAGAAACGGGCAAGTTCCTAGTGTGTTTCTGCTATATCTTTAGAAATGGGCAAGTGCAGCTCAGCCTGGTTAAGTTAACTACAGCAATTATTATTATTATTATTATTATTATTATTATTATTATTATTATTATTACATATTTACACCCTGCCTGCTCCCAAGCTGGGACCCAGGCGGTTCACAACATTATAAAATATAAAGTAAAAAAAAACACCAAACTAGTACAAAACAATGATTGAAGTACATCTAAACACATTTAAAAACCAACCATTAAAGTCCAGTTTGTCCTCACAGTGGCCCAGTGGTCAGCATCATCTTGGTTTCCAAAGGCCTGTCTGAATAAGAAGGTCTTAGCCCTGCTTGCAGAAGGATAACCAAGATGGAGCAAATCTAACCTCCCTTGACTTCGTTGGATTAATTGTACCTCTCAGGTAGCTTCACTGGATTACGTTTATGAAAGAGCAAATAGGAGAACTTTCCCTTGACAGGCACTTACTCAAAAATGGACTTGGAACTTAACAGGTTTGGGATTGTGGCTTTTCTGGATGGCAAGGACCCTCCCCACTGCAAACAACCAATGCACTCCCCAGTATTCCCTCTCCTGAATGCCTCTTATGTGATTTCAGTTAAGATGGGGCAAAGTTGTGGGACCTCTGCAGACATCAGAGTTGTGAGATCTGTGGCCTTGTGGGTTCCCCAGCCCATTGAAGGACACCCCCCCCCGCACTTTTATTTTGGGGCTAAACCGCAGAACATTTGATGCATCTGCACTGCTGTGGAGTGGGGGTACAGTTGGCCTTCTCCTCCCGTCTGTGCAGCCTTGGCGAGGGCTGTGGGGGATCCTCCTGAGACGCTTTTCCCATTCTGAAACAGGTGAGAACGAAGACGAGAAGCTGAACGAGGTGATGCTGGAAGCCTGGAAATATAACAGGGAGTGTAAATTGTTGCGAGACACGCTGCAGACCTTCAGCTGGAACGGTAAATATTTATTGACATTAAAAAAGTGTGGGGAGCCCAGCCTCAAGAGGCCTTAAGCACAGCTGAGCATCTCTTCTGCCCCACTCTCTGGTTTCCCCAGCCTTGATATCACCTCCACTCGACATAATCTGTCTCACGGAGTTGTGAAAATAAAGAGGGACATTCCATGTATGCACTCTTGAGCTCCTTGGAGGTCAGTCAGGATCCAAATGTGATAACAAGAGTCGTGTGAAGCTACAGCTCTCTGTCCATGCTCAGTGATGGCTCTGTTATCGCCGTACTGAACTGTTTGCAAAAAAACACTTGCCAGCTTTTGTTAACTTCAGGAATTGTTGCAAAGGCTGAAAAGGGCCCTCCTTATGTTCTGCTTGGGACCAAGAGGCAGCTCCTCTGACTTGATTCTTTGCCTGGCCTGTAGTTGCATACACACATAATGCTAAGCCATGGTTTGTTTTAACCATTTGCTCAGTAAACCACAAGTCGCCCTTCCTATAGGCAAAGAAATCACAGCTGCTTAGCCGCTGCTGTTGCCTTGTGCCTCTGTAGCTTGGTATCTGGAGTGGGGTGGCTAAGCAAACCATGGTCAACCAGGGCTGTTCAGTTCAGACACAGTGCCAAACCATAGTTAAAACCAGCCACAGTTTGTAAGCCAGCAAAAAATCATTGCTTCACATTTTGGTTTGTTGCCAGGAGGCAAGCCACGGTTTCATGTCATATTTGAACTAAGCCAATGAATGCATTTGATAGTGTCTTTCTTTTTCTCCATTTCACCAGTTTGGGACTAACCAAGGTCATGTCTTCTATTTTAGGCAGAGGATTCACAGACAAAGTGGACCGACTAAAACTTGCAGAAATTGTGAAACAAGTTATTGAAGAACAGACAAACTCCCATGACTCTCAGTAGCTGGAGCCTCATATTCTTAACAAAGCAAAAACACCCCTCCTTTTTTTAACCATTTGAGATTTCTCCTTTAAAATGTAAAAAAGTATTTTTATGTAAATTAATAAATCACAATTATTTCATTTAAATTTTCATGCAGCTTGAGAAATGCTGTATAGATGTAGATAACGAGAATCATTGGTACTGTAATATTTTTTTAAAAGCTCAGTTCCTCAGAATATATATATATATATATATATATAATATAATTTTTATGTACCGTTTTAACACATGACTGTTAGACGGGGCAAATTATGATTGTCTTCTTTTCAATAACCAGATGCTGTCTTCTCTCCCTCCAGCTGCCTGTATCAAATAGTTAACAGCCTGTATTACTTAGCCTTGTTCTAGTTCTGCCCTTTGCATTCAGCTCAGTAAATTACTTGAATTTAGCACTGAAGGATACGAACAGCATGATTGTCCTTTGTAACTTTTCTTCCAAGGCAGCTGCTTTGATGGCAGAAGAGCTGGCTGTGGAGGGTGACCCAGAGAGCCTCTAGCAGAGGCAGCCTGCCTGCTCCTGGGTCTCTTGAGTTCCATGCTGCCCCTCTTCCCCACCCACCCCACTTCCGAAGCTGAAAAAGGACAGAAACCGGCCCTCTAATCTGGATAGGTTGGTTTTCTTCCTTTCCTTTTTTAAAACAAATTCATTTAACAAAGATCTGTACATATTTCTAGTTTTTTATCTTACGACACGTTTGCGTTTTACGACTTGATGGATGACGGTTTTATAGAATTATTTTGGTACAATCCCTTGTGCCGTTTAGCCTGTAAAGTGCCGCTTCAAGGCTTCTTAGGAGCTGTTGACTTTTCACGTGGATACTTTTTCATTGCTCACTTACTTCTGGGGTTGTTTACACTTGGTTTCCTGAGCCATATTGCCTCATCAGTTGCTATGCTCCATTTTTTTGTCCATTTACTGCTATTTAGCTCATTGCTCACCTCTGCCTCTGCCATAATTTTGTGTAAGTCAGGACTGGAACCCTTGCCTAACAAGGATGCTGTCTCAGTGTGTAACAGCCTTTTTCTTAGTTCTTTCCAACAATTCCCGGTGGAAAGTATTAAACTGATTGGTAAATTTTCAGGTGAGTGCCCTATTTTTTTTGGTTTCGGTCTTCGGTGCTGACAGCTGTGTTGTCAAGCTGGGAGGAAGGTGCGTCAACAAGCCACCCTCCATGCTTGTTCACAGCTAATAAATTGGAGCAAGGCGTAAGTACAAAACCATGAGAGCCAGTGTGGTGTAGTGGTTAAGAGCGGCAGTCTTGTAATCTGGGGAACTGGGTTCGCGTCTCCGCTCCTCCACATGCAGCTGCTGGGTGACCTTGGGCCAGTCACACTTCTTTGAAGTCTCTCAGCCTCACTCACCTCATAGAGTGTTTGTTGTGGGGGAGGAAGGGAAAGGAGAATGTTAGCCGCTTTGAGACTCCTTAAAGGGAGCGAAAGGCGGGATATCAAATCCAAACTCTTCCTCTTCTTCATGATCTGACTTGGACACTAAGAGCACGCACCAGGAAACTATTGGAGAGGGCCTTCTCTGGACGTGCCCACAAGCCAAATGTCAAGAGAAGATGGGCCTTGCTCACAGCAGGATTATATTCACTGACGCTGTGCAGAGCGAGGTTCATAGAATTAGAATTGGCCCAAAGGGTCGTCTATTCCAACCTCCTACAATGCAGATGGAGGCTTCTACTTACAAGAGCAATGCTGAAGTGGAAAGATGCTCTTGGATGCTCTTCAAAAGTTCCAGGTGAGGTGAATCTTTACCACCAGCTTGTCAACTGGAATTTACTTCTGTGTGGGAACATCAAACTATCCAGAGGCCAATGTCTCTGGTCCTGTTCTCAGTGAAATAAACAGTAGCGTCTTCCCTTTCAGTATTGTTCTGCTCTGAAAATTGGCACCCGTATTCTTCAAGAATTTGACACACACCTTTGTTTTGCAACCACTGTTCCTCGATTTCCCTCCCCACAAAGGGCATTAAGAGTGACTGGCTTGCAGTGGTGTGACGAAGAACTCACAACAGTGGTTGTCTTGCCATTTTCTGCAAAAATTCTGTGACAACTTACATGTGCAAAGAGTAGACTGTGGTGAAACAAGTGTGGCTTTGAGGATGTTCTTAAATTCCAGTAGCTGACCCCCTCCCCGGTAGCATAAGCAGTTCCCAGAATGCTCTGCTTTCACCACTCTGGTTAACAAGACCTGGCAACTCTTGCCAGATCCGTCACTTTGAACAATAAGGAAAAAATGGATTAGATTAAGGTTAGTATGGCAACTTGAGGTTGAAGATCAAATGCTGTTATCCCCCCCCCTTTATTACGGAAGATTAATTTTATTTCCTTAACTGTTTTAAGTGGGTTTATTTTTTTTTTAAAATGCCTTGTTATGCCTGCCAGCATATCTTATTTTAAAGGAGGTTAAGTGGCTGAGATCTCTGGGTTGGTTTTGGTTCTAAGTATGTGTTTCATAATACAATACAAGGCCAGGCAGATACTGGATAGGAGTTTTGCTTTCAACGGACAAGTCCATGGGGAGTGGGTTGCTGAGGAAGAATTCTTCTTGAAAATACCAACAGCCCACTCAGTAGCTCAACCACTAAGCATGTGTAGAACCTAGGCGTGGGTATTTTGTTTACTTCAGAGGAATACTTGCACAGATTTGCCGTCACTTTTGAAGTTAACCAGGGGAGCCCTTGCAGGAAAGAGAGCTTCATACCTACATAGGAAACTCTGCATCAGCAGCTGTTTTCTGAGTTGGGTGGACAGAAAGCAGTAAGCAAAATGGGACAAAATGAGTTGTGCAACCTTCTGTTTTTCCACCCTGGCAGTGCTTCTGGGATAATGCATTTAGAGCCACCTTCCCCAACCACGTCCTCCACATTTTTTGGACTGCAACTTGTATCATCCTTTTTAAAAAAATAGTTTTCATTTTCTAATATGCAAAAAGCAGTAATAGCAATAATAAAGGAAAAAGAAAAAGTGATCTCAAGAAGAAAGAGAATGGAATATGAGGTGAGAGAAGGGAGGGGTAGTCCTCCAAAAACAGCATTATAATTCCAGACGATTGTCCTTCATAAGCATATTATCCAAAGGAATCCCTGAGGTAGCTGCCAGTTGTGTTCCTTTAATGTATGGTGCAATAGAAGGTTTTAGAAAAGCTGTCCTTCGCTTTTGGATTGCGCAGGGTTCAGCTGCATTTTGTTATAATTTCTTCCGTTAAAGCAATGGTCCAGATCTGGTGGTACCAAGAATCTTGCAAGTCTCCTGCAGCTGACTTCTAGCGTTTGGCCGAACCAACTTGACAGTTGGTCATGCTGTGTGGCTGATGCAAGTTGTAGTCCAACAAATCTGGAGGGCACCAAGTTGGGGAAGGCAACTATAGAGGATTTGTGTGTGTGGAAAACTTCCAACTTTCCCTTTGGCCAGAAAAAAACCTGTTTGCAAAGGTACCAGATTCATAACAGTACCTGCCAATCATTCGTGGAATTGGAAATGCAGGTGGGTTTCTTTTTTTCTGATGCAGTGTTTTCCACATTTATTTTCCATGTTGGAATTTTCTCAGCAACCCCTCACTAAGGCGGGCATCATGTTCCAACTAGCTCATATGAGCTTGTCTGGTTTGTTATTCAGAGTAGCAGGGACTTGTCCAGGAAAGGGGAGTTTGTTCTGAGGCTGGCTGGCAGCATAGGTGTAGCTGTGAATCCTAAATTCAATCGTCGTTCTCTCAAAATCTTTCTTCACCATTTCAGTGTGTCTTTTGGTTGTACCATGGTTCGGTTCAGTTCTCTCCCCCCGCCCCATCAGTATTATATAAATGTAAATATTATGCATTGGTGTACATAAATAATTTTACTAAAACTTTTAAAAGTATCTGGCTCTTCTTGTTGTTTTTTTTAAAAAAGTTTTAGAAATTAAATTGCAGATTAGCATTTTAGCAACGGGTATCGTCTCAAGATCAGTCGAGTGCCCTCATGGCCAGATAGCCAGTTTCCTCACTCCCCAGCCATCTTCTGCATGGCAAAATTGGGCAGAGTAAAAAGTCTTTCTGCATTTTGCAGAATAATGAGGTCTGTTGCTAAACTCCACCAGTTTTTGATGAATGGCTTCCCATTGCCCATGTAATGCATTCAGAGCTTGTTGACATTGACAGTTTGGCTTATGAGGGTGCAGATCTAAATCAGAGGTGGGGAACCTGTTCTTTACATATATTGGCAGACTCCCAATTCCTATCCACCCCAACCTGCAAGGGCAGGTATATGATAGAAATTGGAGTCTTAGAGATCTCCCATCCCTGGTCTAAATGCTCTTTCCATCACAGTTTTGTCAGTTGCCCCAATATTTTAAGCATGTATATATGTTGCAAAGCGTTGGAATAAAGGACTAGACCAGTTCAAAGCGGCCTAGACTAGTTCAAACCAGTTTGGACCAGCACAAATCAGCATGGACTGGTTCAAACCAGCCTAGACCTGTTGCAACCAGTCTGAGCTACTTCCAACCAGTCTTGGCCAGTACTCTGACGTTATCCGATTCACTCGAAAATGGTGCAAATTGTCCCCTGAAAGGTTTGGCTGTGGAAAGAGAAAGGTTTTTTTATCATAGGTCAAACAATCAGCCCTCGAGGCCTTAACCTGCAGAAAAACATTTTTTTGAAAAAAATCCCTAACCCGCGACAATTTCAGTAAAAATCTGATTCACTCAAAAATGGTGCCAAACTTTTGCAAAGTGTCCCCCTTCAGCACTTCACAGCCCTGCTGGAAACCAACGCTTGAATCCAAGGCTGTCTGTTGGAAGGCCGATTTGGAGGGTGTGCAGGGAGGAGCACACCCTACTGTGAAGAAGAGGGGGGAATCCCGTTGGGAAAGGAAGAGTGCTGCTGCGCTGGGGGAAGAGCAATGGAGCCTACAACCTGTTGCCTAAATCTATGCTGCTCTTCCCTGGGATACATGTTCCAGATTCACTCCTGGCCCCCAAGGAAAGGGGGTCAGACTTGGTTTATTCAGCTGATTCAATAAGAGACAATTGACTTCTCAGGTCAGAAAAAGGGTCTGCAATACTTCCAATTTTTGTTACACACACACCCAGCCTTCGAAGAGCATCCTTTCTTAAAGACTATCTACACCTCCTGCGGAATGCAGGTGGCGCTGTGGGTTAAACCACAGAGCCTAGGACTTGCCGATCAGAAGGTCGGCAGTTCGAATCCCCGCGATGGGGTGAGCTCCCGTTGCTCAGTCCCTGCTCCTGCCAACCTGGCAGTTCGAAAGCACGTCAAAGTGCAAGTAGATAAATAGGTACCACTCTGGCGGGAAGGTAAACGGCATTTCCGTGCACTGCTCTGGTTCGCCAGAAGCGGCTTAGTCATGCTGGCCACATGACCCGGAAGCTGTACGCCGGCTCCCTCGGCCAATAAAGCGAGATGAGTGCCGCAACCCCAGAGTCGGTCACGACTGGACCTAATGGTCAGGGGTCCCTTTGCCTTTACACCCTCCTGCATATTTAGTTTTGTATACCACTTCTCAGTTTCCTGGTTCACCTGCAACTGTCACTTTATTTGTACTGAAACAGTCACTTGGCCCTTGAGCAGAATGTGTTTCTTCCAAGGCCTGGGAGGAGGAGAATTTCCTTCCCACTGGTTGTTTCCTGAATAGGATTTTCAGGTCCACCAAAAAATTGTAAGATCCACGGTCGAACATCTTCCTCTGTGGGACCGGTGGCTTCCGGTGCATCCATCCCCAGAGAGTTTGGAGGTTCAATGTCCACCACAGGTTTGGGATGGTAAGGCTTCCTTTCCACTTCTTACCAGGTCACAGGCTGGAACCGATACCTATAAAGATAGGGGAGAAAATGGGCAGGGCAATTGCATGTTCATGCAATTAGTCATTTCCTGTTGTCCTTCTTGGGTTAGGATTGCCTTTGCTGTAACCACAGGGAATCTTCGGCCATGAAGCTGGGTTCATCCACAAACATGTCCTCATCTGCATCTCAAAAGGGAACAGGTAGAGGAGGAAGGAGGTGAGGTTGATGTGGTGTGAACACACTGGCATGAGCACGAGTTTGGCTGCACTGGTGTGTTTGCACTGTGCCAACCTTACTCAACCCTGCCAGCACCAGCAATGTCCGTAGTGGGAGGTCATATAAGTGCCAGGACTTTACCCTGCCCACAGTGCTAGCTGCAACCCAACATGGAAACCCTACGCATAATCCTACTAAATCTAGTTGGTTTAATAGCAGTATTAGGCTAGCAAGATCTTGTGAGATTTTCCTGAAATCTCAAGATCTCATGAGCTCTGTAAGATCTTGCAGACGGCCACTCACCTTTTCCAGTCGGCGCTATGTCCAGTGCTTAACAGCAACTTCGTCCTGAAGCCTTCAGGTTCCCTCTGCCTCTATGTCCGAGTCCTTCTGCCAGCTGCCTGGGGTCATTCACAGGCCGACGTGTGTCTCTCTTTTCTCATTTATGGCGCTTATATCCAACCTGGGATCTCAGAGCAGTCTCGAAGGGGTGTCCTATCTAATCAATAAAACGACACTTAAGCAAAATCACAGAATTGTAGATTTGGAAAGAACCCCAAGGTGCATCTAGTCCAATTGCATGCAAAACAGGAATCCAATTCAAGAATCCCTTGCAAATGGCCACCCAACCTCTGTGTATAAAAAACCTCCAAAGAAGGAGAGTCTACCACCTTCTGAGGGTGTCTGAATTGATATCCCATCTTTTACTCTAAGGAGCTCAAGATGACATACATAGTTCTCACCTTCTCATTTAATCCCCACAACCTGCCCCAGGTCACCCAGTGAGCTGCATAGCTGAGTAAGGAGGTATTTGAACCCTAGTCTCTCCCAGGGCTTCCTCTTCTGAGAAACAGCTCTTCACTTCACTCACAGAAGCTGCTCAGTTCTGCTCCTGGTGAGCAGTTGCTGGTGGGGTTTATAAAAAAACTGCAAGCATTCTATGATGTCACAGTAGGGGACTTGCAGGCGCTGGGCAACCAAAGTTGGCATGAGTGTTACACAAATCTTAAGGTGCACACATAGCAGACACACACCCTGGAGAAAAAACAACCCTTCACCATTCAAAAATTATAAAATATTCCCTGAAAAAAAAGACACTTTCTTTGAGTTCACAGAGCAATTCTGAAGCCCTCTTAATGACCCCAGATATTTACTCTGCAGTTGAAGAAAAAACCTTTCCCAATAGTTCTTTTCACTTACAAATCCTTCCAAAGCTATAAACATCTCACATAAATAGGGGTAGATCTGTGACAATGGATTCAAGAACTGAGGTATTTACCATTTCAAGGGAAAGGCTCAGACTGGTCAGGAAAGGGCAACCAGCAAACATTGTCAGGGTATCATGACAAGAGACAAGCCAGGAGAGAAGACTGCCTCTTTCTGTGATGTATGTCTGATGCTTGTTGGGTGGGCAGTGGTTTTCAACCAGGGTGCTGTGGCACCCTGGGGTGCCCTGAATGATGGTCAAGGGTGCTGGGAGCAACACTGGCCTCTGTCCCTCTTTCTCCCCCCCCCCATGCCTTCTTGCATCTCTGCCTCCCAAAGGCTTGCACAGCTGTTTGTTGCAGCACCCCTGGCTACAAGCTCCCCAGGCGAACGGTGCCTCTGGAGCTGGCCAGGGGGTGCTCCCCAGGCCCCTGTGGGGCAGCGTGAGGAGGCACCTCTCTTTAGGGAAGGGGCGGCAGTTGCGGCTGTCCAGGGGACTCCGAAGGAGAGGGGAGAGGAGAAGAGGGAACACTCCACAAGGGAAGGAGTCAGAAAAAGGACGAGAGGCTGCCAGCTCTGCTGGCAAGGGGTGGCATAGCTGGGCTCCTGAGCCTCACAGAAAGAATGTAGTTGGTCAAGGGAGCCGTGGACTCAAAAAAAGTCAAAAACCTCTGGGCTAAGGGAAACCCAGCCATATATATATATATATATATATATATATATATATGTATATATATATATATATATATATAGGGGTGTGTATATATATATATGGGACGCGGGTGGCGCTGTGGGTAAAAGCCTCAGCGCCTAGGGCTTGCCGATCAAAAGGTCGGCGGTTCGAATCCCCGCGGCGGGGTGCGCTCCCGCTGCTTGGTCCCAGTGCCTGCCAACCTAGCAGTTCGAAAGCACCCCCGGGTGCAAGTAGATAAATAGGGACCGCTTACAGGCGGGAAGGTAAACGGCGTTTCCGTGTGCTGCGCTGGCTCACCAGATGCAGCTTTGTCACGCTGGCCATGTGACCCGGAAGTGTCTCCGGACAGCGCTGGCCCCCGGCCTCTTGAGTGAGATGGGCGCACAACCCCAGAGTCTGTCAAGACTGGCCCATACGGGCAGGGGTACCTTTACCTTACCTTTATATATATATATATATAATTATTATTATTAGCAATTTCTCAAGTCTTTAAAAGTTGTTACACACACTTGTCTTGGCTCCTCACCTCCATGTAACATGTAAGGTGAGAAACTCTGTCACAACAGTAAAATTAAGATCTGCCTCGCTTTGACTGGTTCCTGCCGCTGCTCATTTTTCTCTGACCCATCATGGATTTAGCCCCAACCCCAAGAAACCAGTAACTGAAAGGAGGTGGGTCATGGGAATTGAAGCGCACGCTTTCTGCATACAACACACCCACTGCCAATGCCCCCAACCCCATACCACCCTCTCTCCAAAAATAGACCAGGGTCACTGAGTCCTTCCCAGCAATAGAATTAGCCGTTCTGGAAGATTCCTAAAATGTTATTAATTCAGAGTTCAGAGTTAAGAATTCAAAGGCCCCAAATATAAAATAAACGTTCATAAATGTACACGGCAAACACATAAGTAAGTACAGGGGAGCAATCCTGTCAGCTTCTTTAGGAGACAAAAAGAGTCTGCAAAGCAGGATACAAATAATAGAAAAAGTATTAAACTGTACATTTCAAAGAATATATATATATATATATATATATATATATATATATATATATATAATCACCCTAGCGTTGCATGACATTAACATTGTTATAACCACTAGGCCACACAGACTCTCCGGGCTCAGGGCGGCTAACAACCAATAATAAAAACAAGTTGATTAAAATACAATTTAAAAGATTAAGATACAACATTAAAACATTAGGATGCAGCCTCTTCACAGGAGGGAAAAGGAAATAGAAAGAGGGGGAGGGAATAAAACTGATTCTAAGCCAAAGGCCAGATGGAACAACTCTGTCTTACAGGCCCTGCAGAAAGAAATCAGATCCTGCAGGGCCCTGGTCTCATGAGGCAGAGCGTTCCACCAGGCTGGAGCCAGTGTTGAAAAGGCCCTGGCTCTGGTTGAGGCTAATCTGACTTCCTTAGGGCCCAGGACCTCTAGGGTGTTGCTATTTATGGACCTTGAGGCTCTCCGTGGGGTATATCAGGAGAGGCGGTCCCGTAGATACGAGGGTCCGAGGCCGTGAAG
This sequence comes from Podarcis raffonei, assembly GCF_027172205.1. Lineage (NCBI taxonomy): Eukaryota > Metazoa > Chordata > Lepidosauria > Squamata > Lacertidae > Podarcis > Podarcis raffonei. The sequence goes on along the minus strand of NC_070609.1, from coordinate 83,112,471 downwards.
GGCTTTAAAGGTCAAAAGCAGCACCTTAAATCTGACCCTGTACTCCACCGGGAGCCAGTGCAGCTGGAAAAGCACTGGGTGAATATGCTCCCGTGGCAGAGACCCCGTGAGGAGCCTCACTGCAGCATTCTGCACCCGCTGGAGTTTCTGGGACAGCTTCAAGGGCAGCCCCGCGTAGAGCGAATTACAGTAGTCAAGCCTGGAGGTGACCGTCTCATGGATCACTGTGGCCAGGTCGGGGCGGGAAAGGTAAGGGACCAACTGCTTGATGGGTCTGATCCATTCTTCACATTCTGACGTTCCTGTTTCTCTTTTCTCATGGACAGGGAATTGATTTTGATGAAGATCAAATATCAGAAATCAGCCTGGAAGATGGAGAGGATCTTCCTCCAAGGTAATCCTGTGCTAATCCCCTCCCCCATAATCAATTGCTTTTTAAAAAAAACCCTGGTAAGAAACCAGAGGCCTAAGAAACTAAGAAACCAGAGGCCTTCCTTTTGGGCATAGTCGGCCAATTGGTGCCAAAGAAAGATAGAACATTTTTTATGTACGCAACAACAGCAGCAAGAATACTTCTCGCTAAGTATTGGAAGACACAAGATCTACCCACCGTGGAAGAGTGGCAGATGCAAGTGATAGACTACATGGAGATGGCAGAAATGACTGGCAGAATCCGTGACCAGGGAGAAGAATTGATGGAAGAGGATTGGAAAAAGTTTAAGAATTATCTACAAAAATATTGCAAAATGTTTGAGTGTTAAAATGATGTGGGAAGTGAAGGTAACATGGCATTTGGGATATGGTTAAATGAGTTATGAAAAGAAGAATTTTTTTTTTAAAAAAAGGAGGGGGTATGACCAGAATAATATTATGTCAAAGTATATAAGGTGGAGTAAAGGATTAAGATAAGGGAATTAGAGACATAATAATTGGAAATATACAATTATAAATGAGGTTGGAAAAAGGGATAGAATTTGCTGAATTTGATGGAATAAAGAGGAATACAAAAAAGGGAGATGTGAGGAGGTCAGGAAAGAGGGATATGGAATTTTGAAACTTAAAAGTGGAATTTTTCTTTTTTCTTCTTTTTCTTGTTAAGTGTGTATTTTTTGTCTGTTGTTTTTGTTCTTGTTTTGTTATATGTGGTTTTGTAAAACTCTAATAAACATTTCTTAAAAAAAAAAAAAACCCCGGTAAGAGTAAGGTTCAAAGTACTGATGGAGCCGAGAGAAAGTGGCGAGTTCGCAGTCCCAAACCTCAAGCTGTATTTTGAGGCTGCATGCATGACATGGCTGAAAGATTGGATGTTACTGACAGATACTGAAATCTTAGACCTGGAGGGCTGGGACAAAACTTTCGGGTGGCATGGCTACCTGGGTCACGATAAAATAAAAGCACATAGAGGATTCACTAATCATTTGGTGAGAAAGGCCCTACTCGAAGTCTGTGAAAGAAATAAAACAATAGTAACAGCCAAAACTCCCTGGTGGCTATCACCTATAGAGTCATCAGCCTTGCATAGAAGCAATATGAAAGCTAGCTGGCTAACATATAGGGAACTCGTAGAAGAGATAAAAGATTGCCCAACAGTAAAGAAATTTGAAGAATTAAAAGAGAGGGGGGTGAATTGGTTAGAATATTTCCAATTAAAAATAATATTTGAGAAGGATAGTAAGCTTAAAGGGGTTTGATAAAAAAATCCCGGTATGGTAGAAAGAAATTTTATATAACAACCAACAGACTCTCTCAAAAATATATAAACTGTTACAAAATGGGAAAATAGAAAAGGAGGGAAAAGGAGACACTATTAAAAAATGGGAACAAGATCTGGGCCACCCAATTGAATATAATGAATGGGAAAGACTATGGACAAAAAATATAAATTTTACAGCATGTTACCTAATAAGAGAGAACTACGGTATATGAAAATGCATCACAGGTGGTACCTGGCACCAGAAAGGCTTGCAAAAATGAATAAAACATAATATGAATGAATGAACTTTATTATGGTCACAGACCAGGATAAAACAACAGCAACATATAAATAAAATAGCAGTTAGGATTTTTTTTAACTGATAAATGTTGGAGCAGATAAGAACAAGGAAACAAGCATAGGATAAAACATCTGAATAAAATACAAGATTAAACACGGATAATGGATGGATAAAAACTGATAATTAAAACAGATAAGAACTAAAAACAAATAAAAACATACAGTTAAAACAACGTAAGAGCGTAAGAACTAAAAAACTCGCAGTTAAAACAACTATAAGAGGCTGCAGAGTAGAAGCCTCTGAAATAGAGGACACAACATTAGAAACTGGTGTGCAAATATGGCTAAAACAGACAATTAAAACAATGTACAACAATAAATTTAGAAACAATGTGCAACAATAAACTATCCAAGGGAGTTGACTCAGTCACCCATGGAACCGAGTTTGGGGATTTTCATGCCGGACTATTTTGAGTTGGGCGATGGTCTGCGCCTACAGATTTGTACACAGAATCTGGCGACCCTCCAGGTCTTCTTCTGATCTTTGTCTAACAGCAAAAGGTCAAATTTTTGCTTTTGCGGGAGGTCGGCGAGCCTCACCAGTAGGGGATGAATGAACTTACTACGTGCCTCTTCGTAAAAGGGACATTTAAGGAACAAGTGTTCTGGGCTTCCTATCTCTCCCAATGGACAGGTGCAAAGTCTCTGAGCGTAGGGGACTTTTCTAAAGGCTCCATCCAGGACCGGCGAGGGAAGAGCTGCGCTTCTTGCATTTCTAGATACGAGAAAGAAGAGATATGCTGCTGGTGCGGCTATATCTCTCACAATTTTTCCAATTTTATAGTTGGGGCACCTTGTGCAGTCCTGTTGTCTCTCGGTATCTAATATTCTTTGCCTGAACGTGGCTTTTGCCTGGCCCAAGCCCAGACTTAGAAGGGCTTGAGGGGTAAAACCCAGTTTCCGGGGGGTGTTCAGGACTGCAGTCTGCCAGCCTGACTGGAATTGGTTGCAGAGGATCAGTGGGGCTATCCCTCGGGGGAGCAGATTCAATGTCAGCCATTTGTAGATTGATGTTAGGCAGATGCTAGCCTCCACTCTCATCATCCCCGTTTCCAATCTCACCCATGCGTTTGAGACACATCTGGGGACTTGGAGGAGAGCTCTAAGAATTCTAGATTGAACTCTCTCAAGGGGGGGGGAGAAAGCAGAGGAAGGCGGACCCAAAAAGGAACCATAGAGGAGTTGCGCCAAAGTTTTGGCCTTGTATAATTTTAGAGCTGCGGGGATGAAGAAGCGCCTTGTGCTCTGAAGAATTTAAGAATACAATTTGCGGGTTTTTCCGCTGAACTCCCGATGGACTTTATGTGAAGTTTGTTGGTTCCCGAGGCCTGTACCACCATTCCTAGATACTTGTAGTTTGTGACTTGTTCTAATTTATGGCCTTCTAAGCTTTGGTTTTCCCCCAAAAGCGAGTATCTTGGTGTTTTGATAGTTGATTTTGAGACGTTCAGATTCGCAGTATGCTGCAAGCTTTCTTAGTGTACTTTTGAGTCCAATGAGGGTTCTAGATAGAATTACCGCATCATCGGCATATAGCAGGACCGAAATACAGTGGTACCTCGCAAGACGAATGCCTTGCAAGACGGAAAACTCGCAAGAAGAAAGAGTTTTCCGTTTTTCGAGGTGCTTCGCCAGAGGTCCTGGACCTCTTCTGAAGGCCGGTGGGGGGCAAAAGTCTTTGCTCCCCCCCCGCCTGCCTTCCCGGGATAGCGGAGAAGCGCAGCGCATTTCTCCGCTGTCCCGGGGGCTTTTAAAATGCTGGCAGTCGGCAGCAAAGCCCTCCTGTCCCCGGAGCTTGTGGGGCGGGAGGTGGGGAGAAGGGCTTTTCTTCCCACCGCCAGCCTTCAGAACAGCCTTCTGAAGGCTGGCGGTGGGAAGAAAAGCCCTTGTCCCCCCCCCAGCCTTCGGTGATCTGTCATGGACCTCCCAGGTCTGAAGCCCGCTTGTTCTATTGCCAGGATATCTTCGTTCTCTATCCATTCTGTAAACTTATTAAGGAGGTGCTTTGCGTAGAGTTTACTGATCAAACTTAATAAGCTAATCGGCCTATAATTTGCTGGGTCCCCTCTGTTGCCCTTTTTAGATAGGAACTATTATGGCTGTTCCCCATTCCCTTGGGATGCAGCCAGGGCCATCTATATAGGTTATAAAATTTATAACAAAGAACTCAAAATGGCTAAAACGGAGCTGAATTTATGGACCTGGAACATTAATGGGATTAACGATAAAAAAAAACACGAAATAAAGTTGAACAATATCTAAAAAAGAAAAATTTGGATATCATCTGTCTACAAGAAACACATGTGGCGAGAAGGCATAAAAAAATCTTAATCAACAAAAGACTGGGAAATGAATTTGTATCTTCAGATGGGAGTAAGAAGAGAGGGGTAGTTTTGTACACCAGGAGAAACATTGAAGCTCAACAAATCTTTAAAGATGAAGAAGGCAGAGTTATGGCAGTTCAAATAAAGTGGCAAGGAGAAAAAATAATAATCGTCGGGATCTATGCACCAAATGGAAATAAGACAGACTTTTATAAAAAACTAGAAGAAAATCTGTTTGAATATATGGATCAGAAAATCATAATAATGGGAGACCTGAATGGAGTGGTGTCAGTGGAAATAGACAGATTGAAATCAACTGGAGTGGGTAAAGATGGAAAATTACCTAAGACTTTCTTTTCAATGATAAAGAATTGCAACCTGATTGATATTTGGAGACTGAGACACCCGCTAGAGAAACAATTTACGTTCTATTCTGATCCAAATCAATCTCTGTCAAGAATAGATCAAATTTGGGTCTCAAATGAACTAACCCCAAGAATCTCGAAAGTTGAAATTCAACCAAGAGTGATTTCGGATCATAGTGCAATAAAATTCGAATTAAAGGGTTTCGAAGAAAGAACGTTTAGATGGAGAATGAACGACTACCTTTTGGACGATCAGAAGATAATTGAAAATGCTCAAAAATATTTGCCAGAGTACTTTCTGAATAATTGCAATAAGGGAACAAAAATGAACATGGTGTGGGACGCCAGCAAAGCAGTGATGAGAGGATTCTTTATCCAGCAGAACGCTTTGAAAAATAAGAACAGAGAGAAAAATAAGAAGGAAATATTAAAACAGATAATGGAGAATGAACAAAAATTGATAAAGAAACCGAATAATGAGAAGATAAGACAGAGTATAAAGACCCTACAAACACAATTCGCAATGATGATAAATAAGGAAGTAGAAGGGAATATAAAGAGAATGAGACAAAGAAACTTTGAATTCGCGAATAAATCAGGAAAATGGCTGGCATGGCAGATTAAGAAGAGAAAGGAACAGAATACAGTAAACAAAATCATTATCGATGGTACAGAAATAGAAAACCCGAAACAAATTAGAAAAGGATTCTTGGATTTTTACAGACAACTATATAAAAGCAATGAAAAGAATAATATGAGAAAGATAGAAAGATTTTTAAAGGAAAAAGAAGTGCAGAAGATCCCGACGGAGAAAAAAGATTTTCTGAACGCCCCAATTGAAACAGAAGAAATAAAAGAGGTAATAAAGGAATTGAAAAAAGGGAAAGCTCCAGGACCAGATGGATTTACAGCCAGATATTATAAGGAAATGAGAAGCACCCTACTTATACCATTGAAAGAAGTCACAAACAACATATTAAAGAACTGTGAAACATGGAAAGAAGCCTTTATCACACTTATCCCAAAACAAGATTCGGATTTGACACAGGTTAAAAATTATAGGCCTATTTCACTGTTGAACACTGACTATAAAATCTTTGCGAGTATACTAGCAAAGAGAATGAAAAAAGTATTGCAAGAATTTATACATAAGGATCAAGCGGGTTTTCTTCCTGGCAGACAGATGAAAGATAATATAAGAAACATAATAAATATATTGGAATATGTGAATGCCAGGAATGAAAAACAAGCTATTTTAATCTTTGTGGATGCTGAAAAGGCCTTTGATAATATATCATGGAACTTTATGTTAAAAAATCTAGAGTATATGGAAGTGGGTAAGGAATTTTATAATGGGATAAAGGCAATATATACAGAACAGAAAGCGAAACTAATAGTAAACAACTATACTACAGAAGATATTAAAATAACCAAAGGTACAAGACAGGGATGCCCACTGTCGCCACTATTATTCATTACGGTGCTGGAAGTTTTGTTAAAATCAGTAAGAAAAAATGAAGATATAAAAAGGGTGTCTATAGGGAAAAATGAACACAAAGTTAAAGCATTCGCGGATGACTTGGTATTGACAGTAGAAGAACTAGTGAAGAGCATTGAAAGAATCTTAGAAGAAATAGAACAATCCGCCTGTGCTTTTATCATTTCTGGCATAATGCTGCCTGAGCCTGGGGCTTTGGCCATTTTCAGTTGGTTTATATATGATTTCACTTCAGTTACTGAAACAGGTGGCCATTTAGCCAGTTGTTCTATATTATAATTCCGTAGTGGAGGTTCAGTGTCCTCGTACAAAGATTGGAAGAATGAGACCCACAGGCTAGGGGGAATTTGTGAGGTTAAGGGGGAAATAGCTTTATGGGTGCCAGAAACTACCAGTTTCCAGAATAGTGTCTGATCTTTTGCTTTTGCCGCACTAATTAATTCTAGCCAACATTTTCTGGTATAGGCATTCTTTTGGTGGCGTATTAGGTCTTTATACTCTTTTTTTAGGGCACGGACAACAAGATAGGCTTGATGTCTGACAGAATTTTCAGCTGTCAGGGCAGCTTTGTAAGCATTTTGCAGGGCTTTCTTTGCCTCAAAGTAGGTGTAATCAAACCAGGGCTTATTTGATGCTATTGGTTTAGTTGGCCTTTTCTCTGTGGTATTCAAAAGATGGGGTTTTAATTGTTGGAGCAGGCTCTCATACTTGGAAACTGGGTCCTCAGGCCTAGGATTACTCCCAAAGCCAGTTAAAATTGTACGGAGTTTTTCAGAGGTTAGAATCTTCTTCAGTTCGGAGTCACGTGCAGGAGTCCATTTGACTCGGCAACCAGGTCGCTCTAATGCGGTGATCTCTGCAGGGTATACTGTTCTCAGGAAGGGTGACTCATTTAACAGAGACACCTGGAGGTGCAAAGGGAAATGGTCCCCCTCTATGAGCCAGTGTGGTGTAGTGGTTAAGAGCGGTAGTCTCGTAATCTGGGGAACCGGGTTCGTGTCTCCGCTCCTCCACATGCAGCTGCAGGGTGACCTTGGGCCAGTCACACTTCTCTGAAGTCTCTCAGCCTCACTCACCTCACAGAGTGTTGGTTGTGGGGGAAGAAGGGGAAGGAGAATGTTAGCCGCTTTGAGACTCCTGAAGGGGAGTGAAAGGCGGGATATCAAATCCAAACTCTTCTTCTTCTTCTATGAATGGGAGCACTTTTAAATTCACTATTTTTGTTAGCAATTCACTGTCCACCAACATATAATCAATTGTGCTGGATCTTACCCCAGAGATTAATGTATATTCCCCGGGGATGTCGCCCCTGGTGCAACCATTTAGGATATGAAGACTTAGCTGCCTAGAGAATTTGAGGAGGCAGGCTCCAGCATAATTTGAATGTTGATCCTTTGACTGCCTTGGTAGTTGTGAAGCCTCCGGGCCAAAGTCGTCAGGGTACCCTATTTTTTGCCTGTATTTGGTTTCTATTTTTTTTATAATATTTTTATTAGAGAATTTTTTATAACCACAAAAACATAACATAACAATACAATAAACACAACAAATACATAAACAAACAAAAACGAAAACAAAAGAAACAAGTACAATTTCATATCTTAATTTCTTATACCTTTCTTCTCCGACTTCCTCATGCCTCCCTTTTCTGTATTCCAGATTCTAATCAATTATTCAGCAAATCTTCCCTTAATTTAATTTAATTTAATCTTCCTTATTCTCCTTGTCTTAACCGTTACTAATAGTAACCGTTTACTTTCTAGTCCAACATCATTCTAACTTTCATTAATTTTGTAATATTTCTTTAAATAGTCCTTAAATTTTTTCCATTCTTCTTCCGCTGCTTCTCTTCCCTGGTTTCGGATTCTGCTCGTCATTTCTGCCAGGCCCATGTAGTCAATCACCTTCATCTGCCATTCTTCCAGAGTGGGTAGATCTTGTGTCTTCCAGTACTTCGCAATGAGTATTCTTGCTGCTGTTGTGGCATACATAAAAAAAGTTATATCCGTCTTTAACACCCCTTGGCCGACAATACCCAAGAGAAAGGCCTCTGGTTTCTTAGGGAAGGTATATTTAAATACCTTTTTCAGTTCATTATAGATCATTTCCCAGAATGCCTTAATCTTCGGGCACGTCCACCAGAGGTGAAAGAATGTGCCTTCCTTTTCTTTACATTTCCAACATTTATTATCAGGCAAATGGTAAATCTTTGCAAGCTTGACTGGGGTTATGTACCACCTATAGATCATTTTCATAATATTTTCTCTTAAGGCATTACATGCCGTAAATTTCATCCCGGTGGTCCACAACTTCTCCCAATCAGCAAACAAAATGTTATGACCAATGTCCTGAGCCCATTTAATCATACTTGATTTAACCGTTTCATCTTGTGTATTCCATTTCAGCAGCAAATTGTACATTTTTGACAAATTCTTAGTACTGGATTCTAACAATTCAGTCTCCAATTTTGATTTTTCCACCTGGAAGCCAATTTTACTGTCCATTTTAAACACTTCATTTATTTGATGATAGTGCAACCAATCTCTCACCTTCCCTTTTAGTTTCTCAAAACTCTGCAATCTCAGTTTGTCCCCTTCCTTTTCCAAAATTTCCCAATATCTTGGCCACTTCGACTCCATATTTAACTTTTTAACTGCCTTAGCTTCCATTGGCGACAGCCACCTTGGGGTTTTATTTTCCAGCAAATCTTTATATCTAATCCAGACATTTAATAGTGCTTTTCTGACAATATGGTTTTTAAAACCTTTATGTGCTTTAACCTTGTCATACCACAAATATGCATGCCACCCAAAAATGTATTTGGTTTCTAAACTGGGGTCATCAGGACCTAATCTTGCATTTAGGTCGCCCACCAGCAGGACCTTTGCTCCTGGATAGTCTGTTAGCAGTAACCTGACATAAGAGTCCAGTCTATTCCAGATGCCCTCAATATCGGTTTTTTTGCTTGTTGGGGGGATATAAGCACTGATAATTAGTAAACTGCAGTTTCCCCAGGATAGCAGTAGGGCCACTGCTAGGTGATCTAGGGGGGACAGTTCCTTACAGGTGGCATTTAGGCAGAATGAGATTAGGATGCATAACCCCCCCTTGAGCCTCCCTGGTCCTCTGCCTGCAACCGCTCTCACTGCATATGTATAGTATCCTTCCAATGATGGGTTTTCAGCCGCCCACGTCTCTTGGAGAGCAATGATGTTAAAGTTTTGAAGGTAGAAGGGAATGTCTGTAGAATGGGAGAGGCATCTGGACCAGCCGGCAACATTCCAGGAGATGATGTTTAGGGCAGCAGTTGATTCTTGGGTTTTTAGATTCCAGGCTCTCATAGCTGTTTTCTGCCGCTGATTCCTCAGGCCCTTTGAGTTTGGCTTGATTGAGTCACAATGCGGAGGAATGGGGGAGCCTTTTGCGGGGAAGACTAATTTGGGGGTATTAATTTGTCCGTCCAGGCAGTCTCCCGCTAAGACCTTATTTCATTCCTCTGCATGAATAGCTTCTAGGATTCCCAGGCAGTCCATGAAGATTGAGCCAATTCCCGGCGCTGGCACTACCAGTTCAACTTGTTGCGATTTGGATTGGGCTATTGGAGGGGGTGTAGGAGAGCCCGTTTCTTCTGGAGACAGATATTGAGAAGATGTCCATTCCTCGTTGGTTAAAGGCTTTGATTTGCAATTGATGTAATTAAATTCCATGGGAGGAGGCGGGGCTAGAGGTGGAAGGGACTTCCTTATGGTCGAAAGTCTTTCAATTAGTGCATCCTGGGAAAGTAGGATCTGCTCGAGGTAGGTTGTTAGGAGTTGTTCATCCTTTGAGGAGAAATCCTTTTCTAACTTATTTGGTGTGGGCGGGGTTTTGTACAGCCTGCCAGATTGTTTAAGATTGCCAGCCTCTGGGTAGAGTGGCGTACTGTTTCCGGCACTGTTGGATTCTGCAGTGCTGGTTTTGGTTTTTGGTCTGGCTGGCCTATGTGCTTCTAGAAGTAGTAAAGGGTCTTTGATGTTTTTGAAGAAACGGTGCACAAGCAAGCCAGCCCTCAGGAAATTGTCTTTATTAGAAAGGGTCTGTTTAGTTGAGAGCCCGTCCTTAAAAGTCACTATAGCCCTATTTTGGGCCGTATCATGAGGGAGGAATTTTACCTTGATGATATTTTCTGCTGTCACGAGGCCTCTGGTGACTATTCCGATTTTTTCGGGAACATTTACTTTTCTTTGAGCATATGATGGGTGTCCTCTATTTGTGGGAAGTATTGTGAAGGCAGGGACGCGGGTGGCACTGTGGGTAAAAGCCTCAGCGCCTAGGGCTTGATGATCGAAAGGCCGGCGGTTCGAATCCCCGCGACGGGGTGCGCTCCCGTTGTTCGGTCCCAGCGCCTGCCAACCTAGCAGTTCGAAAGCACCCCCGGGTGCAAGTAGATAAATAGGGACCGCTTACAAGCAGGAAGGTAAACGGCGTTTCCGTGTGCGGCTCTGGCTCGCCAGAGCAGCGATGTCACGCTGGCCACGTGACCCGGAAGTGTCTCCGGACAGCGCTGGCCCCCGGCCTCTTAAGTGAGATGGGCGCAGAACCCCAGAGTCTGTCAAGACTGGCCCGTACGGGCAGGGGTACCTTTACCTTTACCTTTATTGTGAAGGCAAGTTTATGATTATTTAACGTTACCTTCCAACAAGTCTCTGTTGTTTTATTTTGATCCTTTCTTGTTATGTTAGTGTACGCGGGATTTCTTTGCGATGTCAAGAGAAGTCTTGGTTGCATGGGAGCCGGAATTTCCTTTGGTTTTCCTATTTCCCCACTAGAGGGTGGTGTGTGATCTGCTGGGGCGTGGGGCTTTTCCTCAGAGTGCTTTATTGGCGTGCATGAGTTTGTGATTTTCTTTTGGGTTGTAGGAGCAGAGTTCTTTGTTGTTATATTCTCCAGCAGCTTAAAGAGCTTCTGGAAATTCATTTTTTTAGTCCGGCAGGTCGGCGTTCCTTTTTGGCCTCTCAATTTGATGTTTTTGGTCTTCTTCATTTTTTGTGTTGAGCATTTTCTCTTTAAGGTCGGTTTCTTGGGAGCAAGGGACCCTCCCTCCTGCACTGAATTGTTTCTTTCTTTCTTTTTTGTAATCGAGTCCCGGCTTGGTTTCACCTCCATTAGTCCTAGTCCCAGGTGTCATGTGAGAGAAAGTGACCTCACGGTTCTTAATCAGTTCAGTTAGGGTGGTAAGCAGGTTCAAGCTTTCCAAAAGCAAATTTTTAATTGGCTCAAGTTCTTTGCTTATCTGTGTGAATTGAGTTTTGAGTAACTCTTCAAACATCCCTGACAAGTAGAAGATAAAGTTGTCCAGGTACTGTAACCTTAAGCTAAGAAATTTTAAATGACTATATTCCAAAAGACAAAACTAATTTTTTATTATACGCAATGTCTGCAGCAAGAATCCTGGTGGCTAAGTACCGGAAAGGGAATCAGTCACCCACTAGGGGAGAGTGGCTATGTAAGCTTTCAGAATACTTAGAATTAGCCAAATTGACAGACATAATAAGACAAAAACCAAAAAGTGAAGTAAAAAAAAGAATGGGAGTGCCTAAATGAATACCTCAAAAGTCAAGGTTCAAGGACAGAAATCTGGCTGAGTCTGGAATAACCTTGTGAAGTGAAAGGATATGAAAGAGGGATTTATATCTAGATGTTAGGCTAGAGGTGATAAAGAAAACAGGAAAACAGGAAGACACAATGAGAGATAAAGGAGGTGCTGTGGGATTGGTGGAAGTCAGTGTCTTGTTGTTGTTGTTTTTGTGTTTATAATAGTAACTTGTAAGATATGGATTAGGTTTTTTTTGTTTTTGTTGTTGCTTTCTTTAGTTTTCGAATGTTGATTTTTGTGTGTTGTGTATTGTTATTTTTAGATATCTTTCGTGTTGTTGTTGTTGTTGTGTGGAAAATACTAATAAAATTTTTTTTTTTAAAAAAAAACCCGGTCCATTTCTATGGTGGTGGTGCTTGGGGTCTTTGAAGGATGGGAGGCAATAAAACCATTTTACAAAAGTGCTACTCCTCTCTCCCCTCAGCATCCCAACCACAGCTTCTCCGGATGCGGCTGATCTTCTTCCTGAAAGCGACAGCAGGGACCAGCTGAAGACCAGACTTACGGATGTCGTCGCAACGATGAAGAGTAGGAAGATCCGCAGGAAGGCACTCCAAGATCTTTCCGCCTTCCTGCAGAAGATCCAGGAATCTGTGAGTTTCTGAAGGGAAGAATTGCAATCATGAAGGCTGTCAAGGCCTTCAGGCTGCTGCTTCTAGGCCCACCCTGCAAGGTGCCCAATGGACAATCAGGCATCCCAGCACTTACCCAATTTTGAGAACAGAGCTGGGCCATAGCAGAACAAATCCCATGAGAAAAGAAGTAAAAAGTGAACATCAGGAAAAGAGGGGTGGGAAGTCAAAAAGAAATGGGTTTTTTCTGCATAGGATGCTAAATGTTTTGGAATGTTTGGAAGATTTAATTAAAATGTTATAGGAAAAATGGTGATGGGTTGCTTCTCTTATCAGTCACTTCTCTTGGTTTCTTCTCAGCCATCGGTAGCGCTTTCTGCATCCTCCCTTGGCCAACTGGTGGCGATTTCCTGCCTTTGTGCGTTGGATCCAGACCCGGAGAGCAGGCAGCGGGCAGCAGAGGCCCTCTGCCATCTTCTGCCCATCCTGCGGCACAACGAAGGTAAGACTGGAAGAATGCATCCCAGCATGGGGTGGGGTGAGCAAAACCCAAACCAACCTTTTGACTTTCCTTTGCAGAGACACTGGCACGAACATCATGGAACCAAACGCTCATCTTCAGAGCTGAGAAGGTCCTCAAATCCACCAGAGGACCAGTTGTTCGTGAATAATTGTTACCATCTTGCCAGGGTAAGTCGCTGTCTCTCAAGCCACATGTTCTGGGTTCCGCAGAGGCAGCACCTGGGCTTTCTGCTCCCCAGCCCTGCCCTGTGGGCATCTCTGACTTTCCTCTCTTGCTTCAGGTCTTTGGCGCCTTTCTCCCTGCGGAGCAGCTCTTGGAGGCCATGTGCTTCCTGGCCAGAGACCTGGTTGTCGAGAGCAGCTTCAACCCACTGGATATCTCCCACTTACTGCAAGAATTCATCAAGCAGTTTGGCGGCACAAAAGTGGAGGTAAGGCATCTGCAAAGGTAGGAGAGAAGAAGATTCTCTGCTTGGTGTAGGGGAGGCAACCTCATGCCATTGGGTGGCCAGGACACATGTTAGTTGAGAGGGGCCTGGCAATGTCAGGACAAGAACCTCAGCCAAGGGTCCTGAGAAACATGGATTCAGGGATGGGGAATCCTCCTCCTTCTGGGAGCAGACTGGCAAGCTTCTTCTCTTGGCCCACAATGGATAGGGGAACTGGCGCCCTGGAGCTGCCTGGGTCCAATACTCCCCAGGACCCTGAGTGGTACCTTGGAAGGAAGAGGCTGTGGTGGCACAGGTCAAGGGTCCCTCTTTCAATGAGGGATGGAGGGATCTGCCTGCAGACAGCCCTGCTTCCTTGTACTCTCCAAGCAACCCTCTCCTTTTCTCTGACAGGTGAAGGTGCTGCTGGAGGCCTTCTATAAGATCAGCCAGGGGCCTACAGTGCAAGGCAGAAGAATGGCCGCCTTCGCTTTGTCCATATTGTCACACCACCACCTGGCGACAGTGGTTGAATACCTCCTCCAGTTTCCCTTCGGGTATGGAGCCCTCCAGGTTCTACTGGGCTAAGGGGGAGGTTGGCAAGCTGCAGGGCTTGCTCAGAAAGCCCTTGCTGCCATTTCCTCTCTCTGGAGCATGGCAGCAAGCAGAAGACTTGAATCTGACCATTGCTCTTGTTTTTGCATTCACAGAGACTGCGAGAGAGTGTGGAAGGAGGTTTTAGCATCGGCCGATCCAGAACAACTGATCCATCTCACGGCCGAGCAGCTTTACCAAAGCCCCTTGGCGGAATCTGCCACCGAAGTGGTAAGGACCTACCACCTGCTTTCTGGCTTCCTTCCCAGGGTAATATCTAGGGATTCCTGTATTCTGCAGAAAAGCAGGGAAAGCGTCAGGCAGAAGAACTGAGGGCGGAAAGAGGGACCCGGCGTGACCCAAGGCACCCAAAATACATTGAGCTGTACATTGTTGTGGACGAGAAGCTGTTTCAGTTTGAAGGTGCCAATGAAACCAGGATGGCATACCTCATTTTGGACATAGTTAACTTAATGGGTGTGCACTTCCGGGAGCTGCACACAAGTATTGTCCTGATTGGACTGGAGATCTGGAACACAGGCAGCCCTTTCGAGGTTACAAATGAGGTTGGGTTGCTTCTGAATAATTTCAACAGCTGGAGAGTGAACGGTCTTGCGAAGTGGATGAAGCACGACACAGCCCTGTTGCTCACTCACCAGGAGTTCGAGCACACCCTCGGGAAGTCATATGGTAATGCCATCTGCAGGCCAAGCTATTCTGCAGGGGTTTTGAGCTACTTGCAGAAGAATCCAATTCTCTTTTCAAGGGCCATGTCCCATGAGTTGGGTCATCACATGGGGCTTGAACACGACGAATCCAACTGTGTTTGTGGAGGATACAAAACCTGTGTCATGCATTCGTACAAGGCAGAAACGAACAAGTTCAGCAACTGCAGCATTCACACTTTTGCAGAACTTGTGCTGGAAGGGAACCTGGACTGCCTGAACAACAGGCCCCAAAAGATACCATCTATCAAGCATTGTGGCAATGGAGTGTTGGATAAGGGAGAAGAATGCGACTGCGGCGGCACGCAGAGGTGCAAGCAGAATCTTTGCTGCAACCCTGACTGCACCTTGAAGCCACGTGCACAATGCTCTTCTGGGCCATGTTGTAAAAACTGTCACTTCCTTCCAAGTGGAGACCTTTGTCGAATTCAGATCAATGAGTGTGACCTTCCTGAGTACTGTAGTGGGAAATCTGAGTGGTGCCCCAATGATGTGTACATGCAAGACGGGACGCCATGCAGCAAACTCGATTCCCATTGTTATGCCAAGCAGTGTTGGACTCACAACTACCTGTGCGCCAGGATCTTTGGCTATGGAGCCACAGCGGCTCCAGCATCCTGCTTTCAGTCTCGGAATAGTGTGGGGGATGCGTATGGCAACTGTGGCAGGGATTGGACAGGAGGTACTTTTGTGAAATGCCAGCCTCAAGACGTAAAGTGCGGGAGAGTTCAGTGTACCAACGTCAGAAACATACCTTCAATGCCACACTATGCCGTGACTCCCACTGAGTTGTCAGGCACTAGCGCTAGCTGCTGGAGTGTGGCCTACCATGGCGGGACAGATTTTGTGGATCTCGGAATGGTGCCTGATGGCACTCCATGTGGCCCTGGGAAACTCTGCAAGAACCATACGTGCATTTTCAGGAAGAAGGCAGTGTGTGATCCCAACAAAAAGTGCAATGACAGAGGTGTTTGTAACAACCTCAATAACTGCCACTGCAACAGTGGCTGGGCCCCTCCAAACTGCATGTTTTGGGGGTCTGGGGGAAGCATCGATGGTGGGTATCCAAGGCAGAACTGGAGCACAAAAGTCGTGAAACGAACTTTTGAAACAGTGATCCCTCTAGGAGTCCTGGTTCTTGCCGCTATCACTTTTATTGTGCCAAGGCTGCGGAAGCTACCAGAATGGTGTAGGCAATTCACCAGCTCACGGGTTGGAGGGAATCTGCAAGGCAGCAGCCTAGATGTTGACAAAGTTGATTCCTGTCGCGTTTGCAAAGTAAAGGAAGGATTGAACTCTACAGATTCCAAAGAGTAATGCTTGTGGACATTTCAAGGCATCCTTGGACCTCCTGTTAAGACATCGACTGCACTCCAAAGCATCTATAATAAAGCAGAGGTTGGTGGCAAGTGGACTCCAGTTCCCATCATCCCTGGCTGTTGACCATGCTGTGCCAGTGGCTGATGGGAACTGTAGTTCAGCCATATGTCGGGGCGGCGCACATGCTCCCTCATCCCAGAAATAAATTTCCCCTGTATATAGTCCTTATAATAGGAGCAATTGTAATACGGTCTTTGCTCTAATAAAATTTGCATTTTCCCCCAGTTGCAAAAGCCTTAAGAAGAATGCACTGAAATAGTTTAATGAAATCAAATGTTTCATTCCGTGCTGTGTAACCTAGCAGTAGTAAAACAGTTTGTCCTTGTTGGGTGACTAACTCAGAACTTCAAGGACCATTAAGTGTCATTTCACTAGCATTTAGGAACTGGGTTTGCACAATTAACCATGTGTACAAACTTGGCTTTCCCTCACTCGCCCTTTTCATCCAGGGTGAAACAGCAAAGACATAACAGGAGAAGAGTCCTGGCGAGTCAGGCCAATGGCCCATCAAGTCCAACATCATGTTCTTACAGTGGCCAAACAGAGGCATGTGGTAAACCCACAAGCAGGACCTGAGCACAAGATTCTCTTATTGCAATTTGATGGCCAGGGCTGAGGGCAGTTTTGGTTCAAAGCGGCTGGAGGACACCATGTTGGCCAAAACTGAGCTTAGGCTGAGCAAATGATGGAAGAGAGACATGCTTATATGGCCGCCCAAACTTGCCCAGGAGGGAGTCCCATTGCAGGGGTGGCACTTGCTTCCAAGTAAGCATGCAGAGATGTGCACAACTCGCAATGTATTCAAAGGGCCCCCTCCGTGTGTACAAGCGTACACACACACCACACACGATGGTGTGGTGTGTGTATGAGTCAGTGATAGCGCAGTAGTTAGAGAGCTGGACTAGGTCTGGGAGAGACTTGGGTTCGAATCCCCACTCAGACACGAAGCTCACGGGGTGGCTCTTGTGCCAGTCACAGTAGCTTTGCCTAACCTACCTCACAGGGTTGTCGTAAGGATAAAGTGGGGAGGAGTAGGAGGTAAGCCAGCTTGAGCTCCTGGGAGGAAAGATGAGATACAAGAAGAAGAAGAAGAAGAAGAAGAAGGGTAGTTTGGATTTGATATCCCGCTTTATCACTACCTGAAGGAGTCTCAAAGCAGCTAACAATCTCCTTTCCCTTCCTCCCCCACAACAAACACTCTGTGAGGTGAGTGGGGCTGAGAGACTTCAGAGAAGTGTGACTGGCCCAAGGTCACCCAGCAGCTGCATGTGGAGGAGCGGGGAATCGAACCCGGTTCACCAGATTACGAGTCCACCGCTCTTAAGCACTACACCACACTGGCTCATATAAATGTTAACAGTAGTAGTAGTAGTAATAATAATAATAATAATAATATCCAAGACAATAAATGCCACATGTTCCCTTTTGTCTTTACTGTTGAGTGGAAAACGACAAAAACAAGCAGCTCTGAGGAAGAAAAGGTCGGCCCCACAGCAGCCTATTATCACACACATCCAGATTCCAACACAGTCCTGGAATAATCTCCTGTACAGGAACGGCTGCAGAATTAAAAGAGGCTCCCCCTCGCCCATATAAGTAACGGTTGTCAAACACACCATCCAGGTCCCATGACGAAGCCTCAGTTTTCCTGCTCCACCAAAAGGCTCATTGGGGAGAGGTTGCCGTTGCTGCCGCCGCTGGCCCATCGCAGTCTTGCTCCTTGTGTAGACCAGTCCTTTTTTGAATGCCAAAGTTATTGGCCGTTCCCTCCCACCTGATAGGTTACAGGGCGCTGGACTGGATAAGGTCTCTTTAACTTGGCAGGGCATGGGTGGGATCAGGTGGGGAGCCTGGTGGGCCAAGGTGGCTGGGCTGCCCACCTTCCCCTCTGGCAATACGTGGCAGTGAGGAGGGTGCCAAAGGAGTGGGAGGAGAGAGTTTCGGGTGCTCAGCCAGAGGGACTCCAAAAGCTCCCTTGCTCACAGCGCCGTGGAGCCCGCAGCGGACTTGGCCTCCACCTGGCGTCCAGCAGCGGGCAGCGTGCTTTCGTAGAACCTCTTCTGGGACCGCAGGAGCGGCGTCTGGGTCTCGCCGTCTTGGCAGGCCCTGCGCTTCATGCAGCGGAACGTATGCTGGGTCCAGCAGTAAACAGCGCAGTTCAGGAGGCCCTGGGATGACGCTGTCAGGGCCTAGGAGAGAGATGGGGAGACGGGCGGGTCAGTGGCTGCAGCAGAACTGGAGAGCAGCAAAATTCCAGTTGAAGCAGCAGAATACGGTGGTGCCATTTCAATCAGCTCTTTCCCACCCCCTCAAGACCATGAGGACTACCACCTTAATTTACTCTTTAAGGGGGGAAGGAACACAACGCAGCACTAAACCCCTTGATCTGCATGCTGAAGGTCTTGGGTTCAATCCCTGACACCTCCAGGTAGGTCTGGGAGGGACCCTTGCCTGAAAGCCACTGGTCCAACTCCATGAAATACCGTATTTTTCGCTTTATAGGACACACCGGGCCATAGGACGCACTGGACCATAGGAGGGGGAGAACAGGAAAAAAAATATTCTCCCCCTCTCTGCTCAGCGCCCCTACAGCGAAGCGGCAGGATAAATGGAGCCCCTTCCATTTCTCCTCCCGCTTGGCTGAAGGGGCGCTGCGCAGCTCTTCCTCTTGGCTGAAGCCAGGAGAGTCTTGCTCTCCCGGCTTCAGCAAAAGGAACCCGAAGCCTTTGGAGCGCATCGTGAGGTCCCGCTGTGCTCGAAAGGCTTCAGGGATAGCCACCTGAAGCCTTTGGAGCGCAGCAGGAACTCGTGCTGCACTCCAAAGGCTTCAGGTTCCTTTCGCTGATCGACCCCTCTCGCTCTCCAGGCTTCAGCGAAAGCAACACGAAGCCTCCAGAGCGCGGAGGGAGTGCTCCCTCTGCGCTTCGGAGGCTTCGCGTTGCTATCGCTGAAGCCAAGGAGCCTGCATTCGCTCCATAGGACGCACACACATGTCCCCTTAATTTTTGGAGGGGGAAAAGTGCGTCCTATAGAGTGAAAAATACGGTACTTTGCTTTCATGTTGAGGCCTAGTCCGTTTCCAGCCTCTCTGGAGTCTCCTATCCTCACTGTTGCTGCTGTTTACTGTGCTTTTCTTCGGCTATCACCCTGTTTTCCTCCCTTAAATGTATTCCGTCTCCTTATCCACATCTTTAAACAGACAAAAAGGCCTCCTCTGAAATTGTTTGCCTCAGCTTTCCCCCCCTTTTCGTACCTTCCGCATTCGAAACAAGGTGCTCTACCGCTGCCCCTCCCCAATAGAAATCTTTGACATGAAATAACATGAATAGTGCCCCCGACTCTCCTTGGGTTGTCATGGACCTGTTGCTCATCCTCTCAGCCTGACATACCTCACAGGGTTGGCGTTAGAATAAAATGGCAACACAGGGAGGGGGGACAGTGTAGATTGTCATCTGAGAAGATACTGGGGTAGAAATCCCATAAACTGAGTGGCCCCAAAGAGCAGCCACCTCCACCCCCCAAAAAAAATCCCCATTTGCTTTTCAGAAGGAGCATCCAGTGCCATTTTGAAAGACGAGTAGAACCTGCAACAAAATGTTGCAGCGGGGTTCAACACACTGCAGCCCCTTTTGCTCGCCTCCTGGAAAAGGCCTAGTTAAGCATGACAGTTCCATTTCCTTCTCCATCCTGTTTTTTCTATTAAAAAAAAAACCCACCTGCCCAAAAGCAAAAGTCGATCAGCATTGTGTAGCTCCTGAACATGCTCAGTAGACTTGCCAGGTTAGGAGCACCCCCGTCCCCATAGATTTCAGGGCCCAAACTTGAGACCTGGGGGGTGGAGGGGGTGCTGGTGATTATCTCTGCCCTCCCTCCCACCACTGAGCCCTGAAGATGAAAAGAGGGGGGAGCAGAGGCGGGCAGGACCCTACAAGCCTAGGCAATAAGTTGTAGCCAGCTCACACAGGGCTGAAGCGAACAAGCTGTATGCAGAGTTGTCTTCATAAAAAATCATTTTTGAAAAAGGCACTCTCACCCAGCTGGAGATGACAGAAAAACCTGTTCCTGTCTTCCCTGGGCTGTTTTAGCATTCCCCTACCCCAACATAACGGGACACAGGTGGCGCTGTGGGTTAAACCACAGAGCCTGGGACTTGCCGATCAGAAGGTTGGCTGTTCGAATCCCCGCAACGGGGTGAGCTCCCATTGCTCGGTCCCTGCTCCTGCCAACCTAGCAGTTCAAAAGCACTTCAAAGTGTAAGCAGATAAATAGGTACCGCTCCGTGGAAAGGTAAATGGCGTTTCCGTGTGCTGCTGTGGTTCGCCAGAAGCAGCTTAGTCATGCTGGCCACATGACCCAGAAGCTGTACGCCGGCTCCTTTGGCCAATAAAGCGAGATGAGCACCGCAACCCCAGAGTCGGTCATGGCTGGACCTAATGGTCAGAGGTCCCTTTACCTTTACTCCAACATATTTTCTGAACTTCTGCAAACTTTGAGTGATGCTTTCCTCTCTCTTGGAAGGTGGACGGTGCAATTGGCAGGTGGAGAATGAGTTTGTTATTAGTTTTTAGGATTCATTTTAACGTGGCTTTATTACCCCAGCTGCAGTCGGGGCAAGGGGCCCACCGTGCAGGGCTAGCCCATAGGTCCCATTGTCCACAGCGCTGGTCATATCAGTGGTGCCGTCAGGGGTTGACCTGAGGCTCACATTGTTTGTTTTATTTTTATTTATTTTCCTTGCATTGACAGCTTCCGTCATGGAGCCCAGAGGGATCCAAATGTGGCTCCCACGCAATCACTGTGGGATGTAATCCATGAGAGGCAGTCAAGTACAACATTCCTTGTAACGCTAGAGAAAACATGCGAGGGAATGTTTGGTCCAGCCAGTCAAAACTTCCTGTTCCTCCTGGCTGGAGCATCCTTCCTTTTGCATGTGATAGAAGGTGGGCGTGACCTTACCTGTCCAGGTAACAAAAGGACAAGTCACACAGCTCCCCTCTTTCTCTTTGACTTCCTTCATCGTTTGACCAGCTTCTAGCTAGGACTGCTCTGCTAGCTCTCAGCTAGCAGCAGCACTGGGATTATTCCCCCATATGGGGTAGATCCACATGTACATATTGGTAACTAAGTTTGCCTTCAGGGATCCAACTGTGAACTGATGTGAGTAAACTTGTTTTTATCATCTTTGAATAAGATTGTGGCATCTTTATTCTTTTTAAGAAGGATTCAAGGGAATTTACCAGGAACGTACAATTCAATCTGAGACAGGTTGAATTGTATAATAGTGAAAGGCTCACACGAGACTGCAACCAGTTATTTGCTGTGCATGAGAAGAGGAATGTAAACTCTGCTAAGGAAAGGAAATTGCTAGCACGTTAGGAAGGATATTAATAAACAATATATCCTCTCCTGCCACCCTGAACATTCCCACAATCACTTGCTCAGGCATTGACAAGGCCCAGACCTGCTTGTTTTCAGCAAGGTAACAGGGCTGCTCGCATTTGAATTTGTATTTCTCAGAACCGTATTCAATTTAAAAATAAACAACAACTGCACATAAAACCATGCAATGAAAACCATATAAAAATGTTAAAATCAGAAATCGGATAACTGTTGTGGGGGCGGGGAATGCATTCTTAATTGCCTGCATAAGCCTGATGGAAAAGAAAAAAATTTCAGCGGGCATTGAAAACCTGGCACAAAAAGGCGCCTGCTAAATCTCTAGTGGCGCAGAGTTCCACAGGACTGGGCCAACAACACTAAAGTCTCTGCTTCTTGTTGTTGTCAAATTTGCGTCATAAACTCGGGGCACAAGCAAAGACTCTCCTGCAGGTGATCGAGGGTTCAGGCGATCTCCGAGTTACCCGGGACCTAAGTTGTTCAGGGCTTCAAAGATTAACACAATGCTTACCTCTAAAACACAAAATCCCATGTACGGCCTGGTGTGCTCCAAAGATGTCAGTCTGAAGATTCCAAGGATAAAGGCTGGAAAAATCAAAAGGGGAGGACTCAGTCACCAATAATATCACATCGCTGTAGCCCCAAAGTGACTTCAGTAAGGCACAGCTAGGTGTTTTTATTTCCCCAGCCAATTATTTGTTTTACTTATTAAACCTGCATCCTCTCAAAGAAATCCCAAAACTTCAAAACTTTAAAGCAGGCTTCCTCAACCTCAGCACTCCAGATGTTTTCAGACTACAATTCCCATCATCACCTGCCCCTAATTTTCCAGAATGCTTTTTTTGTGGGTTATCGGGAGAAAAGGTAAGAAGGAACATTGTTTTATTTATTTCCTTTAAATTAACTTATCTGAGAGGGCAAGCCACAGATATATCTATATCTACTTATCCGGGGGTAACTCTCATGGACTTTCTAGACACGTAACAAGGCAGACTGTCAAAGGCAGGGCATTCCCCAGCTTTCCTTACCTGGACCCCAGCAGCAAAAAAATATCATGGGGTACAAAAACACTCTTTGCTCTACCATCTTAATCATCGCCCACTCCTGATCGCCCACGTAGCCGGTTGAATTCAGAAACCTCTTGTACAGCGCTCTGGCTTGGAGAAGCAAAACCTGCAGAAAAACCAAAACCAGTTATCAGAATCTACTACAGTCATAGCTCATGTTACGGATGCTTCAGGTTACATGTTTTCGGGTTACGGACTGCGGGAAACCCGGAAGTACCGGAACAGGTTACTTCTGGGTTTCGCCGCTCGCACATGTGCAGAAACGCTGAATTGCGCATGCACAGAAGCGCCAAATTGCGCCTGTGCAGACGTGGTGCTTCAGGATGTGAATGATGCGGGTTGCGGACGTGCCTCCATCACGAATTACGTCCGCAACCCGAGGTTCCACTGTAGTTCCTCCTGATTGCCTTTAATGAGGAGGGCTTGGGCTCTAAGCCTCAGGCAGCAATGAAGCCCAGGATTAAATACACCCTGACTTCCTCAGAGGAAGGTGTTGCTAGAAATCTCACTAACATGAGCAATACACTCAATGTGTAAATAAAATAAAATTCAGCACAACCTTCTCTTATAATAGCAATGAAGTAGATGAAACAGGTAGCACTAAAAATACAGCAAAATCGCATCTGGCATGTGAGTTACATTTAGGGCTGGGCGATATATTGATACAGCATCCAAAACTGGTTTGAAGTCTATACTGTGATATCGGCGTCATAGTTTTAGACCTGGCAACATATCGCAAAACATGACGTGAAGCCAGCCAATGCCTCTACATAGCTCCAGCCTTATTTCAGACTACGTGATATATCGGTATATTGCTATGTTTAGCTGGTGATATATTGCAATGTTGAAAACCAGATATTGAACAGCCCCATATATGCAAAACCACATATACTTGATCCGCCCTCCTGTGACCCTCCTTACTTTCCTGAGCCAGCACGAGAGCAGACCTTACCCTCCAAGCAAGGCAGAGAGCTTTTAAGCACTTTGCTTTCCTTAATGGGCACGTCTCATTCAGCACACAAGCTCTGAGATGCCCTCACGAGATCTCATAGGGCCATTTAAGTTCCCGTGAAATCTCATGAGAGCCCAGTAGACAACGTGGGGTGCTTAAAAGCTCTTTCCACATCAGGAAAACACAGCACAAAATGAGCTTTTTACGCTCTCCACCTTGCATGCAATTAATTTGCAAGGTTTCAATTTGCAGGGTTGAAATTGTGGAAGTCAATTGCCCATAAGATGCAATTGCATTGTATTGCAAAAATGGTATCTCACACCGATACGCCCATCCAACATTGGCTCTTCCTAGTCTTCCAAATGCTAGAGAACGTTGGGGTCTCATCAGCATGTGGTGGGCATGTGGGAAAGTGGCTCAGTTCCAGGAAGAATTTGTTGAAATAAAAGCAAATACTGAACCAAACACGTCTAAATATCCAGAGCTGGCTCTGCTCAGCCTTTCTGCACGAGGTAGCACTAAGTTACAGTTCAAACCCCTGGTGGCCAGGCTCGTAATAATGAAATGCTGGAAGAATCTGGGGGGGGGGGGCTGCTTCTTTGACAAACTGGTACAATGCAGTATGTTAAGCAGCACTTGTGGAAAAATTGACTAACAGAATAAAATTCACATATGGTTTAAAGCACAAAGACTCTTTTGCAATAGACAGGGACAGCTTTATTATGTACACAGCTAAAAATGAAAACAGAGGACTCCCTTCACATTATGAAATTGTTGGGTAAGCATAAACTGTATAGTTATGGGTTTGCAGGGAGCAAGGGTCTCCTAAAATTCCTGGGTGCCCGGTTCTCCCCACAGTTTCTGAAATTAGTAAATGAGGGGTTCGGTCAAATTATTTGGCAAGGCCTAAGAAATAAGTCAAGCCAGCTTCCTCAGGAGATTGGCGGAGAGAGGTGCCATTGAAGAACAAAAACAGGCGATGGCAGAAAAGGCGGGACATTCAGTTTCAGGCAAGAAAGGGGATAGACTCCAGCTGTGTGTTAGTTTGCAAAAAGCAACAGCAGAGCTGGGAGAGGGAGGCTGCCAGGATTACAGAGAGTGATGTCATCCCAGGAAAAAAAGATCTATGATTCCATGATTCTACTGTGGGGAGTTTGTGGGGAGTGTTGTCCCAAACTAGGGTTTCCCGAAGTCTCACCACCTGCGCTGCCTGCTCCCCCTTTCCATTTTAAGCCTGGTGGAATAGGCCCTACGGTCCCTCTGGGTTGCAACACCAATCTGTAGCTCAGTGATACTGGATAGTTTTAGAAAATTTACAGTTACGTTGTACTGGAGCTCTATATAAGCAGGCCGACTGAACCCTTCAGTTCAGTTCTGTTCTGGCCTGTGAATAAACAAGAGCTGTTTGAAGAATCGCTGTGTCGTCTGATATGTTCACCCATGACTTAACACTGGCGACGAAGGTGGGATCGATGGACATCAGAGCACAGCCAGATGCGGCCACCCTCTAAGCTGAATCACTGAGCTGAATCACTGAACGTCATTTTCGATCCCTTATTTGCATAACTATCTACAGTATCCCCCTGCTGGCCCAGGGTGAGAACTTCAGTAAAACTTCATGCAAAAGGTCCCAGGTTCAGTCCCCGACAGCATCTCCAGGCAGGGCTTGGGCGAGAACCCAGTCCAAAACCCCAGAGAGCTGCTGCCAGTCAGTGTAGGAAATATTGATCCAGATGGGCCAATGATCTGTACAAGGCAGCTTCCCATGTTCTGCCAGCTGATCCTAAGGGCCTCAAGGCTTGACTCTCCAGTCCAGCCAACTTGTCTCGTGCCTGAGTCTTTCCCATGGGTACTGCTTTGGGTCTTGATCTCTGCCTAGTTTTGATTCTATGCCCCTATCTCTGGCCCTTCTTGCTGTTCCAGAACCTGAATCCCTCCTCGAAATAAAATAAAAAAAATTCTTCCAGTAGCACGTTGTTGTTGTTTAGTCGTTTAGTTGTGTACGACTCTTCGTAACCCCCTGGACCAGAGCACGCCAGGCACTTCTGTCTTCCACTGCCTCCCGCAGTTTGGTCAAACTTATGCTGGTAGCTTCGAGAACACTGTCCAACCATCTCGTCCTCTGTCGTCCCCTTCTCCTTGTGTCCTCCATCTTTCCCAACATCAGGGTCTTTTCCAGGGAGTCTTCTCTTCTCATGAGGTGGCCAAAGTATTGGAGCCTCAGCTTCACGATCTGTCCTTCCAGTGAGCACTCAGGGCTGATTTCCTTAAGAATGGAGAGGTTTGATCTTCTTGCAGTCCATGGGACTCTCAAGAGTCTCCTCCAGCACCATAAGGTATGAGCTTTCGTGTGCATGCACACTTCTTCAGATACCTTATCTAAAGAAGTGTGCATGCACATGAAAGCTCATACCAATAACAAACCAACTGTTCCTAAGGTGTTACTGGAAGAAATTTTTTTATTTTGTTTCGACTACGGCAGACCAACACAGCTACCTATCTGTAACTGAATCCCTCCTGTTTTAGACCCCACCCTGGCTTCTAGAATACCTCCCTGCCCACACCTGAAATTCCAGATCACCTGGAGCCCAGCTCTGCTTTTCCTGAGGCCAACTTTTTTGCAATCAGCACCTATGTCTCTTACCAGGATAGCAATGAAGCTGGCCAGGAATGAGATGAAAAACACTCCGATGCCGTAAGAGAACATCACACTGCACGGATGTTGATGGGGACCGGTGATGAACTTGACTTCCGTGTGCATCAAGAGGCACCTGCCAGACAGAAAGGAGATAGAAGGTCCATAAATAGCAACACCCTAGAGGTCCTGGGCCCTAAGGAAGTCAGATTAGCCTCAACCAGAGCCAGGGCCTTCTCAACACTGGCTCCGGCCTGGTGGAACGCTCTGCCTCATGAGACCAGGGCCCTGAAGGATCTGATTTCTTTCTGCAGGGCCTGTAAGACAGAGTTGTTCTGCCTGGCCTTTGACTTGGAATCAACTTGATTCCCTCCCCCTCTTTCTTTTCTTTTCTCCTTCTGTGAGGGAACTCCTATTTGGGGACTTCCCTGGCTTTTTTCTGGCCCACGTAGGACCAGTCTGGATAGTTGGCCTTGGTGAAGATTTGACGTTTTCATCCCCAAAATGTTTCTGATTTGAGTTTCTACTGAAATGAGGCTGCATTTTAATGTTGTATTTTAATCTTGTTTTTAAGTTGTATTTTAATTAATTGTTTTTATACCTGGTGTTAGCCGCCCTGAGTCCGGTATTGGCTGGGGAGGGTGGGGTATAAATAAAAGTTATTATTATTATTATTATTATTATTTATTATTAGAAGGGGACCCTAGTCCCTGACAAAGCACAATATGGACTCACAGTCCAGTGGGACAGGCTGTAGAGGCTCACACAGGCAGGGCCAATCATTGTCAAAAGGAGGCACCCCAAGTAGCCTGGTCGCTGTAGCCCATGAGTGGATAACCTCGAGACTGGATTACTGCAACACGCTCAATGTCGGGCTGCCCTTGGAAGCTTCCGCTGGTGGCCAGAGTGCTGATGGGGCCCCTGGCTGACATCTCAAACTGGGCCAGGTTCAAGCTCCTTGTATTATTTTACAAAGCCCTGAATGACACAGGTCCAGGGCATCTCAGGGTCCAACTGAACACTTATATCCCAGCTTGATCACTGAGATCACTTGCAGGAACGTCGTAGTTGGCGAGGCTCATCTGAGATCGACACAGAAGCGAGCCTTTAGTGTCATTAGCCAGCTCCTGCGTAAGACTCTGCCAAGAGAGATTCAAACATTCACCTTTTATACTAATTCTCAAATGTTTACTGGAAACTTTTCTTTGCAGCCAGGCTTTTTTCCCCTTCTGTTAAAAAATGTATTTTTCTTTTTATTTATTTAAACATTTATTTATTTATTTATTTATTTATTTATAGACACACAAGAACAGAAGAACAACAAAATTGAATGAAAACTAAAATTAAACATACGCACAAAATTCAAATTTGGTTGTTTCATGCACATTCCGCGGGGAAAATATATGATTGGTGTTGTGGGGGTGGTAATAAGATATGTAAACAGAGATGTTTTGTTTATAAATATAAGTGAAATTTTCACTTAAAGCTGTAAGAGCTGGTGGAATGGTCTTCCTCAAGAGGTTGTGGACTCTCCTTCCTTGGAGGTTTTTAAACAGAGGTTGGATGGCCATCTGTCATGGATGCTTTAGCCGAGATTCCTGCATTGTAGGGGGTTGGACTAAATGACCCTCAGGATCCCATTCTATGATTCTATGATTCCTAAGAGTCATTTGGACCTTGTAATCATTAATATACAAAATTAAAATTTGCAACGTATTTGAAAATGAAGCTTTTTTTGTTTGCTCTCTACTGTACCTTGATTTTTTAGTTATTTTTTTCAGCAGTAACTGCAGACCAGATTTAGCTATACCATAAATCCTTAGTTAATCCCTCTAAATACTTCTATTTTCTTGTGATAACCCTCCTGGCCTCTAACAATTAATACATATTCAATTCCATAGGGACGCAGGTGGCGCTGTGGGTTAAACCACAGAAAAAATAACAAAAAATACAAAAATACAAAAAAGTTTAAAAACACATAAAGTTCACAATACTTATTTTTCATTAACATATTTCCCCGACCTCCTCATACCTCCCTTTTTTGTATTCCAATTCAAATTGTTAGTTCAGCAAATCCTTAACAGTAATTTTTAACCTATTTCTGCACCTTTTTTTCCATATCACTCAAAACATTACAGCTGGAAACCACTTAGTTTCTATCCGACATCGTTCTAACATTCATTAATTTTACAATATTTCTGTAAATAGTCCTTAAATTTCTTCCAATCTTCTTCCGCCGACTCTTCTCCCTGGTCACGGATTCTGCCAGTCATTTCTGCCAATCCCATGTAGTCAATCATCTTCATCTGCCATTCTTCCAGAGTGGGTAAATCCTGTCTTCCAGTACTTTGCGATAAGTATTCTTGCTGCTGTTGTAGCATACATAAAAAAAGTTCTATCCTTCTTTGACACCAATTGGCTGACTATGCCCAGAAGAAAGGCCTCTGGTTTCTTCAGGAAGGTATATTTAAATACCTTTTTCAATTCATTATAAATCATTTCCCAGAAAGCCTTGATCTTAGGGCACGTCCACCAAAGGTGAAAGAATGTACCTTCATTTTCTTTGCATTTCCAACATTTATTGTCGGGCAAATGATAAATTTTTGCAAGCTTGACTGGGGTCATGTACCACCTGTATATCATTTTCATAATATTCTCTCTTAAGGCATTACATGCCGTAAATTTCATACCTGTGGTCCACAACTGTTCCCAGTCAGCAAACATAATGTTATGTCCAAGATCTTGTGCCCATTTAATCATAACAGATTTAACCGTCTCATCCTGAGTGTTCCATTTCAACAGCAAGGAGCCCAGAATAAAATTTAAGATATTAACTGATGTAAAGGAAAGGGGTGGATTTGCCCTGCCAGACTTTAAACTTTATTATGAATCAGCAGCATTCTGCTGGTTGAAAGACTGGCTGCTTCTTGAGAACACAGACATTTTGGATTTAGAAGGTTTTAACAACGTTTTTGGGTGGCATGCATATTTGTGGTATGACAAGGTTAAAGCACATAAAGCATTTAATAACCATATTGTCAGGAAAGCATTGTTTAATGTTTGGATTAGATATACGGATTTATTTATTATGAATCAGCAGCATTCTGCTGGTTGAAAGACTGGCTGCTTCTTGAGAACACAGACATTTTGGATTTAGAAGGTTTTAACAACGTTTTTGGGTAGCATGCATATTTGTGGTATGACAAGGTTAAAGCACATAAAGCATTTAATAACCATATTGTCAGGAAAGCATTGTTTAATGTTTGGATTAGATATACGGATTTATTGGAAAATAAAACCCCAAGGTGGTTGTCACCAATGGAAGCGAAAGCTCAGAAAAAGCTCAATATGGAGGCCAAATGGCCGAAATATTGGGAAATTTTGGAACAAGGAGGAGATAGACTGAAACTGCAGAGTTTTGAGAAACTAAAAAAACAAAGTGCGAGATTGGCTTCATTATTATCAGATAATGGAGGCATATAATTTGGATAAGAAAATCGGCTTCCAGGTGGAAAAATCAAAATTGGAAACAGAACTGTTAGAACCTAAAACTAAGATTTTGTCAAAGATGTATAACTGTTAACCTAATTCAACCCACATTTTACCATCTTCCTCATAAGAATATGGGTGGGCTTTGTCAAAAGCCTTACTGAAATCAAGATACACTATGTCCACAGTATTCCCCCGATGCACCAAGCTTGTAACGCTATCAAAAGAAGAAATATGATTTGTCTGGCGTGACTTAGTTTTTGAGAAACCCATGCTGGGTCTTAGTAATCACAGCATCCTTTTCTAAATGCTCACAGGCTGACTGTTGAATTATCTGTTCTAGGACATTTCCTGGTATTGATGTCGCTGCTCACTTGTTGGTTGTTACCTGGGTCTTCTTTCCCCCTCTTTTGAAGATGGGGACCATTATGTACTGAAGTTCTCACCCTGGGCCAGCAGGGGGATACTGTAGATAGTTATGCAAATACGGGATCGAAAGTGACGTTCAGTGATTGGATAGTTTTAGAAAGTTGTAAGGTGGCCCTGATGCCCTCCACCCCTACCGAGGCAGTCATCCGGGTGCTGCGAGGCCTTTTTGCAACGCATGGGTGTCCCGATGTCCTCGTCTCCAAGAACGGACCGCAGTTCACCTCAGGCACTTTTGAGCGATACCTTTTGGGACTGGGCATCTGCCATGCCCTAACGGCACCATTTCATCCACCCAGCACCATCCAGAATGGTGCGCTTGGCAAAAGAGGCACTGGCAAGCCTGGACCAGGGAGACTGGCACGAGCGGATTGCTGAATACTTGTTCGTGCAACACATCACCCCTCATGCGGCCCCAGGGCGGAGTCCTGCCAAACTGCTTATGGGCCGCCGCCTCAGGTCTCCGCTCGACCGGCTTGGCTGCCCCCGGACTTTGCCGCGGCCAAACCTCCAGGCGGTGCCAACGCGCCACGGTCATTTGTTCCAGGAAACCAGGTCTTTGCCCGGAACTTTGTGGGGGACATTCCTTGGGTGCCAGCCACAGTAGTGGGAGTCACTGGACCTCGCTCGTACCAGGTGGCGCTCGAAGACGGACGTTTGTGGCGCTGGCACATAGACCAGCTTAGGCGCAGGGTTGGGGACTTGGGCACTACTGCAGTGCCCCCAGCTGCGCTCATGGCTCCGGAACAGACACTTATAGATGGTGAGGCTCCACCTACACCTCTCTTGCAAACTGGGGGCGTGGAGCCGAACCAAGCCGCTTCAGAGGGTCTGCCGGACTTCCCACAGACTCAGACCACTGCCGTGCCTGACATTTCGCCAACTCCACTTGTGGAGGTTCCACCCACAGCAGCGGTTCCAGGGGACTTGGTTTCAACGCCACCTAGGGTCACGCCACAGCCTCAGCAAGAATCGGGCAGCCCAACGGACCTGGGTACTGCTCCCCGGCAGTCTGGCAGAGTTTCCAAGCGCCCAACTTATTTAAAGGACTATGTTGTTGGACATGTAATACTGTTGGTCTAATGGAAGTATGTGAAATGTAACCGATATGCTTTTGTGCCTAATTGAACCAACGTGTAGTGCTGTATATAAGGAAACCATTATGATGGTAACTAACGCCTTATCTCGGTGGGGAGGGGTGTTATGTGCTGAAGTTCTCACCCTGGGCCAGCAGGGGGATAGTGTGGATAAGTGTTCAAATAAGGGATCGAAAGTGATGTTCAGTGATTGGATAGTTTTAGAAAGTTGTAGCAATTATGTGTACTGGAGCTCTATATAAGCAGGCTGACTGAGCCCTTCAGCTCAGTTCCTGTTCTGACCTCTGAAAAAAGAAGAGCTGTTTGAAGAATCGCTGTGTCATCTGATATGTTCACCCACAACTTAACAGGGACAACATTTGCCTGCCTCCAGTCTGTAGGGACTTCACCTGCTCTCCAGGAATTCTCAAAAATTATAGACAGAGGCTCTGAGATTACATTCTCAAACCCCTTTAGTACCCTTGGGTACAGCTCATTAGACCCTGGAGCTTTTAATTTGTTTAACGTAGCTAGGTGTTCCTTTCCCACCACTTCTCCTATATTGGGCTGCAGTTCCCGCCTTTCATTGTTTTCTCCCCTCAGTGGACTTACCACTTGCTTGTTCTTCCTGCTGCTTTGAACATAGCCAAATAAACCTTTATTGCGTGGCAAGTCCCCCTCCCCCCTTGAGAAATAAATACACAGGACACGGTATTTAAGGTTAATGGGCGAAAACAGCCACAGCTTTATTGATTGCAGGAATTGAGCGGTATTGGCTTAGGCCTATTGGCTATCAGCTGGAGAGGCGAAGAGAGGGCGGTCCTCGGGCGCGCCGGGCATAAATAGCCCAGGCCACACACACACACCCCCGACCAGCCCATTGGCTAGGCAGGGAGATGACACGCGTGAGGATTCCTTCATTCTTGCGGGGGCTGTGAGCCAGCCCCCGTGTGCATGGGGAGGGCGTGGGCCCGCAACCCCACCTCCTCTTCAGTTCGGAAGTGGCTTTATTATCTTTCACCTCTCTTGCAAGCCTGAGATCATTCTGAGCTTTAGCCCGCCTGACCTTTCCCCCGTCACAGTTGGCTACTCATGTATACTCTTCCTTCACAATTCCCCTTTAAACCCACAGTGTGAATTTGGCCTAGGTTAGCCCTCTTGGCCAGGATTCCAGCAATAAGTGGGTCCGGATCCACATCGAGAATAGCAAACAGCTGCTCTCTACCGTGTTCCGTGCTCTTCCAATGCCCACCTGCCTCAGCAGATGGAATGTCCATATTCAAATAGCATGAGAAACCGTTAGCCTGGTCATGGAATTTCCCACCACAGGAGAGGACATTTGAACTGGCATGGTGGTTCTTCCTCCCTCTTTGTCATCTCCTTTGTCATCTAGAAGTCTCTGGAAATACACTTTAGAAGATTAAATGAGAATTCCTGGGACTAGAGGAATATAATTATTGGGGTATCTTCCTCTCTTTGGTGTCCACCCTTCTTCCTTTTGGTCCTTCTTATCACCCAAAAAGGTGACCACAACCGCTTCTGAGAAGAGAAAATCATGGCACATGGCAGTGGTGGCCTCCACAAATGGCTGGTTCTGCAGTTGACGAATCCTGTTATTTTGCTGGGGTTCCTCCTTCCCACCAGCTCATTTCCTGCTCCTGAGTATACGTCGTATGAAGTGATCACCCCAAGGCAGTTGGTGCTTTGGGGAGGGAAAGCCAAGAAGAATGAACTTTCCTATATCCTCAATGTATCAGGAAAGGACTACGTCATTCAGTTGAAGCCCAGGAAGCACGACTTCCTGGTCAAAAACCTCCCACTCTTCACATACAGTTCCCAGGGCAGACGGATCGAAAGTCATCCCTACATCCCTGTTGAATGCTACCACGAAGGGCATGTGGATGGCGTAGCCAATTCGCTTGTGGTTCTGAAGACCTGCTCTGGCTTGACAGGATTCCTAAGTATCAGAGACAGAAATTATGGCATAGAGCCTTTCCACGATTCTTCAACTTTTCAGCACCTTCTCTACCTGATCAACGAACCAAAGCCTTGTATGTGTGGAATGAGAGCTCCAGTTGCAAAGCGTCAGGCAGAAGAACTGAGGGCGGAAAGAGGGACCCGGCGTGACCCAAGGCACCCAAAATACATTGAGCTGTACATTGTTGTGGACGAGAAGCTGTTTCAGTTTGAAGGTGCCAATGAAACCAGGATGGCATACCTCATTTTGGACATAGTTAACTTAATGGGTGTGCACTTCCAGGAGCTGCACACAAGTATTGTCCTGATTGGACTGGAGATCTGGAACAGAGGCAACCCTTTCGAGGTTACAAATGAGGTTGGGTTGCTTCTGAATAATTTCAACAGCTGGAGAGTGAACGGTCTTGCGAAGTGGATGAAGCACGACACAGCCCTGTTGCTCACTCACCAGGAGTTCGAGCACACCCTCGGGAAGTCATATGGTAATGCCATCTGCAGGCCAAGCTATTCTGCAGGGGTTTTGAGCTACTTGCAGAAGAATCCAATTCTCTTTTCAAGGGCCATGTCCCATGAGTTGGGTCATCACATGGGGCTTGAACACGACGAATCCAACTGTGTTTGTGGAGGATACAAAACCTGTGTCATGCATTCGTACAAGGCAGAAACGAACAAGTTCAGCAACTGCAGCATTCACACTTTTGCAGAACTTGTGCTGGAAGGGAACCTGGACTGCCTGAACAACAGGCCCCAAAAGATACCACCTATCAAGCATTGTGGCAATGGAGTGTTGGATAAGGGAGAAGAATGCGACTGCGGCGGCACGCAGAGGTGCAAGCAGAATCTTTGCTGCAACCCTGACTGCACCTTGAAGCCACGTGCACAATGCTCTTCTGGGCCATGTTGTAAAAACTGTCACTTCCTTCCAAGTGGAGACCTTTGTCGAATTCAGATCAATGAGTGTGACCTTCCTGAGTACTGTAGTGGGAAATCTGAGTGGTGCCCCAATGATGTGTACATGCAAGACGGGACGCCGTGCAGCAAACTCGATTCCCATTGTTATGCCAAGCAGTGTTGGACTCACAACTACCTGTGCGCCAGGATCTTTGGCTATGGAGCCACAGCGGCTCCAGCATCCTGCTTTCAGTCTCGGAATAGTGTGGGGGATGCGTATGGCAACTGTGGCAGGGATTGGACAGGAGGTACTTTTGTGAAATGCCAGCCTCAAGACGTAAAGTGCGGGAGAGTTCAGTGTACCAACGTCAGAAACATACCTTCAATGCCACACTATGCCGTGACTCCCACTGAGTTGTCAGGCACTAGCGCTAGCTGCTGGAGTGTGGCCTACCATGGCGGGACAGATTTTGTGGATCTCGGAATGGTGCCTGATGGCACTCCATGTGGCCCTGGGAAACTCTGCAAGAACCATACGTGCATTTTCAGGAAGAAGGCAGTGTGTGATCCCAACAAAAAGTGCAATGACAGAGGTGTTTGTAACAACCTCAATAACTGCCACTGCAACAGTGGCTGGGCCCCTCCAAACTGCATGTTTTGGGGGTCTGGGGGAAGCATCGATGGTGGGTATCCAAGGCAGAACTGGAGCACAAAAGTCGTGAAACGAACTTTTGAAACAGTGATCCCTCTAGGAGTCCTGGTTCTTGCCGCTATCACTTTTATTGTGCCAAGGCTGCGGAAGCTACCAGAATGGTGTAGGCAATTCACCAGCTCACGGGTTGGAGGGAATCTGCAAGGCAGCAGCCTAGATGTTGACCAAGTTGATTCCTGTCGCGTTTGCAAAGTAAAGGAAGGATTGAACTCTACAGATTCCAAAGAGTAATGCTTGTGGACATTTCAAGGCATCCTTGGACCTCCTGTTAAGACATCGACTGCACTCCAAAGCATCTATAATAAAGCAGAGGTTGGTGGCAAGTGGACTCCAGTTCCCATCATCCCTGGCTGTTGACCATGCTGTGCCAGTGGCTGATGGGAACTGTAGTTCAGCCATATGTCGGGGCGGCGCACATGCTCCCTCATCCCAGAAATAAATTTCCCCTGTATATAGTCCTTATAATAGGAGCAATTGTAATACGGTCTTTGCTCTAATAAAATTTGCATTTTCCCCCAGTTGCAAAAGCCTTAAGAAGAATGCACTGAAATAGTTTAATGAAATCAAATGTTTCATTCCGTGCTGTGTAACCTAGCAGTAGTAAAACAGTTTGTCCTTGTTGGGTGACTAACTCAGAACTTCAAGGACCATTAAGTGTCATTTCACTAGCATTTAGGAACTGGGTTTGCACAATTAACCATGTGTACAAACTTGGCTTTCCCTCACTCGCCCTTTTCATCCAGGGTGAAACAGCAAAGACATAACA
Source organism: Podarcis raffonei (assembly GCF_027172205.1). Classification (NCBI taxonomy): domain Eukaryota; kingdom Metazoa; phylum Chordata; class Lepidosauria; order Squamata; family Lacertidae; genus Podarcis; species Podarcis raffonei. The sequence goes on along the minus strand of NC_070609.1, from coordinate 83,076,987 downwards.
GGAGAAGAGTCCTGGCGAGTCAGGCCAATGGCCCATCAAGTCCAACATCATGTTCTTACAGTGGCCAAACAGAGGCATGTGGTAAACCCACAAGCAGGACCTGAGCACAAGATTCTCTTATTGCAATTTGATGGCCAGGGCTGAGGGCAGTTTTGGTTCAAAGCGGCTGGAGGACACCATGTTGGCCAAAACTGAGCTTAGGCTGAGCAAATGATGGAAGAGAGACATGCTTATATGGCCGCCCAAACTTGCCCAGGAGGGAGTCCCATTGCAGGGGTGGCACTTGCTTCCAAGTAAGCATGCAGAGATGTGCACAACTCACAATGTATTCAAAGGGCCCCCTCCGTGTGTACAAGCGTACACACACACCACACACGATGGACTGGATAAGGTCTCTTGAACTTGGCAGGGCATGGGTGGGATCAGGTGGGGAGCCTGGTGGGCCAAGGTGGCTGGGCTGCCCACCTTCCCCTCTGGCAATACGTGGCAGTGAGGAGGGTGCCAAAGGAGTGGGAGGAGAGAGTTTCGGGTGCTCAGCCAGAGGGACTCCAAAAGCTCCCTTGCTCACAGCGCCGTGGAGCCCGCAGCGGACTTGGCCTCCACCTGGCGTCCAGCAGCGGGCAGCGTGCTTTCGTAGAACCTCTTCTGGGACCGCAGGAGCGGCGTCTGGGTCTCGCCGTCTTGGCAGGCCCTGCGCTTCATGCAGCGGAACGTATGCTGGGTCCAGCAGTAAACAGCGCAGTTCAGGAGGCCCTGGGATGACGCTGTCAGGGCCTAGGAGAGAGATGGGGAGACGGGCGGGTCAGTGGCTGCAGCAGAACTGGAGAGCAGCAAAATTCCAGTTGAAGCAGCAGAATACGGTGGTGCCATTTCAATCAGCTCTTTCCCACCCCCTCAAGACCATGAGGACTACCACCTTAATTTACTCTTTAAGGGGGGAAGGAACACAACGCAGCACTAAACCCCTTGATCTGCATGCTGAAGGTCTTGGGTTCAATCCCTGACACCTCCAGGTAGGTCTGGGAGGGACCCTTGCCTGAAAGCCACTGGTCCAACTCCATGAAATACCGTATTTTTCGCTTTATAGGACACACCGGGCCATAGGACACACTGGACCATAGGAGGGGGAGAACAGGAAAAAAAATATTCTCCCCCTCTCTGCTCAGCGCCCCTACAGCGAAGCGGCAGGATAAATGGAGCCCCTTCCATTTCTCCTCCCGCTTGGCTGAAGGGGCGCTGCGCAGCTCTTCCTCTTGGCTGAAGCCAGGAGAGTCTTGCTCTCCCGGCTTCAGCAAAAGGAACCCGAAGCCTTTGGAGCGCATCGTGAGGTCCCGCTGTGCTCGAAAGGCTTCAGGGATAGCCACCTGAAGCCTTTGGAGCGCAGCGGGAACTCGTGCTGCACTCCAAAGGCTTCAGGTTCCTTTCGCTGATCGACCCCTCTCGCTCTCCAGGCTTCAGCGAAAGCAACACGAAGCCTCCAGAGCGCGGAGGGAGTGCTCCCTCTGCGCTTCGGAGGCTTCGCGTTGCTATCGCTGAAGCCAAGGAGCCTGCATTCGCTCCATAGGACGCACACACATGTCCCCTTAATTTTTGGAGGGGGAAAAGTGCGTCCTATAGAGTGAAAAATACGGTACTTTGCTTTCATGTTGAGGCCTAGTCCGTTTCCAGCCTCTCTGGAGTCTCCTATCCTCACTGTTGCTGCTGTTTACTGTGCTTTTCTTCGGCTATCACCCTGTTTTCCTCCCTTAAATGTATTCCGTCTCCTTATCCACATCTTTAAACAGACAAAAAGGCCTCCTCTGAAATTGTTTGCCTCAGCTTTCCCCCCCTTTTCGTACCTTCCGCATTCGAAACAAGGTGCTCTACCGCTGCCCCTCCCCAATAGAAATCTTTGACATGAAATAACATGAATAGTGCCCCCGACTCTCCTTGGGTTGTCATGGACCTGTTGCTCATCCTCTCAGCCTGACATACCTCACAGGGTTGGCGTTAGAATAAAATGGCAACACAGGGAGGGGGGACAGTGTAGATTGTCATCTGAGAAGATACTGGGGTAGAAATCCCATAAACCGAGTGGCCCCAAAGAGCAGCCACCTCCACCCCCCAAAAAAAATCCCCATTTGCTTTTCAGAAGGAGCATCCAGTGCCATTTTGAAAGACGAGTAGAACCTGCAACAAAATGTTGCAGCGGGGTTCAACACACTGCAGCCCCTTTTGCTCGCCTCCTGGAAAAGGCCTAGTTAAGCATGACAGTTCCATTTCCTTCTCCATCCTGTTTTTTCTATTAAAAAAAAAACCCACCTGCCCAAAAGCAAAAGTCGATCAGCATTGTGTAGCTCCTGAACATGCTCAGTAGACTTGCCAGGTTAGGAGCACCCCCGTCCCCATAGATTTCAGGGCCCAAACTTGAGACCTGGGGGGTGGAGGGGGTGCTGGTGATTATCTCTGCCCTCCCTCCCACCACTGAGCCCTGAAGATGAAAAGAGGGGGGAGCAGAGGCGGGCAGGACCCTACAAGCCTAGGCAATAAGTTGTAGCCAGCTCACACAGGGCTGAAGCGAACAAGCTGTATGCAGAGTTGTCTTCATAAAAAATCATTTTTGAAAAAGGCACTCTCACCCAGCTGGAGATGACATGAAAACCTGTTCCTGTCTTCCCTGGGCTGTTTTAGCATTCCCCTACCCCAACATAACGGGACACAGGTGGCGCTGTGGGTTAAACCACAGAGCCTGGGACTTGCCGATCAGAAGGTTGGCTGTTCGAATCCCCGCAACGGGGTGAGCTCCCATTGCTCGGTCCCTGCTCCTGCCAACCTAGCAGTTCAAAAGCACTTCAAAGTGTAAGCAGATAAATAGGTACCGCTCCGTGGAAAGGTAAATGGCGTTTCCGTGTGCTGCTGTGGTTCGCCAGAAGCAGCTTAGTCATGCTGGCCACATGACCCAGAAGCTGTACGCCGGCTCCTTTGGCCAATAAAGCGAGATGAGCACCGCAACCCCAGAGTCGGTCATGGCTGGACCTAATGGTCAGAGGTCCCTTTACCTTTACTCCAACATATTTTCTGAACTTCTGCAAACTTTGAGTGATGCTTTCCTCTCTCTTGGAAGGTGGACGGTGCAATTGGCAGGTGGAGAATGAGTTTGTTATTAGTTTTTAGGATTCATTTTAACGTGGCTTTATTACCCCAGCTGCAGTCGGGGCAAGGGGCCCACCGTGCAGGGCTAGCCCATAGGTCCCATTGTCCACAGCGCTGGTCATATCAGTGGTGCCGTCAGGGGTTGACCTGAGGCTCACATTGTTTGTTTTATTTTTATTTATTTTCCTTGCATTGACAGCTTCCGTCATGGAGCCCAGAGGGATCCAAATGTGGCTCCCACGCAATCACTGTGGGATGTAATCCATGAGAGGCAGTCAAGTACAACATTCCTTGTAACGCTAGAGAAAACATGCGAGGGAATGTTTGGTCCAGCCAGTCAAAACTTCCTGTTCCTCCTGGCTGGAGCATCCTTCCTTTTGCATGTGATAGAAGGTGGGCGTGACCTTACCTGTCCAGGTAACAAAAGGACAAGTCACACAGCTCCCCTCTTTCTCTTTGACTTCCTTCATCGTTTGACCAGCTTCTAGCTAGGACTGCTCTGCTAGCTCTCAGCTAGCAGCAGCACTGGGATTATTCCCCCATATGGGGTAGATCCACATGTACATATTGGTAACTAAGTTTGCCTTCAGGGATCCAACTGTGAACTGATGTGAGTAAACTTGTTTTTATCATCTTTGAATAAGATTGTGGCATCTTTATTCTTTTTAAGAAGGATTCAAGGGAATTTACCAGGAACGTACAATTCAATCTGAGACAGGTTGAATTGTATAATAGTGAAAGGCTCACACGAGACTGCAACCAGTTATTTGCTGTGCATGAGAAGAGGAATGTAAACTCTGCTAAGGAAAGGAAATTGCTAGCACGTTAGGAAGGATATTAATAAACAATATATCCTCTCCTGCCACCCTGAACATTCCCACAATCACTTGCTCAGGCATTGACAAGGCCCAGACCTGCTTGTTTTCAGCAAGGTAACAGGGCTGCTCGCATTTGAATTTGTATTTCTCAGAACCGTATTCAATTTAAAAATAAACAACAACTGCACATAAAACCATGCAATGAAAACCATATAAAAATGTTAAAATCAGAAATCGGATAACTGTTGTGGGGGCGGGGAATGCATTCTTAATTGCCTGCATAAGCCTGATGGAAAAGAAAAAAATTTCAGCGGGCATTGCAAACCTGGCACAAAAAGGCGCCTGCTAAATCTCTAGTGGCGCAGAGTTCCACAGGACTGGGCCAACAACACTAAAGTCTCTGCTTCTTGTTGTTGTCAAATTTGCGTCATAAACTCGGGGCACAAGCAAAGACTCTCCTGCAGGTGATCGAGGGTTCAGGCGATCTCCGAGTTACCCGGGACCTAAGTTGTTCAGGGCTTCAAAGATTAACACAATGCTTACCTCTAAAACACAAAATCCCATGTACGGCCTGGTGTGCTCCAAAGATGTCAGTCTGAAGATTCCAAGGATAAAGGCTGGAAAAATCAAAAGGGGAGGACTCAGTCACCAATAATATCACATCGCTGTAGCCCCAAAGTGACTTCAGTAAGGCACAGCTAGGTGTTTTTATTTCCCCAGCCCATTATTTGTTTTACTTATTAAACCTGCATCCTCTTAAAGAAGTCCCAGGGTGGCAAACTTCAAAACTTTAAAGCAGGCTTCCTCAACCTCAGCACTCCAGATGTTTTCAGACTACAATTCCCATCATCACCTGCCCCTAATTTTCCAGAATGCTTTTTTTGTGGGTTATCGGGAGAAAAGGTAAGAAGGAACATTGTTTTATTTATTTCCTTTAAATTAACTTATCTGAGAGGGCAAGCCACAGATATATCTATATCTACTTATCCGGGGGTAACTCTCATGGACTTTCTAGACACGTAACAAGGCAGACTGTCAAAGGCAGGGCATTCCCCAGCTTTCCTTACCTGGACCCCAGCAGCAAAAAAATATCATGGGGTACAAAAACACTCTTTGCTCTACCATCTTAATCATCGCCCACTCCTGATCGCCCACGTAGCCGGTTGAATTCAGAAACCTCTTGTACAGCCCTCTGGCTTGGAGAAGCAAAACCTGCAGAAAAACCAAAACCAGTTATCAGAATCTACTACAGTCATAGCTCATGTTACGGATGCTTCAGGTTACATGTTTTCGGGTTACGGACTGCGGGAAACCCAGAAGTACCGGAACAGGTTACTTCTGGGTTTCGCCGCTCGCACATGTGCAGAAACGCTGAATTGCGCATGCACAGAAGCGCCAAATTGCGCCTGTGCAGACGTGGTGCTTCAGGATGTGAATGATGCGGGTTGCGGACGTGCCTCCATCACGAATTACGTCCGCAACCCGAGGTTCCACTGTAGTTCCTCCTGATCACGTTTAATGAAGAGGGCTTGGGCTCTAAGCCCCAGGCAGCAATGAAGCCCAGGATTAAATACACCCTGACTTCCTCAGAGGAAGGTGTTGCTAGAAATCTCACTAACATGAGCAATACACTCAATGTGTAAATAAAATAAAATTCAGCACAACCTCCTCTTATAATAGCAATGAAGTAGATGAAACAGGTAGCACTAAAAATACAGCAAAATCGCATCTGGCATGTGAGTTACATTTAGGGCTGGGCGATATATTGATACAGCATCCAAAACTGGTTTGAAGTCAATCAATCAATCAATCAATCAATCAAACCTTTATTGCATTAGCATACAGCCATAGCAGGATAAAACAAAAAAAATGCTAGAGAGAAGCAACCTAACAAAATTCAAAACGATATTACTGGCATTGTGACATTTAAATTACCCTAAAACAATAATGTAAAAATTTAGTTGCCAGCGCCAGGAATCTAAAATGCAGATGTATATAAAACATATAGTGGCCCCAAAATAGGCTCGGCACATGAGGTTAAAAAGGTAATAAAAGAATTAAAACAGGTCCAGGTCTGGGACACACTACCCAGTCAGTGTAGCCCTGAGTTTCAAAGCCTGCACTATAAAGATTGCCACCCCACGTGAAATTTGGGGATTTGCGTCCACAAGAAGCGATTTCAAACAGTCTTCCTTAGATGTGATGGTGGGCGGAATCAAGAGGAGGAGCTTAGTTCTTATTAGCTCATAAATAGGGCAGTAGAAAAAGAAGTGTATGAAGTCCTCTACTTCATTCATTGTGCATGGACATAGACGCTGAGTAATGGGGGTCTTAAAGTAAATCCCCTGCAAGAAGGCCGTGGGTATAGAATGGAAACGGGCCATGGTAAACGCTCTTCTCAAATTGGGCTCCGTCAGGTCTATCAAGTAGTTGGCAAGTGATCTTACCACTTTCACTTTAGGGAGCCACTTGGAGAGGCGAGCTGTGGTGGACTGTGCCCGGTCCATGGCCTCGTCTCTTGTAAGAATCCAGGCCCGGATATTATGATGGTCCCAAGATGACAGCGTGTCACGATCTGGGAGGGAGTAGCGTGCCGTGATAATCTCCATGGCCTTGGACCATTTGTTGTTATGAGCACAAGTTAAAAAGGCTTGCCTGGCTAGTAGGGAGCCTGGGGCTTTGATTAATTTACAATAAAAACTAATAATTCTAATGTGGGCTCTCGCAACAATAGAGGGGAGGCCCAGTTCTGTTCTTAACTGTGCAGCAACCGAGCCCTTGGGGAGGCCCAGTAACTTTCGTGCAAAAGAGTTTTGTAGAATCTCGAGCCGTTGTAGTGTTTTTAAATTCCACCCCCAGATTTCAACCCCATACAGTAACATCGGGAGGACTTTGCTGATAAATGCTTTTCTGATTGGTGGAACCAACTGGCCACCTTTTGCATAGAAGAATTTCTCCAAGGCTTTGATGGTTCTACGGGCAGCCAGGATGGTCATATTTAGGTGAGCTGACCAACTAAGCCCATGCTGAAAAGTGATGCCCGGCGTCATAGTTTTAGACCTGGCAACATATCGCAAAACATGACGTGAAGCCAGCCAATGCCTCTACATAGCTCCAGCCATATTTCAGACTACGTGATATATCGGTATATTGCTATGTTTAGCTGGTGATATATTGCGATGTTGAAAACCAGATATTGAACAGCCCCATATATGCAAAACCACATATACTTGATCCGCCCTCCTGTGACCCTCCTTACTTTCCTGAGCCAGCACGAGAGCAGACCTTACCCTCCAAGCAAGGCAGAGAGCTTTTAAGCACTTTGCTTTCCTTAATGGGCACGTCTCATTCAGCACACAAGCTCTGAGATGCCCTCACGAGATCTCATAGGGCCATTTAAGTTCCCGTGAAATCTCATGAGAGCCCAGTAGACAACGTGGGGTGCTTAAAAGCTCTTTCCACACCAGGAAAACACAGCACAAAATGAGCTTTTTACGCTCTCCACCTTGCATGCAATTAATTTGCAAGGTTTCAATTTGCAGGGTTGAAATTGTGGAAGTCAATTGCCCATAAGATGCAATTGCATTGTATTGCAAAAATGGTATCTCACACCGATACGCCCATCCAACATTGGCTCTTCCTAGTCTTCAAAATGCTAGAGAACGTTGGGGTCTCATCAGCATGTGGTGGGCATGTGGGAAAGTGGCTCAGTTCCAGGAAGAATTTGTTGAAATAAAAGCAAATACTGAACCAAACACGTCTAAATATCCAGAGCTGGCTCTGCTCAGCCTTTCTGCACGAGGTAGCACTAAGTTACAGTTCAAACCCCTGGTGGCCAGGCTCGTAATAATGAAATGCTGGAAGAATCTGGGGGGGGAGGGCTGCTTCTTTGACAAACTGGTACAATGCAGTATGTTAAGCAGCACTTGTGGAAAAATTGACTAACAGAATAAAATTCACATATGGTTTAAAGCACAAAGACTCTTTTGCAATAGACAGGGACAGCTTTATTATGTACACAGCTAAAAATGAAAACAGAGGACTCCCTTCACATTATGAAATTGTTGGGTAAGCATAAACTGTATAGTTATGGGTTTGCAGGGAGCAAGGGTCTCCTAAAATTCCTGGGTGCCCGGTTCTCCCCACAGTTTCTGAAATTAGTAAATGAGGGGTTCGGTCAAATTATTTGGCAAGGCCTAAGAAATAAGTCAAGCCAGCTTCCTCAGGAGATTGGCGGAGAGAGGTGCCATTGAAGAACAAAAACAGGCGATGGCAGAAAAGGCGGGACATTCAGTTTCAGGCAAGAAAGGGGATAGACTCCAGCTGTGTGTTAGTTTGCAAAAAGCAACAGCAGAGCTGGGAGAGGGAGGCTGCCAGGATTACAGAGAGTGATGTCATCCCAGGAAAAAAAGATCTATGATTCCATGATTCTACTGTGGGGAGTTTGTGGGGAGTGTTGTCCCAAACTAGGGTTTCCCGAAGTCTCACCACCTGCGCTGCCTGCTCCCCCTTTCCATTTTAAGCCTGGTGGAATAGGCCCTACGGTCCCTCTGGGTTGCAACACCAATCTGTAGCTCAGTGAGACTGGATAGTTTTAGAAAATTTACAGTTACGTTGTACTGGAGCTCTATATAAGCAGGCCGACTGAACCCTTCAGTTCAGTTCTGTTCTGGCCTGTGAATAAACAAGAGCTGTTTGAAGAATCGCTGTGTCGTCTGATATGTTCACCCATGACTTAACACTGGCGACGAAGGTGGGATCGATGGACATCAGAGCACAGCCAGATGCGGCCACCCTCTAAGCTGAATCACTGAGCTGAATCACTGAACGTCATTTTCGATCCCTTATTTGCATAACTATCTACAGTATCCCCCTGCTGGCCCAGGGTGAGAACTTCAGTAAAACTTCATGCAAAAGGTCCCAGGTTCAGTCCCCGACAGCATCTCCAGGCAGGGCTTGGGCGAGAACCCAGTCCAAAACCCCAGAGAGCTGCTGCCAGTCAGTGTAGGAAATATTGATCCAGATGGGCCAATGATCTGTACAAGGCAGCTTCCCATGTTCTGCCAGCTGATCCTAAGGGCCTCAAGGCTTGACTCTCCAGTCCAGCCAACTTGTCTCGTGCCTGAGTCTTTCCCATGGGTACTGCTTTGGGTCTTGATCTCTGCCTAGTTTTGATTCTATGCCCCTATCTCTGGCCCTTCTTGCTGTTCCAGAACCTGAATCCCTCCTCAAAATAAAATAAAAAAAATTCTTCCAGTAGCACGTTGTTGTTGTTTAGTCGTTTAGTTGTGTACGACTCTTCGTAACCCCCTGGACCAGAGCACGCCAGGCACTTCTGTCTTCCACTGCCTCCCGCAGTTTGGTCAAACTTATGCTGGTAGCTTCGAGAACACTGTCCAACCATCTCGTCCTCTGTCGTCCCCTTCTCCTTGTGTCCTCCATCTTTCCCAACATCAGGGTCTTTTCCAGGGAGTCTTCTCTTCTCATGAGGTGGCCAAAGTATTGGAGCCTCAGCTTCACGATCTGTCCTTCCAGTGAGCACTCAGGGCTGATTTCCTTAAGAATGGAGAGGTTTGATCTTCTTGCAGTCCATGGGACTCTCAAGAGTCTCCTCCAGCACCATAAGGTATGAGCTTTCGTGTGCATGCACACTTCTTCAGATACCTTATCTAAAGAAGTGTGCATGCACATGAAAGCTCATACCAATAACAAACCAACTGTTCCTAAGGTGTTACTGGAAGAAATTTTTTTATTTTGTTTCGACTACGGCAGACCAACACAGCTACCTATCTGTAACTGAATCCCTCCTGTTTTAGACCCCACCCTGGCTTCTAGAATACCTCCCTGCCCACACCTGAAATTCCAGATCACCTGGAGCCCAGCTCTGCTTTTCCTGAGGCCAACTTTTTTGCAATCAGCACCTATGTCTCTTACCAGGATAGCAATGAAGCTGGCCAGGAATGAGATGAAAAACACTCCGATGCCGTAAGAGAACATCACACTGCACGGATGTTGATGGGGACCGGTGATGAACTTGACTTCCGTGTGCATCAAGAGGCACCTGCCAGACAGAAAGGAGATAGAAGGTCCATAAATAGCAACACCCTAGAGGTCCTGGGCCCTAAGGAAGTCAGATTAGCCTCAACCAGAGCCAGGGCCTTTTCAACACTGGCTCCGGCCTGGTGGAACGCTCTGCCTCATGAGACCAGGGCCCTGAAGGATCTGATTTCTTTCTGCAGGGCCTGTAAGACAGAGTTGTTCTGCCTGGCCTTTGACTTGGAATCAACTTGATTCCCTCCCCCTCTTTCTTTTCTTTTCTCCTTCTGTGAGGGAACTCCTATTTGGGGACTTCCCTGGCTTTTTTCTGGCCCACGTAGGACCAGTCTGGATAGTTGGCCTTGGTGAAGATTTGACGTTTTCATCCCCAAAATGTTTCTGATTTGAGTTTCTACTGAAATGAGGCTGCATTTTAATGTTGTATTTTAATCTTGTTTTTAAGTTGTATTTTAATTAATTGTTTTTATACCTGGTGTTAGCCGCCCTGAGTCCGGTATTGGCTGGGGAGGGTGGGGTATAAATAAAAGTTATTATTATTATTATTATTATTATTTATTATTAGAAGGGGACCCTAGTCCCTGACAAAGCACAATATGGACTCACAGTCCAGTGGGACAGGCTGTAGAGGCTCACACAGGCAGGGCCAATCATTGTCAAAAGGAGGCACCCCAAGTAGCCTGGTCGCTGTAGCCCATGAGTGGATAACCTCGAGACTGGATTACTGCAACACGCTCAATGTCGGGCTGCCCTTGGAAGCTTCCGCTGGTGGCCAGAGTGCTGATGGGGCCCCTGGCTGACATCTCAAACTGGGCCAGGTCCAAGCTCCTTGTATTATTTTACAAAGCCCTGAATGACACAGGTCCAGGGCATCTCAGGGTCCAACTGAACACTTATATCCCAGCTTGATCACTGAGATCACTTGCAGGAACGTCGTAGTTGGCGAGGCTCATCTGAGATCGACACAGAAGCGAGCCTTTAGTGTCATTAGCCAGCTCCTGCGTAAGACTCTGCCAAGAGAGATTCAAACATTCACCTTTTATACTAATTCTCAAATGTTTACTGGAAACTTTTCTTTGCAGCCAGGCTTTTTTCCCCTTCTGTTAAAAAATGTATTTTTCTTTTTATTTATTTAAACATTTATTTATTTATTTATTTATAGACACATAAGAACAGAAGAACAACAAAATTGAATGAAAACTAAAATTAAACATACGCACAAAATTCAAATTTGGTTGTTTCATGCACATTCCGCGGGGAAAATATATGATTGGTGTTGTGGGGGTGGTAATAAGATATGTAAACAGAGATGTTTTGTTTATAAATATAAGTGAAATTTTCACTTAAAGCTGTAAGAGCTGGTGGAATGGTCTTCCTCAAGAGGTTGTGGACTCTCCTTCCTTGGAGGTTTTTAAACAGAGGTTGGATGGCCATCTGTCATGGATGCTTTAGCCGAGATTCCTGCATTGTAGGGGGTTGGACTAAATGACCCTCAGGATCCCATTCTATGATTCTATGATTCCTAAGAGTCATTTGGACCTTGTAATCATTAATATACAAAATTAAAATTTGCAACGTATTTGAAAATGAAGCTTTTTTTGTTTGCTCTCTACTGTACCTTGATTTTTTAGTTATTTTTTTCAGCAGTAACTGCAGACCAGATTTAGCTATACCATAAATCCTTAGTTAATCCCTCTAAATACTTCTATTTTCTTGTGATAACCCTCCTGGCCTCTAACAATTAATACATATTCAATTCCATAGGGACGCAGGTGGCGCTGTGGGTTAAACCACAGAAAAAATAACAAAAAATACAAAAATACAAAAAAGTTTAAAAACACATAAAGTTCACAATACTTATTTTTCATTAACATATTTCCCCGACCTCCTCATACCTCCCTTTTTTGTATTCCAATTCAAATTGTTAGTTCAGCAAATCCTTAACAGTAATTTTTAACCTATTTCTGCACCTTTTTTTCCATATCACTCAAAACATTACAGCTGGAAACCACTTAGTTTCTATCCGACATCGTTCTAACATTCATTAATTTTACAATATTTCTGTAAATAGTCCTTAAATTTCTTCCAATCTTCTTCCGCCGACTCTTCTCCCTGGTCACGGATTCTGCCAGTCATTTCTGCCAATCCCATGTAGTCAATCATCTTCATCTGCCATTCTTCCAGAGTGGGTAAATCCTGTCTTCCAGTACTTTGCGATAAGTATTCTTGCTGCTGTTGTAGCATACATAAAAAAAGTTCTATCCTTCTTTGACACCAATTGGCTGACTATGCCCAGAAGAAAGGCCTCTGGTTTCTTCAGGAAGGTATATTTAAATACCTTTTTCAATTCATTATAAATCATTTCCCAGAAAGCCTTGATCTTAGGGCACGTCCACCAAAGGTGAAAGAATGTACCTTCATTTTCTTTGCATTTCCAACATTTATTGTCGGGCAAATGATAAATTTTTGCAAGCTTGACTGGGGTCATGTACCACCTGTATATCATTTTCATAATATTCTCTCTTAAGGCATTACATGCCGTAAATTTCATACCTGTGGTCCACAACTGTTCCCAGTCAGCAAACATAATGTTATGTCCAAGATCTTGTGCCCATTTAATCATAACAGATTTAACCGTCTCATCCTGAGTGTTCCATTTCAACAGCAAGGAGCCCAGAATAAAATTTAAGATATTAACTGATGTAAAGGAAAGGGGTGGATTTGCCCTGCCAGACTTTAAACTTTATTATGAATCAGCAGCATTCTGCTGGTTGAAAGACTGGCTGCTTCTTGAGAACACAGACATTTTGGATTTAGAAGGTTTTAACAACGTTTTTGGGTGGCATGCATATTTGTGGTATGACAAGGTTAAAGCACATAAAGCATTTAATAACCATATTGTCAGGAAAGCATTGTTTAATGTTTGGATTAGATATACGGATTTATTTATTATGAATCAGCAGCATTCTGCTGGTTGAAAGACTGGCTGCTTCTTGAGAACACAGACATTTTGGATTTAGAAGGTTTTAACAACGTTTTTGGGTGGCATGCATATTTGTGGTATGACAAGGTTAAAGCACATAAAGCATTTAATAACCATATTGTCAGGAAAGCATTGTTTAATGTTTGGATTAGATATACGGATTTATTGGAAAATAAAACCCCAAGGTGGTTGTCACCAATGGAAGCGAAAGCTCAGAAAAAGCTCAATATGGAGGCCAAATGGCCGAAATATTGGGAAATTTTGGAACAAGGAGGAGATAGACTGAAACTGCAGAGTTTTGAGAAACTAAAAAAACAAAGTGCGAGATTGGCTTCATTATTATCAGATAATGGAGGCATATAATTTGGATAAGAAAATCGGCTTCCAGGTGGAAAAATCAAAATTGGAAACAGAACTGTTAGAACCTAAAACTAAGATTTTGTCAAAGATGTATAACTGTTAACCTAATTCAACCCACATTTTACCATCTTCCTCATAAGAATATGGGTGGGCTTTGTCAAAAGCCTTACTGAAATCAAGATACACTATGTCCACAGTATTCCCCCGATGCACCAAGCTTGTAACGCTATCAAAAGAAGAAATATGATTTGTCTGGCGTGACTTAGTTTTTGAGAAACCCATGCTGGGTCTTAGTAATCACAGCATCCTTTTCTAAATGCTCACAGGCTGACTGTTGAATTATCTGTTCTAGGACATTTCCTGGTATTGATGTCGCTGCTCACTTGTTGGTTGTTACCTGGGTCTTCTTTCCCCCTTTTTTGAAGATGGGGACCATTATGTACTGAAGTTCTCACCCTGGGCCAGCAGGGGGATACTGTAGATAGTTATGCAAATACGGGATCGAAAGTGACGTTCAGTGATTGGATAGTTTTAGAAAGTTGTAAGGTGGCCCTGATGCCCTCCACCCCTACCGAGGCAGTCATCCGGGTGCTGCGAGGCCTTTTTGCAACGCATGGGTGTCCCGATGTCCTCGTCTCCAAGAACGGACCGCAGTTCACCTCAGGCACTTTTGAGCGATACCTTTTGGGACTGGGCATCTGCCATGCCCTAACGGCACCATTTCATCCATCCAGCACCATCCAGAATGGTGCGCTTGGCAAAAGAGGCACTGGCAAGCCTGGACCAGGGAGACTGGCACGAGCGGATTGCTGAATACTTGTTCGTGCAACACATCACCCCTCATGCGGCCCCAGGGCGGAGTCCTGCCAAACTGCTTATGGGCCGCCGCCTCAGGTCTCCGCTCGACCGGCTTGGCTGCCCCCGGACTTTGCCGCGGCCAAACCTCCAGGCGGTGCCAACGCGCCACGGTCATTTGTTCCAGGAAACCAGGTCTTTGCCCGGAACTTTGTGGGGGACATTCCTTGGGTGCCAGCCACAGTAGTGGGAGTCACTGGACCTCGCTCGTACCAGGTGGCGCTCGAAGACGGACGTTTGTGGCGCTGGCACATAGACCAGCTTAGGCGCAGGGTTGGGGACTTGGGCACTACTGCAGTGCCCCCAGCTGCGCTCATGGCTCCGGAACAGACACTTACAGATGGTGAGGCTCCACCTACACCTCTCTTGCAAACTGGGGGCGTGGAGCCGAACCAAGCCGCTTCAGAGGGTCTGCCGGACTTCCCACAGACTCAGACCACTGCCGTGCCTGACATTTCGCCAACTCCACTTGTGGAGGTTCCACCCACAGCAGCGGTTCCAGGGGACTTGGTTTCAGCGCCACCTAGGGTCACGCCACAGCCTCAGCAAGAATCGGGCAGCCCAACGGACCTGGGTACTGCTCCCCGGCAGTCTGGCAGAGTTTCCAAGCGCCCAACTTATTTAAAGGACTATGTTGTTGGACATGTAATACTGTTGGTCTAATGGAAGTATGTGAAATGTAACCGATATGCTTTTGTGCCTAATTGAACCAATGTGTAGTGCTGTATATAAGGAAACCATTACGATGGTAACTAACGCCTTATCTCGGTGTTATGTGCTGAAGTTCTCACCCTGGGCCAGCAGGGGGATACTGTGGATAAGTGTTCAAATAAGGGATCGAAAGTGATGTTCAGTGATTGGATAGTTTTAGAAAGTTGTAGCAATTATGTGTACTGGAGCTCTATATAAGCAGGCTGACTGAGCCCTTCAGCTCAGTTCCTGTTCTGACCTCTGAAAAAAGAAGAGCTGTTTGAAGAATCGCTGTGTCATCTGATATGTTCACCCACAACTTAACAGGGACAACATTTGCCTGCCTCCAGTCTGTAGGGACTTCACCTGCTCTCCAGGAATTCTCAAAAATTATAGACAGAGGCTCTGAGATTACATTCTCAAACCCCTTTAGTACCCTTGGGTACAGCTCATTAGACCCTGGAGCTTTTAATTTGTTTAACGTAGCTAGGTGTTCCTTTCCCACCACTTCTCCTATATTGGGCTGCAGTTCCCGCCTTTCATTGTTTTCTCCCCTCAGTGGACTTACCACTTGCTTGTTCTTCCTGCTGCTTTGAACATAGCCAAATAAACCTTTATTGCGTGGCAAGTCCCCCTCCCCCCTTGAGAAATAAATACACAGGACACGGTATTTAAGGTTAATGGGCGAAAACAGCCACAACTTTATTGATTGCAGGAATTGAGCGGTATTGGCTTAGGCCTATTGGCTATCAGCTGGAGAGGCGAAGAGAGGGCGGTCCTCGGGCGCGCCGGGCATAAATAGCCCAGGCCACACACACACACCCCCGACCAGCCCATTGGCTAGGCAGGGAGATGACACGCGTGAGGATTCCTTCATTCTTGCGGGGGCTGTGAGCCAGCCCCCGTGTGCATGGGGAGGGCGTGGGCCCGCAACCCCACCTCCTCTTCAGTTCGGAAGTGGCTTTATTATCTTTCACCTCTCTTGCAAGCCTGAGATCATTCTGAGCTTTAGCCCGCCTGACCTTTCCCCCTGTCACAGTTGGCTACTCATGTATACTCTTCCTTCACAATTCCCCTTTAAGCCCACAGTGTGAATTTGGCCTAGGTTAGCCCTCTTGGCCAGGATTCCAGCAATAAGTGGGTCCGGATCCACATCGAGAATAGCAAACAGCTGCTCTCTACCGTGTTCCGTGCTCTTCCAATGCCCACCTGCCTCAGCAGATGGAATGTCCATATTCAAATAGCATGAGAAACCGTTAGCCTGGTCATGGAATTTCCCACCACAGGAGAGGACAGTTGAACTGGCATGGTGGTTCTTCCTCCCTCTTTGTCATCTCCTTTGTCATCTAGAAGTCTCTGGAAATACACTTTAGAAGATTAAATGAGAATTCCTGGGACTAGAGGAATATAATTATTGGGGTATCTTCCTCTCTTTGGTGTCCACCCTTCTTCCTTTTGGTCCTTCTTATCACCCAAAAAGGTGACCACAACCGCTTCTGAGAAGAGAAAATCATGGCACATGGCAGTGGTGGCCTCCACAAATGGCTGGTTCTGCAGTTGACGAATCCTGTTATTTTGCTGGGGTTCCTCCTTCCCACCAGCTCATTTCCTGCTCCTGAGTATACGTCGTATGAAGTGATCACCCCAAGGCAGTTGGTGCTTTGGGGAGGGAAAGCCAAGAAGAATGAACTTTCCTATATCCTCAATGTATCAGGAAAGGACTACGTCATTCAGTTGAAGCCCAGGAAGCCCGACTTCCTGGTCAAAAACCTCCCACTCTTCACATACAGTTCCCAGGGCAGACGGATCGAAAGTCATCCCTACATCCCTGTTGAATGCTACCACGAAGGGCATGTGGATGGCGTAGCCAATTCGCTTGTGGTTCTGAAGACCTGCTCTGGCTTGACAGGATTCCTAAGTATCAGAGACAGAAATTATGGCATAGAGCCTTTCCACGATTCTTCAACTTTTCAGCACCTTCTCTACCTGATCAACGAACCAAAGCCTTGTATGTGTGGAATGAGAGCTCCAGTTGCAAAGCGTCAGGCAGAAGAACTGAGGGCGGAAAGAGGGACCCGGCGTGACCCAAGGCACCCAAAATACATTGAGCTGTACATTGTTGTGGACGAGAAGCTGTTTCAGTTTGAAGGTGCCAATGAAACCAGGATGGCATACCTCATTTTGGACATAGTTAACTTAATGGGTGTGCACTTCCAGGAGCTGCACACAAGTATTGTCCTGATTGGACTGGAGATCTGGAACAGAGGCAACCCTTTCGAGGTTACAAATGAGGTTGGGTTGCTTCTGAATAATTTCAACAGCTGGAGAGTGAACGGTCTTGCGAAGTGGATGAAGCACGACACAGCCCTGTTGCTCACTCACCAGGAGTTCGAGCACACCCTCGGGAAGTCATATGGTAATGCCATCTGCAGGCCAAGCTATTCTGCAGGGGTTTTGAGCTACTTGCAGAAGAATCCAATTCTCTTTTCAAGGGCCATGTCCCATGAGTTGGGTCATCACATGGGGCTTGAACACGACGAATCCAACTGTGTTTGTGGAGGATACAAAACCTGTGTCATGCATTCGTACAAGGCAGAAACGAACAAGTTCAGCAACTGCAGCATTCACACTTTTGCAGAACTTGTGCTGGAAGGGAACCTGGACTGCCTGAACAACAGGCCCCAAAAGATACCACCTATCAAGCATTGTGGCAATGGAGTGTTGGATAAGGGAGAAGAATGCGACTGCGGCGGCACGCAGAGGTGCAAGCAGAATCTTTGCTGCAACCCTGACTGCACCTTGAAGCCACGTGCACAATGCTCTTCTGGGCCATGTTGTAAAAACTGTCACTTCCTTCCAAGTGGAGACCTTTGTCGAATTCAGATCAATGAGTGTGACCTTCCTGAGTACTGTAGTGGGAAATCTGAGTGGTGCCCCAATGATGTGTACATGCAAGACGGGACGCCGTGCAGCAAACTCGATTCCCATTGTTATGCCAAGCAGTGTTGGACTCACAACTACCTGTGCGCCAGGATCTTTGGCTATGGAGCCACAGCGGCTCCAGCATCCTGCTTTCAGTCTCGGAATAGTGTGGGGGATGCGTATGGCAACTGTGGCAGGGATTGGACAGGAGGTACTTTTGTGAAATGCCAGCCTCAAGACGTAAAGTGCGGGAGAGTTCAGTGTACCAACGTCAGAAACATACCTTCAATGCCACACTATGCCGTGACTCCCACTGAGTTGTCAGGCACTAGCGCTAGCTGCTGGAGTGTGGCCTACCATGGCGGGACAGATTTTGTGGATCTCGGAATGGTGCCTGATGGCACTCCATGTGGCCCTGGGAAACTCTGCAAGAACCATACGTGCATTTTCAGGAAGAAGGCAGTGTGTGATCCCAACAAAAAGTGCAATGACAGAGGTGTTTGTAACAACCTCAATAACTGCCACTGCAACAGTGGCTGGGCCCCTCCAAACTGCATGTTTTGGGGGTCTGGGGGAAGCATCGATGGTGGGTATCCAAGGCAGAACTGGAGCACAAAAGTCGTGAAACAAACTTTTGAAACAGTGATCCCTCTAGGAGTCCTGGTTCTTGCCGCTATCACTTTTATTGTGCCAAGGCTGCGGAAGCTACCAGAATGGTGTAGGCAATTCACCAGCTCACGGGTTGGAGGGAATCTGCAAGGCAGCAGCCTAGATGTTGACCAAGTTGATTCCTGTCGCGTTTGCAAAGTAAAGGAAGGATTGAACTCTACAGATTCCAAAGAGTAATGCTTGTGGACATTTCAAGGCATCCTTGGACCTCCTGTTAAGACATCGACTGCACTCCAAAGCATCTATAATAAAGCAGAGGTTGGTGGCAAGTGGACTCCAGTTCCCATCATCCCTGGCTGTTGACCATGCTGTGCCAGTGGCTGATGGGAACTGTAGTTCAGCCATATGTCGGGGCGGCGCACATGCTCCCTCATCCCAGAAATAAATTTCCCCTGTATATAGTCCTTATAATAGGAGCAATTGTAATACGGTCTTTGCTCTAATAAAATTTGCATTTTCCCCCAGTTGCAAAAGCCTTAAGAAGAATGCACTGAAATAGTTTAATGAAATCAAATGTTTCATTCCGTGCTGTGTAACCTAGCAGTAGTAAAACAGTTTGTCCTTGTTGGGTGACTAACTCAGAACTTCAAGGACCATTAAGTGTCATTTCACTAGCATTTAGGAACTGGGTTTGCACAATTAACCATGTGTACAAACTTGGCTTTCCCTCACTCGCCCTTTTCATCCAGGGTGAAACAGCAAAGACATAACAGGAGAAGAGTCCTGGCGAGTCAGGCCAATGGCCCATCAAGTCCAACATCATGTTCTTACAGTGGCCAAACAGAGGCATGTGGTAAACCCACAAGCAGGACCTGAGCACAAGATTCTCTTATTGCAATTTGATGGCCAGGGCTGAGGGCAGTTTTGGTTCAAAGCGGCTGGAGGACACCATGTTGGCCAAAACTGAGCTTAGGCTGAGCAAATGATGGAAGAGAGACATGCTTATATGGCCGCCCAAACTTGCCCAGGAGGGAGTCCCATTGCAGGGGTGGCACTTGCTTCCAAGTAAGCATGCAGAGATGTGCACAACTCGCAATGTATTCAAAGGGCCCCCTCCGTGTGTACAAGCGTACACACACACCACACACGATGGTGTGGTGTGTGTATGAGTCAGTGATAGCGCAGTAGTTAGAGAGCTGGACTAGGTCTGGGAGAGACTTGGGTTCGAATCCCCACTCAGACACGAAGCTCACGGGGTGGCTCTTGTGCCAGTCACAGTAGCTTTGCCTAACCTACCTCACAGGGTTGTCGTAAGGATAAAGTGGGGAGGAGTAGGAGGTAAGCCAGCTTGAGCTCCTGGGAGGAAAGATGAGATACAAGAAGAAGAAGAAGAAGAAGGGTAGTTTGGATTTGATATCCCGCTTTATCACTACCTTAAGGAGTCTCAAAGCAGCTAACAATCTCCTTTCCCTTCCTCCCCCACAACAAACACTCTGTGAGGTGAGTGGGGCTGAGAGACTTCAGAGAAGTGTGACTGGCCCAAGGTCACCCAGCAGCTGCATGTGGAGGAGCGGGGAATCGAACCCGGTTCACCAGATTACGAGTCCACCGCTCTTAAGCACTACACCACACTGGCTCATATAAATGTTAACAGTAGTAGTAGTAGTAATAATAATAATAATAATATCCAAGACAATAAATGCCACATGTTCCCTTTTGTCTTTACTGTTGAGTGGAAAACGACAAAAACAAGCAGCTCTGAGGAAGAAAAGGTCGGCCCCACAGCAGCCTATTATCACACACATCCAGATTCCAACACAGTCCTGGAATAATCTCCTGTACAGGAACGGCTGCAGAATTAAAAGAGGCTCCCCCTCGCCCATATAAGTAACGGTTGTCAAACACACCATCCAGGTCCCATGACGAAGCCTCAGTTTTCCTGCTCCACCAAAAGGCTCATTGGGGAGAGGTTGCCGTTGCTGCCGCCGCTGGCCCATCGCAGTCTTGCTCCTTGTGTAGACCAGTCCTTTTTTGAATGCCAAAGTTATTGGCCGTTCCCTCCCACCTGATAGGTTACAGGGCGCTGGACTGGATAAGGTCTCTTTAACTTGGCAGGGCATGGGTGGGATCAGGTGGGGAGCCTGGTGGGCCAAGGTGGCTGGGCTGCCCACCTTCCCCTCTGGCAATACGTGGCAGTGAGGAGGGTGCCAAAGGAGTGGGAGGAGAGAGTTTCGGGTGCTCAGCCAGAGGGACTCCAAAAGCTCCCTTGCTCACAGCGCCGTGGAGCCCGCAGCGGACTTGGCCTCCACCTGGCGTCCAGCAGCGGGCAGCGTGCTTTCGTAGAACCTCTTCTGGGACCGCAGGAGCGGCGTCTGGGTCTCGCCGTCTTGGCAGGCCCTGCGCTTCATGCAGCGGAACGTATGCTGGGTCCAGCAGTAAACAGCGCAGTTCAGGAGGCCCTGGGATGACGCTGTCAGGGCCTAGGAGAGAGATGGGGAGACGGGCGGGTCAGTGGCTGCAGCAGAACTGGAGAGCAGCAAAATTCCAGTTGAAGCAGCAGAATACGGTGGTGCCATTTCAATCAGCTCTTTCCCACCCCCTCAAGACCATGAGGACTACCACCTTAATTTACTCTTTAAGGGGGGAAGGAACACAACGCAGCACTAAACCCCTTGATCTGCATGCTGAAGGTCTTGGGTTCAATCCCTGACACCTCCAGGTAGGTCTGGGAGGGACCCTTGCCTGAAAGCCACTGGTCCAACTCCATGAAATACCGTATTTTTCGCTTTATAGGACACACCGGGCCATAGGACGCACTGGACCATAGGAGGGGGAGAACAGGAAAAAAAATATTCTCCCCCTCTCTGCTCAGCGCCCCTACAGCGAAGCGGCAGGATAAATGGAGCCCCTTCCATTTCTCCTCCCGCTTGGCTGAAGGGGCGCTGCGCAGCTCTTCCTCTCGGCTGAAGCCAGGAGAGTCTTGCTCTCCCGGCTTCAGCAAAAGGAACCCGAAGCCTTTGGAGCGCATCGTGAGGTCCCGCTGTGCTCGAAAGGCTTCAGGGATAGCCACCTGAAGCCTTTGGAGCGCAGCGGGAACTCGTGCTGCACTCCAAAGGCTTCAGGTTCCTTTCGCTGATCGACCCCTCTCGCTCTCCAGGCTTCAGCGAAAGCAACACGAAGCCTCCAGAGCGCGGAGGGAGTGCTCCCTCTGCGCTTCGGAGGCTTCGCGTTGCTATCGCTGAAGCCAAGGAGCCTGCATTCGCTCCATAGGACGCACACACATGTCCCCTTAATTTTTGGAGGGGGAAAAGTGCGTCCTATAGAGTGAAAAATACGGTACTTTGCTTTCATGTTGAGGCCTAGTCCGTTTCCAGCCTCTCTGGAGTCTCCTATCCTCACTGTTGCTGCTGTTTACTGTGCTTTTCTTCGGCTATCACCCTGTTTTCCTCCCTTAAATGTATTCCGTCTCCTTATCCACATCTTTAAACAGACAAAAAGGCCTCCTCTGAAATTGTTTGCCTCAGCTTTCCCCCCCTTTTCGTACCTTCCGCATTCGAAACAAGGTGCTCTACCGCTGCCCCTCCCCAATAGAAATCTTTGACATGAAATAACATGAATAGTGCCCCCGACTCTCCTTGGGTTGTCATGGACCTGTTGCTCATCCTCTCAGCCTGACATACCTCACAGGGTTGGCGTTAGAATAAAATGGCAACACAGGGAGGGGGGACAGTGTAGATTGTCATCTGAGAAGATACTGGGGTAGAAATCCCATAAACTGAGTGGCCCCAAAGAGCAGCCACCTCCACCCCCCAAAAAAAATCCCCATTTGCTTTTCAGAAGGAGCATCCAGTGCCATTTTGAAAGACGAGTAGAACCTGCAACAAAATGTTGCAGCGGGGTTCAACACACTGCAGCCCCTTTTGCTCGCCTCCTGGAAAAGGCCTAGTTAAGCATGACAGTTCCATTTCCTTCTCCATCCTGTTTTTTCTATTAAAAAAAAAACCCACCTGCCCAAAAGCAAAAGTCGATCAGCATTGTGTAGCTCCTGAACATGCTCAGTAGACTTGCCAGGTTAGGAGCACCCCCGTCCCCATAGATTTCAGGGCCCAAACTTGAGACCTGGGGGGTGGAGGGGGTGCTGGTGATTATCTCTGCCCTCCCTCCCACCACTGAGCCCTGAAGATGAAAAGAGGGGGGAGCAGAGGCGGGCAGGACCCTACAAGCCTAGGCAATAAGTTGTAGCCAGCTCACACAGGGCTGAAGCGAACAAGCTGTATGCAGAGTTGTCTTCATAAAAAATCATTTTTGAAAAAGGCACTCTCACCCAGCTGGAGATGACATGAAAACCTGTTCCTGTCTTCCCTGGGCTGTTTTAGCATTCCCCTACCCCAACATAACGGGACACAGGTGGCGCTGTGGGTTAAACCACAGAGCCTGGGACTTGCCGATCAGAAGGTTGGCTGTTCGAATCCCCGCAACGGGGTGAGCTCCCATTGCTCGGTCCCTGCTCCTGCCAACCTAGCAGTTCAAAAGCACTTCAAAGTGTAAGCAGATAAATAGGTACCGCTCCGTGGAAAGGTAAATGGCGTTTCCGTGTGCTGCTGTGGTTCGCCAGAAGCAGCTTAGTCATGCTGGCCACATGACCCAGAAGCTGTACGCCGGCTCCTTTGGCCAATAAAGCGAGATGAGCACCGCAACCCCAGAGTCGGTCATGGCTGGACCTAATGGTCAGAGGTCCCTTTACCTTTACTCCAACATATTTTCTGAACTTCTGCAAACTTTGAGTGATGCTTTCCTCTCTCTTGGAAGGTGGACGGTGCAATTGGCAGGTGGAGAATGAGTTTGTTATTAGTTTTTAGGATTCATTTTAATGTGGCTTTATTACCCCAGCTGCAGTCGGGGCAAGGGGCCCACCGTGCAGGGCTAGCCCATAGGTCCCATTGTCCACAGCGCTGGTCATATCAGTGGTGCCGTCAGGGGTTGACCTGAGGCTCACATTGTTTGTTTTATTTTTATTTATTTTCCTTGCATTGACAGCTTCCGTCATGGAGCCCAGAGGGATCCAAATGTGGCTCCCACGCAATCACTGTGGGATGTAATCCATGAGAGGCAGTCAAGTACAACATTCCTTGTAACGCTAGAGAAGACATGCGAGGGAATGTTTGGTCCAGCCAGTCAAAACTTCCTGTTCCTCCTGGCTGGAGCATCCTTCCTTTTGCATGTGATAGAAGGTGGGCGTGACTTTACCTGTCCAGGTAACAAAAGGACAAGTCACACAGCTCCCCTCTTTCTCTTTGACTTCCTTCATCGTTTGACCAGCTTCTAGCTAGGACTGCTCTGCTAGCTCTCAGCTAGCAGCAGCACTGGGATTATTCCCCCATATGGGGTAGATCCACATGTACATATTGGTAACTAAGTTTGCCTTCAGGGATCCAACTGTGAACTGATGTGAGTAAACTTGTTTTTATCATCTTTGAATAAGATTGTGGCATCTTTATTCTTTTTAAGAAGGATTCAAGGGAATTTACCAGGAACGTACAATTCAATCTGAGACAGGTTGAATTGTATAATAGTGAGAGGCTCACACGAGACTGCAACCAGTTATTTGCTGTGCATGAGAAGAGGAATGTAAACTCTGCTAAGGAAAGGAAATTGCTAGCACGTTAGGAAGGATATTAATAAACAATATATCCTCTCCTGCCACCCTGAACATTCCCACAATCACTTGCTCAGGCATTGACAAGGCCCAGACCTGCTTGTTTTCAGCAAGGTAACAGGGCTGCTCGCATTTGAATTTGTATTTCTCAGAACCGTATTCAATTTAAAAATAAACAACAACTGCACATAAAACCATGCAATGAAAACCATATAAAAATGTTAAAATCAGAAATCGGATAACTGTTGTGGGGGCGGGGAATGCATTCTTAATTGCCTGCATAAGCCTGATGGAAAAGAAAAAAATTTCAGCGGGCATTGAAAACCTGGCACAAAAAGGCGCCTGCTAAATCTCTAGTGGCGCAGAGTTCCACAGGACTGGGCCAACAACACTAAAGTCTCTGCTTCTTGTTGTTGTCAAATTTTCGTCATAAACTCGGGGCACAAGCAAAGACTCTCCTGCAGGTGATCGAGGGTTCAGGCGATCTCTGAGTTACCCGGGACCTAAGTTGTTCAGGGCTTCAAAGATTAACACAATGCTTACCTCTAAAACACAAAATCCCATGTACGGCCTGGTGTGCTCCAAAGATGTCAGTCTGAAGATTCCAAGGATAAAGGCTGGAAAAATCAAAAGGGGAGGACTCAGTCACCAATAATATCACATCGCTGTAGCCCCAAAGTGACTTCAGTAAGGCACAGCTAGGTGTTTTTATTTCCCCAGCCAATTATTTGTTTTACTTATTAAACCTGCATCCTCTCAAAGAAATCCCAAAACTTCAAAACTTTAAAGCAGGCTTCCTCAACCTCAGCACTCCAGATGTTTTCAGACTACAATTCCCATCATCACCTGCCCCTAATTTTCCAGAATGCTTTTTTTGTGGGTTATCGGGAGAAAAGGTAAGAAGGAACATTGTTTTATTTATTTCCTTTAAATTAACTTATCTGAGAGGGCAAGCCACAGATATATCTATATCTACTTATCCGGGGGTAACTCTCATGGACTTTCTAGACACGTAACAAGGCAGACTGTCAAAGGCAGGGCATTCCCCAGCTTTCCTTACCTGGACCCCAGCAGCAAAAAAATATCATGGGGTACAAAAACACTCTTTGCTCTACCATCTTAATCATCGCCCACTCCTGATCGCCCACGTAGCCGGTTGAATTCAGAAACCTCTTGTACAGCGCTCTGGCTTGGAGAAGCAAAACCTGCAGAAAAACCAAAACCAGTTATCAGAATCTACTACAGTCATAGCTCATGTTACGGATGCTTCAGGTTACATGTTTTCGGGTTACGGACTGCGGGAAACCCGGAAGTACCGGAACAGGTTACTTCTGGGTTTCGCCGCTCGCACATGTGCAGAAACGCTGAATTGCGCATGCACAGAAGCGCCAAATTGCGCCTGTGCAGACGTGGTGCTTCAGGATGTGAATGATGCGGGTTGCGGACGTGCCTCCATCACGAATTACGTCCGCAACCCGAGGTTCCACTGTAGTTCCTCCTGATCGCGTTTAATGAGGAGGGCTTGGGCTCTAAGCCTCAGGCAGCAATGAAGCCCAGGATTAAATACACCCTGACTTCCTCAGAGGAAGGTGTTGCTAGAAATCTCACTAACATGAGCAATACACTCAATGTGTAAATAAAATAAAATTCAGCACAACCTTCTCTTATAATAGCAATGAAGTAGATGAAACAGGTAGCACTAAAAATACAGCAAAATCGCATCTGGCATGTGAGTTACATTTAGGGCTGGGCGATATATTGATACAGCATCCAAAACTGGTTTGAAGTCTATACTGTGATATCGGCGTCATAGTTTTAGACCTGGCAACATATCGCAAAACATGACGTGAAGCCAGCCAATGCCTCTACATAGCTCCAGCCTTATTTCAGACTACGTGATATATCGGTATATTGCTATGTTTAGCTGGTGATATATTGCGATGTTGAAAACCAGATATTGAACAGCCCCATATATGCAAAACCACATATACTTGATCCGCCCTCCTGTGACCCTCCTTACTTTCCTGAGCCAGCACGAGAGCAGACCTTACCCTCCAAGCAAGGCAGAGAGCTTTTAAGCACTTTGCTTTCCTTAATGGGCACGTCTCATTCAGCACACAAGCTCTGAGATGGCCTCACGAGATCTCATAGGGCCATTTAAGTTCCCGTGAAATCTCATGAGAGCCCAGTAGACAACGTGGGGTGCTTAAAAGCTCTTTCCACATCAGGAAAACACAGCACAAAATGAGCTTTTTACGCTCTCCACCTTGCATGCAATTAATTTGCAAGGTTTCAATTTGCAGGGTTGAAATTGTGGAAGTCAATTGCCCATAAGATGCAATTGCATTGTATTGCAAAAATGGTATCTCACACCGATACGCCCATCCAACATTGGCTCTTCCTAGTCTTCAAAATGCTAGAGAACGTTGGGGTCTCATCAGCATGTGGTGGGCATGTGGGAAAGTGGCTCAGTTCCAGGAAGAATTTGTTGAAATAAAAGCAAATACTGAACCAAACACGTCTAAATATCCAGAGCTGGCTCTGCTCAGCCTTTCTGCACGAGGTAGCACTAAGTTACAGTTCAAACCCCTGGTGGCCAGGCTCGTAATAATGAAATGCTGGAAGAATCTGGGGGGGGGGGGGCTGCTTCTTTGACAAACTGGTACAATGCAGTATGTTAAGCAGCACTTGTGGAAAAATTGACTAACAGAATAAAATTCACATATGGTTTAAAGCACAAAGACTCTTTTGCAATAGACAGGGACAGCTTTATTATGTACACAGCTAAAAATGAAAACAGAGGACTCCCTTCACATTATGAAATTGTTGGGTAAGCATAAACTGTATAGTTATGGGTTTGCAGGGAGCAAGGGTCTCCTAAAATTCCTGGGTGCCCGGTTCTCCCCACAGTTTCTGAAATTAGTAAATGAGGGGTTCGGTCAAATTATTTGGCAAGGCCTAAAAAATAAGTCAAGCCAGCTTCCTCAGGAGATTGGCGGAGAGAGGTGCCATTGAAGAACAAAAACAGGCGATGGCAGAAAAGGCGGGACATTCAGTTTCAGGCAAGAAAGGGGATAGACTCCAGCTGTGTGTTAGTTTGCAAAAAGCAACAGCAGAGCTGGGAGAGGGAGGCTGCCAGGATTACAGAGAGTGATGTCATCCCAGGAAAAAAAGATCTATGATTCCATGATTCTACTGTGGGGAGTTTGTGGGGAGTGTTGTCCCAAACTAGGGTTTCCCGAAGTCTCACCACCTGCGCTGCCTGCTCCCCCTTTCCATTTTAAGCCTGGTGGAATAGGCCCTACGGTCCCTCTGGGTTGCAACACCAATCTGTAGCTCAGTGATACTGGATAGTTTTAGAAAATTTACAGTTACGTTGTACTGGAGCTCTATATAAGCAGGCCGACTGAACCCTTCAGTTCAGTTCTGTTCTGGCCTGTGAATAAACAAGAGCTGTTTGAAGAATCGCTGTGTCGTCTGATATGTTCACCCATGACTTAACACTGGCGACGAAGGTGGGGTCGATGGACATCAGAGCACAGCCAGATGCGGCCACCCTCTAAGCTGAATCACTGAGCTGAATCACTGAACGTCATTTTCGATCCCTTATTTGCATAACTATCTACAGTATCCCCCTGCTGGCCCAGGGTGAGAACTTCAGTAAAACTTCATGCAAAAGGTCCCAGGTTCAGTCCCCGACAGCATCTCCAGGCAGGGCTTGGGCGAGAACCCAGTCCAAAACCCCAGAGAGCTGCTGCCAGTCAGTGTAGGAAATATTGATCCAGATGGGCCAATGATCTGTACAAGGCAGCTTCCCATGTTCTGCCAGCTGATCCTAAGGGCCTCAAGGCTTGACTCGCCAGTCCAGCCAACTTGTCTCGTGCCTGAGTCTTTCCCATGGGTACTGCTTTGGGTCTTGATCTCTGCCTAGTTTTGATTCTATGCCCCTATCTCTGGCCCTTCTTGCTGTTCCAGAACCTGAATCCCTCCTCGAAATAAAATAAAAAAATTCTTCCAGTAGCACGTTGTTGTTGTTTAGTCGTTTAGTTGTGTACGACTCTTCGTAACCCCCTGGACCAGAGCACGCCAGGCACTTCTGTCTTCCACTGCCTCCCGCAGTTTGGTCAAACTTATGCTGGTAGCTTCGAGAACACTGTCCAACCATCTCGTCCTCTGTCGTCCCCTTCTCCTTGTGTCCTCCATCTTTCCCAACATCAGGGTCTTTTCCAGGGAGTCTTCTCTTCTCATGAGGTGGCCAAAGTATTGGAGCCTCAGCTTCACGATCTGTCCTTCCAGTGAGCACTCAGGGCTGATTTCCTTAAGAATGGAGAGGTTTGATCTTCTTGCAGTCCATGGGACTCTCAAGAGTCTCCTCCAGCACCATAAGGTATGAGCTTTCGTGTGCATGCACACTTCTTCAGATACCTTATCTAAAGAAGTGTGCATGCACATGAAAGCTCATACCAATAACAAACCAACTGTTCCTAAGGTGTTACTGGAAGAAATTTTTTTATTTTGTTTCGACTACGGCAGACCAACACAGCTACCTATCTGTAACTGAATCCCTCCTGTTTTAGACCCCACCCTGGCTTCTAGAATACCTCCCTGCCCACACCTGAAATTCCAGATCACCTGGAGCCCAGCTCTGCTTTTCCTGAGGCCAACTTTTTTGCAATCAGCACCTATGTCTCTTACCAGGATAGCAATGAAGCTGGCCAGGAATGAGATGAAAAACACTCCGATGCCGTAAGAGAACATCACACTGCACGGATGTTGATGGGGACCGGTGATGAACTTGACTTCCGTGTGCATCAAGAGGCACCTGCCAGACAGAAAGGAGATAGAAGGTCCATAAATAGCAACACCCTAGAGGTCCTGGGCCCTAAGGAAGTCAGATTAGCCTCAACCAGAGCCAGGGCCTTCTCAACACTGGCTCCGGCCTGGTGGAACGCTCTGCCTCATGAGACCAGGGCCCTGAAGGATCTGATTTCTTTCTGCAGGGCCTGTAAGACAGAGTTGTTCTGCCTGGCCTTTGACTTGGAATCAACTTGATTCCCTCCCCCTCTTTCTTTTCTTTTCTCCTTCTGTGAGGGAACTCCTATTTGGGGACTTCCCTGGCTTTTTTCTGGCCCACGTAGGACCAGTCTGGATAGTTGGCCTTGGTGAAGATTTGACGTTTTCATCCCCAAAATGTTTCTGATTTGAGTTTCTACTGAAATGAGGCTGCATTTTAATGTTGTATTTTAATCTTGTTTTTAAGTTGTATTTTAATTAATTGTTTTTATACCTGGTGTTAGCCGCCCTGAGTCCGGTATTGGCTGGGGAGGGTGGGGTATAAATAAAAGTTATTATTATTATTATTTATTATTAGAAGGGGACCCTAGTCCCTGACAAAGCACAATATGGACTCACAGTCCAGTGGGACAGGCTGTAGAGGCTCACACAGGCAGGGCCAATCATTGTCAAAAGGAGGCACCCCAAGTAGCCTGGTCGCTGTAGCCCATGAGTGGATAACCTCGAGACTGGATTACTGCAACACGCTCAATGTCGGGCTGCCCTTGGAAGCTTCCGCTGGTGGCCAGAGTGCTGATGGGGCCCCTGGCTGACATCTCAAACTGGGCCAGGTCCAAGCTCCTTGTATTATTTTACAAAGCCCTGAATGACACAGGTCCAGGGCATCTCAGGGTCCAACTGAACACTTATATCCCAGCTTGATCACTGAGATCACCTGCAGGAACGTCGTAGTTGGCGAGGCTCATCTGAGATCGACACAGAAGCGAGCCTTTAGTGTCATTAGCCAGCTCCTGCGTAAGACTCTGCCAAGAGAGATTCAAACATTCACCTTTTATACTAATTCTCAAATGTTTACTGGAAACTTTTCTTTGCAGCCAGGCTTTTTTCCTTTCTGTTAAAAAATGTATTTTTCTTTTTATTTATTTAAACATTTATTTATTTATTTATTTATTTATTTATAGACACACAAGAACAGAAGAACAACAAAACTGAATGAAAACTAAAATTAAACATACGCACAAAATTCAAATTTGGTTGTTTCATGCACATTCCGCGGGGAAAATATATGATTGGTGTTGTGGGGGTGGTAATAAGATATGTAAACAGAGATGTTTTGTTTATAAATATAAGTGAAATTTTCACTTAAAGCTGTAAGAGCTGGTGGAATGGTCTTCCTCAAGAGGTTGTGGACTCTCCTTCCTTGGAGGTTTTTAAACAGAGGTTGGATGGCCATCTGTCATGGATGCTTTAGCCGAGTTTCCTGCATTGTAGGGGGTTGGACTAAATGACCCTCAGGATCGCATTCTATGATTCTATGATTCCTAAGAGTCATTTGGACCTTGTAATCATTAATATACAAAATTAAAATTTGCAACATATTTGAAAATGAAGCTTTTTTTGTTTGCTCTCTACTGTACCTTGATTTTTTAGTTATTTTTTTCAGCAGTAACTGCAGACCAGATTTAGCTATACCATAAATCCTTAGTTAATCCCTCTAAATACTTCTATTTTCTTGTGATAACCCTCCTGGCCTCTAACAATTAATACATATTCAATTCCATAGGGACGCAGGTGGCGCTGTGGGTTAAACCACAGAGCCTAGGACTTGCCGATCAGAAGGTTGGCGGTTCGAATTCCTGTGACGGGGTGAGCTCCCGTTGCTCGGTCCCAGCTCCTGCCCACCTAGCAGTTCGAAAGCACATCAAAGTGCAAGTAGATAAATAGGTACCGCTCCGGCGGGAAGGTAAACGGCGTTTCCGTGTGCTGTTCTGGCTCGCCAGAAGTGGCTTAGTCATGCTGGCCACATGGCCAATAAAGCGAGATGAGCGCCGCAACCCCAGAGTTGTCTGCGACTGGACCTAATGGTCAGGGGCCCCTTTACCTTTACCTTATATCCTCAGTAATGCTAAGTATTCCCAGTAATAAGTATCCCCAGAAATACTAAGCAGTATTCTGCTTATGAAGAAAATTAAGAAGCATTTTCCGTAATAGTCAGCTGATGAAGTGTTTAAATTGTTGTTTGGCTTTTAATATGCTATCATTGTTGCAAACCGCTTTGATTTTTTTAAAAAAAATGAAATTGCGGTATGCAGATAGTTTTGCAATGGCTAAATAAATGTCTAATTGTTAGAGGGCTCCATTCAATGCTGTGGAAGGTGCAGTCTTGATTCATTCAGCAGGTATTTCGCAATTCTATTGTTGTACCCTTATGTAAGATGAGGACTGGTGCTTCAGAGGGGTCCACAAAACCAAAGCCTGGATCCCCAATGGAAGTAATGACATCAAACAAAAACTTGACAGGTGGGGAAGAAACAGACATGCCTGAGTTGAATTCGCAGGATCATGCCCAACATCAAAATAACCAGGTGAGCTAAAAGGAACAGCCGATTCCTCTAGACAATCATCTTCAGGAATCTGAGCACTCTGTAAATCCTTTGGAAGAGGATTTTCTCAGCTCTTTTAGGAATCTCCCTCAGGAAGAGCAACAAACAGTTATCAAGAGGCTTGATCTTATGAGCCAGACAATGAAAGAGATTAAAGAATCGGAGGTAGAGACTGACAATAGACCCAATGGCCACAACAGAATGATAACTATAGAACCACCGGAGTGCTGGATTCATTCAGCAACAACTGAAGTGCGGTCAGGTTGACTCACCCATGTTCCGCAGTGAAGTTCTGATAACATTCGTAATAGTTGCCCAGCCCAAACACGGGAACCATCAGTAAGAGAGGGACAGAGCTGGAAGAAGAAATGGACAGCATCCCAGTTAAGACAGGTCTCCCGTAAATCTTCTTTCCAGGGACAACAAAGAAACAGGATTGCTCACAGTCCAGAGTGAGTGGATATCCGAATCTGCTTCATATGGAATCAGATATTTGGGCCCCCTTTGACTACACCATACATTTAAAGCACCACATTTAAAGCACTACCACTTTAAACAATCTTGGCTTCCCCAAAGAATTATGGGAGCTGTAGTTTCTTAAGAGGGCTGGTAGTTAGTTGTTAGGAGACCCCCATTCTCCTCCCAGAGCTGCCATTCCCAGAGTTCCTTGGGCATGGAGACTTAACTGTTAAACGAACTCTGGGAATTATAGTGTAATAAGAGAGGAAGAAAAACCTTTCTTTACCAACCTTCTCCACTAACCACATTGTTGTTTGCTTGGCTGCTTAAATATATACTACTTTTCCTTTTTTAAAAACAAAACCAAACCTTTCTTTCTGAATGGAGGAAGCCCTATTCCAAACCATTTAAACTTACCCAGACAAAAAGATAGCTGTTCGGCCAATGTGATTTACGTAGCTTATAATCTACAAAAGAAAGAAAAAACCACACACAAGGGATTTAACTGCTTCGTATAGTTTTGACACAAGACGGGGAGTCACTGTTTTGATATGCATAAAACAATTGCGTGTGACAGTAATCCATCATCTTACGCTCATTTGACTTGCACAATTTCAACCACACACGGATGGAGGTGGGCTGGCTCAAATTGCACAAGTCAATTCTCAAGGAAGTTGGAGAGTTTAGCAGCTCTTTCCACACCGAGCCTGCTTGGGCCTACCAAGTTGTTGGCTTCCATCCATCTTGGGAGACAATGGAGGAGTGAAGCTTTGGGAATGGAGTCAAGCTGTTGGAAAGTTGCAGCGCTTGCTGTGGCTGTAGAGACCAAGGTGGGAGAGATATGTTTTGTTGCAACTGGGGCAATGAAGGTGTCCAGTTGTGCTGCTGCAGATGCACTATGGCGTTTCTTCTTTCTGCACTCTGTACTCTCTGTTTACTGGGTGCAAAAAGAGCTTTTAAGCTCTCCATTTTGCTTGGAAGAGCAAGGCCCGCTCAGTGTGCCAGTTCTGGGATGCTCTCGCAAGATCTCGTGGGGCAATCTGAGATTTCTCATGAGTATTCCTAGCTATTCATATGCTGAATTTTCAGGATGACATTTTAAGGGGGGGGGGTGAAGCACACACACATGCAGAATTGTAGGGAAGTGAACTTAAGACTGAACAGTGGTACCTTGGAAGCCGAATGGAATCCGTTCCGGAAGTCCGTTTGACTTCTAAAACATTCGGGAACCAAGGAAGCTCCAGCAGCCAATCAGAAATCAAGGAAGCCACATTGGACATTCGGGTTCCAAAAGAACATTGGCAAACCGGAACACTCACTTCCAGGTTTGTAGCGTTCAGGAGCCAAAACGTTCGACTCGCAAGTCATTCATTAACCAAGGTACAACTGTACTGGAAAAAGAGACACTGATTTGACAGATTCCTCCATCACTCATCCCACGGAAGGGTCATGAGCGAAAGCAAGGAAGCAGGCTGCAGGAACCTGCAGTGGGGTTACATAGAGGTCAAGATAGGTGTTATTCCAGCCACTGGGAAGTTTAAAGTAAGGGCTAACAGTGTTGGGTTTCCAGGCCATGCCAAATGCCAACATCTGGTGTTTGTGTCCTAAGAGATCTTCCCACCTTCTAAGCTAATTCTTGCCTTCAGAAAGTGCCTCTTAGTTTAGCAAGAAACTCCATCCTTGCCATTTGAACCCATTGATTTGATCCTCTCTTCTGGAGCAGTAGAAAACAAGCTCGCTCCATCTTCCACATGGCAGCCCTTCAGATGTTTGAAGATGGCTCTCATATCTCCTCTCAAGACTCATCTTCTCCAGGCTAAACATCCCCAACTCCCTCAACCATTCCTCATATGATTTGCAGACCCTTTCCTCCTGAGTCTTGTGGCTGCTTTGGGTACCCAGGCACACACGACACTGTGGGTTTGTGGTCCAGGCCCAAATCCTTAGGTGCCTGGGGGCAGCTTGACCTCAGCATCTCCAGCTATTGGGGGGGAAGGGGTGTGGGTGGGTAGTACAGTGGTACCTTGGGTTAAGAACTTAATTCATTCTGGAGGTCTGTTCTTAACCTGAAACTGTTCTTAACCTGAAGCACCATTTTTGGTAATGGGGCCTCCCGCTGAGCTGCGCCGCTGCTGCACGATTTTTGTTCTCATCCTGAAGCAAAGTTCTAAATCCAAGGTAATATTTCTGGGTTAGCGGAGTCTGTAACCTGAAGTGTATATAACCTGAAGCGTATGTAACCCGAGGTACCACTGTAGATGCTTGAGAACCAGGAGGAAGAGGCTGACAAGGGAATATCCCAGACCAAGGAGACAAATAACTTGTTATGCAAAGGGAGTGTTTCCCATTCCCCCCCCCCTTCTTTCTCTTTCAGACCTTGATTTATGGGCAGCACTCATAAGAGGAGGCAAAAGTTGACAGAAGAGAAAGAGGAAGTAAGTGAAGGTGAAAAGAGAGAAAGAGAAAGAAACAGAGAGAGAGAGAGAGAGAGAGAGAGAGAGAGAGACCTGCCTCAATCAGCCTGGCCAATGCTGGGAGTTGTAGTTCGCAACGAAGGGGGAGAAATTTGCTACTCCTTGCATTTTAATGCAAACTCTTCCCAACGCACAACTCACAAACTCCACCCTCATCAGGCCTCCTCTTCCCCAATTTGTCCAATTTGTCTTTTAAAGCCATCCAAGTTGGCGGGCATTCCTGCCTCGCCTGGAAGTGAGTTCCATTCTTTAACCATGTGTTGCGCGAAGAAGGACTTTACTGAATCTGTTCTGAATCTTACAGCATTCAGCTTCATTAGATGTCTACGAGTTCTTGTGTTAGGAGAGAGGGAGAGAAATGTTTCTTCACCAGCTCTTTGGTTGTTGCCATTGGTAGGTAACTGGAAATGCTTTAGGTAAAGGTAAAGGGATCCCTGACCATTAGGTCCAGTCGTAGCTGACTCTGGGGTTGCGGTGCTCATCTCGCTTTATTGGCCAAGCGTATAGCTTCCGGGTCATGTGGCCAGCATGAATAAGCCGCTTCTGGTGAACCAGAGCAGTGCACGTAAATGCCGTTTACCTTCCCGCCAGAGTGGTACCTATTTATCTACTTGTACTTTGACGTGCTTTCGAACTGCTAGGTTGGCAGGAGCTGGGACCGAGCAACAGGAGCTCACCCCGTCGCGGGGATTCGAACCGCCAACCTTCTGATCGCCAAGCCCTAGGCTCTGTGGTTTAACCCACAGCACCACCTTTGTCCCTTGCTTTACCAACCTAGCAATCCAGCTCACAAATCGTGCCGCTGCCTCCACCTGCAGAAAGTACACAGAGGGCTCCTTGTGTTCCGTGAGACAGCGGTGTCCATTCTGAGTTGAGCCAGTTGTGGAGGGACTGCTGATCACAGAGCAGGTGAAGTATTTACTTAGGTTTGTCTTTTTCTGAGAACTGTGTCCCTCTGTTCCCAAACAGTGACGCTCGCTCCTCAAGAGTGTTGTTCGAGGGCAGATGATGGCAAGGGAGTGGTTTTGCGTCCGCCTCTTCCAGGACAACCTGCTCTGCTCAGGTTACTGACACTGCAAACAGCAACCATTCCTTTGCGGACCACCCTAGACAACGCCCACCAAACATTACATGGCTATGCATGGATGCAAGTCTATGCGTCACTTTCCCATCAGGGAGCGGATTAGCAGGTACAAGACAAGCCCAGACTCCATGGCTTTTCCCCAACAGACACTCAGAATTTTCTCAGAATAGCGTGAATCTCACATCAAGGATCAATGCTTGAGATCCAAAGTATTTGTAGTAGCCTGATGTAGGAGGCTATATCACATGATGCAGGTCATATGATTGTATGTCTCAGGCCAGTTATGGTTTTTCCCCTCTAGTAGATCATTAACCAAAAGAGCAAACATCTTACTTGCTTTTTTAATAATGCTCCCTGCAACTCTGTGTTCAGGATACCAAGGAAGGTGCCAAACCGGCCAGCAATATAACATATATAATATGTTATATAATATATTGTATAACATATATAATATGAAGAAGCCGTGGTGGAAGGGAAAGAAACTACAAGCAGGTAAGATGTCCATTAAACTTTGGAGAGCCTCCATGGGCACGCACCATGTTATTAGGGTTATACACTTATACACACCACACCACAATCTCACAAAAAATGTCCCCAGCCCTGAATGAAAAGAAAATAGAAGGGAATCACTCCTGGAATTTGCAAGCATCAAATCCATGTTCTCTAAGAATGTTTGAAGAGCCTTTTGGATCAGGGAAAAAACAATGCTGTCCAGGGTTGTAAAGGCTGCGGAGAGAATAATTGGGTGCACTCTTCCCACCTTGGATCAAATCTATGCTTCCAGGTGCCATAAGAAAGCTGCAGAGATAGCGCAGGATAGTGCGCACCCCGGAAATGATCTCTTTCAGCTTCTGCCTTCTGGAAGAAGGTACAGGGTTATAAAGACCAGGACTAGCCGCCTGAGAAACAGTTTCTATCCAAATACGATTTTGGTTTTAAAAGCAGTGTAAGGAGTCTCTATGGGAGTGTATTGTATTTTAAAATGGGGTATCAGAGTTTTTAGGGGGCTAACCAGGCTGGAATAGCTGGGATAGTAGACTTGTTGGTTTCTGAACGTCGTATGTAGATTTTTTCAATTTCGTTGTTCTGTATGGGACAATGATTATAAAGATTATCGTATCGTTCTCACAGCAACCACCCAGATGCCTGTGGGAAACAGGACCCAAAGACAAGAGTGCTTTCTCTGCCTGTGTGCTCCAGCAGAGCATTTCTGCTTCTGACTGCGGAGCATAGCCATTGTGGCTAGTAGCCATTGATAGCCTTTTCCTCTGTGAATTTGTCTAATCCTCTTTTAAACCCATCCAAGCTGGTGGTCATCACTGCCTCCGGTGGGAAGGAGTTCCATAGGACGGCATGAATTTTGGTAATTATTAATTTTAAGTGTGTGTGTGTGTGTGTTCATTGCATTTAGGTCCCATCTTTTCCTCCAAGGAGCTCAAGGTGGCGGACACGGTTCCCCTTGTCATTTAATCCCCACCAG
Organism: Podarcis raffonei; assembly: GCF_027172205.1. NCBI lineage: Eukaryota > Metazoa > Chordata > Lepidosauria > Squamata > Lacertidae > Podarcis > Podarcis raffonei. Next base: position 83,040,014 of record NC_070609.1, on the reverse strand, counting down.
GTAGGTTAGGCTAAGAAGCAATTACTGGCCCAACATCGCCCAGTGAACTTAATGGCTGAGTGGGGATTCGAACCCTTGTCTCCCAAGTTCTAGTCCAAAACTCTAACCATTATGCGCCACACTCCAATACAAAACCTACACCCATATACATTTTTCTTATATGAAGCTGCCCATCTTTCCCCAATCAGTGATACCATGGTTTAAGAACAATTTACCATATTTTTTGCTCTATAAGACACACCAGGCCACAAGACGCACCTAGTTTTTGGAGGAGGAAAACAAGAAAAAAAATATTCTGAATCTCAGAAGCCAGAACAGCAAGAGGGATCGCTGCGCAGTGAAAGCAGCAATCCCTCTTGCTATTTTGGCTTCTGGGATAGCTGCACAGCCTGCATTCGCTCCATAAGACACACACACAATTCCCCTTACTTTTTAGGAGGGAAAAAGTGAGTCTCATAGAGCAAGAAATACGGTAGTTTATGAACAACTTGGATTAAGAACGCTGCAAACCCAGAAGTAGGTGTTTTGGTTTGTGAACTTTGCCTTGGAATAAGAACGTGTTTCGCTTCCTGTTGAGCGTGTTCCATTTGTAAATTGAGTCCCCCGCTGCTATGGGAAAGCACGCCTTGGTTCAAGAACGCTTTGGTTTAAGAACGGACTTCTGGAATGGATTAAGTTTGTAAACCAAGATACCACTGTATGGCCTTCCCTGCCAGTGAGTCTTTAGGGTCATCGTGGACCACTCTGCCTTTTCTTCAAAGCATCATAACAGCACAGTATCTGTTTTAATGTTTTGCATTTTGCTATTGCGCCCTGACTCTCTGCTTGCGATTTCTTTGTCATAATCTGTGTGAATCGCATAGCTTTTACCGCACGAAGTTATTCTTAAAAATATACAAGCTGTTACCAAAACGAAATTTACCTGGGGTGGCCGGTTTTGTAGATTCTGGTTGTATTTCATCTTCAGGTCTATGTAAAGGTGCCAAGTGTAATTGACAGTATACAAGAAGGAGGCAACATAGAAGATCTGGAAAAAGGAGGAACATGGTTGGGCAACATGGATGACCCACAATTCTGCAATCACACCATGTATAAACTTGGGATCTGTGCAAGTATGGAATCCTCTACTCAGCTAAGCTCCCTCCAGGCCATTGGGATTTCATTAAGAACTGCCTGCATGCTGTCAAAATGATTTTCATCATTTTAGAAGCCACTTGCTTCTAAAAAATAAAAATAAAACGTGCCATTTTCAGGATGCTGAATTCTGGGACACATACACAAATGACACAGAATTGCAGAATATGAAGTGGCTATTTGCATTTTAAAATGACTGGCATATTCTTGGATTTTAAAATGGCTTTTCCAGCACCCACCTGCCATATTAACTATTCTAATAAGAACAAAATGACAAATCCAAAGGAAGAAAAGTTCTGCATATTAGTTCTGCATCTCTCAGCATGGAGTTTGAAGGCAGAAAGGGCTAAGGGCAGAAATAATTTGGCGGCCCCTACCCACCAGCATCCTTTTAAGAAAACAACATTAAAGGAACGTTTTAGAACTGTATCATATTATGAATACTATGAGGAAGAAGAGTTAAAGTTCCTCCTTTCATAACACCAAAATCCCGGGGGACCAGCTGATTGGCAGTAGATTTCGGATGGACAAAACAAAGCATTTGCGGAGAGGCAAGCTCTGTCATTTACGGGGGTCCTGTAAAAAAGCTTGTAAATTCTGGAAAACAGTTTTTACAACTACAGTGGTACCTCGGGTTAAGTAATTAATTCGTTCCGGAGGTCCGTTCTTAACCTGAAGAACCACTTTAGCTAATGGGGCCTCCTGCTGCTGCTGTGCCGTCACTGCACGATTTCTGTTCTTATCCTGAGGTAAAGTTCTTAACCTGAGGTATTATTTCTGGGTTAGCGGAGTCTGTAACCTGAAGCGTATGTAACTCGAGGTATGTAACCTGAAACACCACTTTAGCTAATGGGGTATATAACTTGAAACACCACTTTAGCTAATGGTGCCTCCTCCTGCTGCTGTGCCACCGGAGCACAGTTCTTAACCTGAGGTACTATTTATGGGTTAGCAGAGTCTGTAACCTGAAGCGTATGTAACCTGAAGCGTATGTAACCTGAAGCATATGTAACCCGAGGTACCACTGTACAGTGGTACCTCGGGTTACATACGCTTCAGGTTACAGACTCCACTAACCCACAAATAATACCTCGGGTTAAGAACTTTACCTCAGGATAAGAACAGAAATTGTGCAGTGACTGTGTAGCAGCAGCAGGAGGCCGCATTAGCTAAAGTGGTGCTTCAGGTTAAGAACAGTTTCAGGTTAAGAACAGACCTCCAGAACGAATTAAGTTCTTAACCCGAGGTACCACTGTATAAGCAAGTTTACACCACAGTCTGTAGTACCTGGCCCTACCCTGGCATTCTCCATCTGCAAATGGGGTGGAATACATGAGACCCTGGAACATCAAGGTTCAACCCTGAAACTGTTGGTGTCTTCAAATTGTTCTCCAACAGGAGAAAAAGACCTTAAGAACTTTTCTATAAGCAGTTCAAGTGTGGGGAGGAAAAGGCACATAACACCGGTCCTGAAAGACCTACATTGGCTCCCAGTACATTTCCAAGCACAAGTCAAAGTGTTGGTGCTGACCTTGAAAGCCCTAAGCGGCCTTGGTCCAGTATACCTGAAAGAGCGTCGCCACCTCCATTGTTCTGCCCGGACACTGAGGTCCAGCTCCAAGGGCCTTCTGGCGGTTCCCTCCCTGCGAGAAGTGAGGTTACAGGGAACCAGGCAGAGGGCCTTCTCGGTGGTGGCACCCGCCCAGTGGAACGCCCCCCCATCAGATGTCAAGGAAATAAACAACTATCTGACTTTTAGAAGACATCTGAAGGCAGCCCTGTTTAGGGAAGCTTTTAATGACTGGTGTTTTATATCGTATTTTTATTCTTTTGTTGGGAGCCCCCCAGAGTGGCTGGGGAAACCCAGCCAGATGGGCAGGGTAGAAATAACAAATTGAACTGAACTGAAAGGCATGGATAAGATAATCAGGGAGAGGGTTTTCAAAAGTGCACCAAGGAACTGCTATCTAGAATCAATCTGGATTGAAAACAGCATGCGGATGGCTACGAGATGCTCTGGATTGAAAGTTCATTTTAGTGCTCCAAACGGGGTCAGCGTGTATGCGGTTTATGTCTGACACCGCGGGGCTCTTCTGATATTTTTGTCCTGCCCTTTTCCCGCCAGTCATTATAACTGCTTTGCTTTCCTCCCATCCATTGTGCTGGCGAAATGGAGTGGAATTTTATTAAAAGCTTTCTAGGCCATTTGGATTTAATTGAGGGCAGGGAGGCGGGGGAGCAGGTAAATTGTACAACAGCCACACAAGGACCTTGTTGCATGTCAGTGGAGCATGGAATTCACATTTTGATGGGGTCATGAGAGGATCCTCAAAAACACAAATGGTTCTTTGGCAACTCTGGACAGGCGACTGGAGAGGACATGGAAAAAGCAGAGACAGCAAGCCGGGAGTGTTGCTGAGGGATGGCCCTGCTGGAGTTTGGTAAATATATTGCAGTGGCATGCAGAAAGAGATAGTGTGGCTAGACTGCTGGCAGGGTGGATAAAAATCAATGAGGTTTTTTTTTAAAAAAACTGGATTTTTAAAATTTAAATTGGATTTTTTTTTTTTTTGGTTTAAATCAGATTTTTTATTTCAATCAGTTTTTTTTTTTTGCTTTAAATCGGATTTTAAAAATAAAATGCTTTTGGAGGAAAAAACTTCCTAAAGATTTAAGTTACATTATAGTCCAAAGACTATTCATCAGGAAATAAGGATTTGATTTAAGTTTTTCACGTGTGCTAAAACTCAGTCTAAGGTGTTTTTTTAATCGTTTAACCACGTCAGTTAACAAATATGGATATATATGCTATAATGTTACTGTTTTAGTTAAATAAATTGTTTAAATTGTTATTAAGGAAATGATTATTTTTCTCCTTCCAATAAAGGCGAATTATAAACAGTTTACTTATTAAACCTCACAATAATTTCATAATTCACTGTTTATGTGTTTCTAATTGTACAGTATAACCAAATCAGTAATTTTTGATATAACTGCAAAAACTACTCTGAAAATTTATTATTCCAAAAAATGAAACCTTCATCTGGTTGTAAATATTTGGTCCTGCTAGCTAGGGATCAGGGGCAAATGAAGGTGTCATGAAACCCGGAGTGGGGTATTGCTACGTAGGTCGCATGGGCGGCGTCGCCCGATGGCTCACAGCGCACCGCTTCTCCCCACACACCCCATGCCACTATCTGTGTATTGGATGACCCCCGTTTTTTGGCATGCTTTTTGGATCTGCCAAGAGGTCCCTCTCTGCTGATCACAACCCCCAAGACGGCCTGTATGGAAGGAAGTGCCCTTTCAAGAATTTGAGCCATAGTCATGCCTGTCCAGCAGGTACTGCAAGGAACTTGGAGAGAAAGCTGTCTCCTGCCTTTAATTTCCTGGCAAAATTTGTTAGCAGACCTTGCAGCTTGGGTCAATTAGATGGGAATAAACGCTTACAGTTTCTGAAGTTCAAAGGCTTTATTCATGCAGGAATTATTGAAAGGATGAGTGGAGGTTGAGAGGGAGAAAATGGCAGACGTATCTCAACAAGTTGGGAGAGAACAACAAAAAAAATGGCTCAGCTTTTAGGGGTGGAATTAATTTAAACAAAGAGCTACAAATAAGTGCTTGCTCCACAAACGTGCCCTTTGGTAGTTGAAAGCAACACATGCATTAACTATGAATTCAAGGGAACGTATTTGCTTTACTCAAACAAATTTTTTACATTTGACCACTTTCTGAACCTAAGAAGAGAGCACCCTGCTGACTCAGACCAAAGGCATCCAGTATCCTATTTCCCACTTTGGCAAACCAGATTCTTCTGCAAGATTACCTACACAAATTACACACAGATACAGATTTAACTTGATTTGAGACACGTATGCACCCTTCGCATACTGATCGCGGGAGGCAGTTTACAAAGGGCCTCAAAGACGAACTTCTGGGTGCAGAGCCCAGGAATGTGGTTTGGCTAAACGCTCTGCCTATATTTATTCAGCATTTTGCTTCTAAACAGGGTTGTGGGCAATTTTTGTATACAGGCAAGATGCTCCAACTTCCTTTGGATGCGTAAACAGCTTAAGAATAATTCAAATGCTCTCTTAAAGGCAGAAGCAAACTAGGGACCGGGGGAAATGTCAGAAAGACCAGATGTGCTGCATGCCAGCAAATGGAAAAAATGAAAACACAGAAACAGGAAGATCGGATTTCCTGGCATGACTGATGATACATGTGGAACAATAAGCTTGAAGGTTTGGAAAACCAGTAGGCCACTGTCATTTAAAAAGAAAGAATATAGTGATTCTAACCAGGGACTCCTACAGCAGGGCTTGCAAAGGCATCCCGTTCAAGGAGTAGTCCAGGTTCATCCTAATTCAGACCACATTCACACCATGCACTGAAAACACTATGATACCACTTTAAACAGCCATCGCTTCCCCCAAGGAATCCTGGGAACTGTAGTTTGTGACGGGTGCTGATAGATGTTAAGAGATTCCTTTCCCCCTCCCAGAGCTACTATTCCTAGAGTACTTTAACCATCACTCCCTCTTCACAAGGAACAGCTCTCTGAAACCTGGAAGGCCAGCAGGAGTATACCTGGATTTAAAGTTTAAGAATATCTGGAGACTGGCTACCAGTAAGAAAATAACTCATAACAGGAGTGATAAAAATGACAAGAAAACTGGGCACATGTTATGCAAGATGGTGGCCTTTTGGGCAATATACGAATGAGTCTGGTCTTAAAGATAAACTCGTCAAAGCATCTTTGCCTGTATTATTATTATTATTATTATTATTATTATTATTATTATTATTATATACCACCCTATACCCGAAGGTCTCAGGGCAGTTCACAGAAAAGATCAACATAAAAACAACATTCTATATAATAAAAACAAAAACAACAATGCAATAACCTGCCCCCCAAAAGAGCCACATTTTAAAAGCGTATAGGATGTATAGCTATCATAAACAGAATGACCTGAACTGTATTCTTCCCTGGAAATGGCTATCTGTGATAGATAGTAAATAAATAAATAAATAAATTGTGCTCCCCCCGAGGCATTATATGCTGGAAATCTCAATAGTTTGTACAGATTAATTGTTATTATTTATGTTAATAAATAGGATTCCCTAGGATCTAGGGCAGGGGTAGCCAATGTGATGCTCTCCAGATGTTGGTCTCCAGCCCCCATCCTTCCAGGCTAATGGCTATCCTGGCTGGGAGCTGGAGCCCAGCCACATCTGGAGGGTACCACACCTGCTACGCCCGGAAGGAGAAATTTCAGATGCTGAAATATTGGGTTGACCGGCTCTGAATACACCCCGCCAGCACCACCACCCACAATTGTGAGGTGGGTATTTAGCATTTAGCTCTAGCTTCCAAACTGGGATCACAGGCACTTTGGACCCCGGGATCAAAGGCACAAAACACATCAGCACAGAAACACCAGTTACTGCTTTTCTTTGAGAGAGTGTTCTGCATGTTCGTTCCAGGAAGTGCACTGCAATTTTGCACCTGCTCACTGCCAGGTAAAGTCTATTGGCACAGACCCATGTTATGGTGCCTGAGACCCCGGTCAGAGCAGACAATTCTGGGCTCGGCAGGTTAATTTCCTGGTTTAGCTTCTTCCAACAAACACTTGGCAAAACCCAACCAACCCCACAGCCTTACAACAACCGCTGCTCTGATCTGCAAGTTTCTGGGGGCAAACAGGTATGTTTTAATCAAAGAGGCAACTGTCTTCTGCCTCCAACCCAGAGCTTTCCGAACTTTTCATGTTGGTGACAAACTTTTTAGACATGCATCATTTCACAACACAGTAATTCAGTTTTACTAGCAAGCCGGAGGTTAAACTAATGCCTTTCCAGCCCCGGGAGGAGCGTGGGGAACATTTGCGCGACACACCAACACACAAACGTGTTGCGATGCACAGTTTCGAAAGCTCTGGTCTAGAAGAACCTACTCAGAAGCTGGCTCAGCTCCTTGAAGCCACTCCTGCCCTCTCAGGGCTGCCTGACATGTTTACCAAACCACACCTGTTGTGACAGCTCAGCACCCAGCCAGCACACATTCCAGCTGGCGCAACCAAGGAGAAATTCCCAGTACAAAGTCTGCAAAGCACTAGAAAAGCGAGGGCAGTCTCAGAATTGGACAACTGTCTTGCTTTTGTAAAGATTGTCCAAGGAAGTCCTGATTCTCCAAAGGTGGACCAGTGGACCACTGACCATTTGATCACTGGTCAATTTCCAGCAGACCATCTCAGGCCTTCAGATGCCTTCAATTCATGTCAATTATTATTTTTTTATATGGCATTCTGCTTTTTGGGGGAAAAGGAAAACCTGATGGCGGCTAACAACTTAGAACACTAGTAAGTCCACAGTTGCAAAACCCCATGAAACAAACAAACAGCCCAATAAAACTGTATCAGAAGCAGGAAAAAATAACCAAGCATAATTAGTATAGAATTAGGAACTCAAAAGCCTCCTTGGACAACAGCCACATCCCTACTAAACAGCAGAAGGCTAACAGTGATGGGACCAGACTGGCTTCTCTAAGGAGTGTTTTCCATGAAAATGGAGCCACGTTATAGAAGGCCCTGCCTCTAATGGCCTTCTGCTTGACCACCTGTAATCTACAGTGGTACCTCGAGTTAAGTACTTAATTCGTTCTGGAGGTCCGTTCTTAACCTGAAATTGTTCTTAACCTGAGGTACCACTTTAGCTAATAGGGCCTCCTGCTGCTGCCGGAGCACAATTTCTGTTCTCATCCTGAAGCAAAGTTCTTAACCCAAGGTACTATTTCTGGGTTAGCAGAGTCTGTAACCTGAAGTGTCTGTAAACTGAAGCATCTGTAACCCGAGGTACCACTGTATTTGTTTTAAATGGGACTGAAGTTATCTTGAGCTTTGTCTAGATGAAGTAGACTCTGGAACATGGCTATGAGGGGATTTGGACCTGGGTCTCTCCCAGGTCCTAGTCCAACCCTCTAACCACTACAGCACCTTGGCTCCCTAGGCAGATTGCCGCTAGCACCACAGGCAGAAAAAACACTCTCCATCCCTGAAACAGGCCAAAGTGCCGGCATCCTTCTTACCTCTCCTGTGGCTTGTAGGTTGTAGCAAGCAGACTCCTGGCTTGCGGACGTGGCAGCCTCTTCATTGTAGAGGAGAGCCCCAAACAGCCAGATCATGCCCAGAAAGAGATCCAAGAGGCTCAAGTAGAACAAAGGCCGTCCCTGGAGAAGAAGCAGAGGGAGTGGTTGTTATTTCCTTATTTACTGCATTCACAACTCACCTTTTTCTCCAGGGAGCTCAAGGGGGAGCCCATGGCTTCTTCGCCTCCATCTTATTTAATCCCCATGACAACCCTGTGAAGCAGGTTAGGCTGAGAGGCACTGGCTGCCCCCCAGAGCTTCATGGCTGAGTTCAGGATGCAAACCCTGGTCTTTCCCAGGTCCCATTTCAACACTCTAACCACTACGCTACACTGCTGTGGCACTGTCCTCCTCCATGAATGTATCCAAAAAGGTAAAGGGACCCCTGACCATTAGGTCCAGTCATAACCGACTCTGGGGTTGCGGCGCTCATCTCGCTTTATTGGCCGAGGGAGCCGGCGTACAGCTTCCAGGTCATGTGGCCAGCATGACTAAGCCGCTTCTGGCGAACCAGAGCAGCGCACGGAAACACCGTTTACCTTCCCGCCAGAGCAGTACCTATTTATCTACTTGCACTTTGAGGTGCTTTCGAACTGCTAGGTTGGCAGGAGCAGGCACCGAGCAACGGGAGCTCACCCCGTCATGGGGATTCGAACCGCCGACCTTCTGATCGGCAAGTCCTAGGCTTTGTGGTTTAACCCACAGCGCCACCTGCGTCCGTATATGAATGTATCTAGTCTTCTTTTAAAGCCGGCCATCACTTCCTGCTGCAGGAGGGAGTTCCATACTTTAACGATGTACTGCTTTAAGTTCTGGTGCCCTTTCCCCATTCCACGTACAGAAGCCAACCACACCAGCGGTTGAATCCTGCTTCTTCATCGCCAATGAAGGGGTAGCATCTTCTGCTCCCAACCCCTCGAGGCAGCGGGTTAGATTAGGGCAGTGGTGGGCAAACCTGGCCCTCCAGCTGTTTTGGGACTACAATTCCCATCATACCCGACCACTGACCCTGTTAGCTAGGGATGATGGGAGTTGTAGTCCAAAAACAGCTGGAGGGCCAAGTTTGGCCACCACTGGATTAGGGGGTCCAGGACAGCCAGGGTGGCAACCAAGGGGAAATAGCTTGGTGGGTAGGATAACAGCCAGGAGGAACAGCTAGGTGCTGCTGCTACTTACCCCCAGCACCTGCTGCCTCAGGCAGGGGCCTCACTCTGCCTAATGATAGGACCGGCCCTTTGGGTTTCAGTTAAAATACTGCTATTGACCTATCTAATTTGCGGAAGCTTTAAGATCTGTCCCTTTGAGCTGGTTCTCACAAACAAATGCGCAGCCTTCCCCGAAAGGACCTCGTGGTCACTCTGGTTAAGATATGATGGTATATGAGCACTATAAATAAAGTAAAAAAAATCCATTCTCTAGCAGGAACAACTGTGGGAGGGGCAAACATTTCAAGATTACATGAATTAGTCTTTGGCAGCAAGCAGTCTTGCGGCTCATGAAAGGCTAACCAATTTATTACAGCACAAGGTTCTGTGGCCGAAGTCCACTTCATCAGGGGCAGGAAATGGATTCTTGGTCGGCAGATATTTAACCTTTGTATATCGTATTGTTGTTTCATTGCTATGGCTGATGCAAATAAAGTTTTAACCTGTAAACAGAGTTTGAATGGTCATGAAATGTGGGAAGGACCCTCACTGGGAGAGGAATCCATCGCCTCCCTTCATAACCAAGCAGTTTTGGTCACGAGTTCTAATCCTACAAGCATTCTTTGAAATCCCTCTGTTGGGGTAAGGAAACTGTTAAACTGCATAGTAGCCATGGGGGGCTGAAAAGAGCACCTTCACATTTGACACGCACCAAGTTGTCTTCTTGCTCTTTGACCACATTCGCCCCATACATTTAAAGTGCTATGATACCGCTTTAAAAAAACCATGGTGCCCCCCCAAAGAATTCTGGGAGTTATAGTTTGTTAAAAGTGCTGAGAGTCGTTAGGAGGTCCCCTTATCCCCCTTCTCAGAGTTACAATTCCCACAGTTCCCTGTGGAGAGGAACTGAGGGTTAAGCCGCTCGCTCTCAGAACTGTGGCTCTCTGATGGTTCCCTCACTACCCTTAAAAAAACTACACTTCCCATAATTCTTTGGGGGAGGGAAGCCACAACTCTTTAAAGTGGTACCCTAGCACTTTAAATGTATGGTTCCAATGTGGCCTTTTCTATGTGGATGCTGATTGTAGCAACAGCATGCATGTATGTGAAATTTGAAAAACGCAATAAATATTTCGAATTCTATAAATATATATTTTAAAAATGTATCTACATCTGAAGGGTCCGAGATTGTGGGAACCTGTGCTTAAAAGCATCCTTGAAGCCATGAAGAATGAAATAAAAAACCCATTTTTTTGCTGTAATTCCAAGGTTTGTAATAAAGTTGCTGGTTTCCTCGCTCACTGTGTGTGTCCCCCGCCAGCTTCTATGGTGTGACACACAGACATAGGTGGCATGGCAGACAGAAAGTCAACAGGAGAAGTTTCTCTGCACAGGCATGCAGTGAAAGACTTTGTCTTTTTTTCTATTATTGCATTTATGCAACCATCTTTTTTTCTCTCCAGGGATCTCAAAGTGGTTTGCTTCTTCCTTTTCCTTTTCCTTATTTAATTCCCACAACAGCCCTGTGAGGCGGCTTAAGCTGAGAGAGGCAGCGACAGGCCCAAGGTCACTTCAGTGAGCTTCATGGCTGAGAGGGAATTTGAACCCTGGTCTCCTTGCCATGAAGCTCACTGGGTGATGGGGCCCGTCACTGCCTCTCAGCCTAGCCTACCTCACAAGGTTGTTGTGGCGAGGGGCAGAACCATGCACACCACTTTGAGCTCCTTGGATAAAAAAGTGGAATATAAATGCAAATGGTGATGATGAAAATAATAAGGTAAAGGGACCCCTGACCATTAGGTCCAGTCGTGACCGACTCTGGGGTTGCGGCGCTCATCTCGCTTTATTGGCCGAGGGAGCCGGCGTACAGCTTCCGGGTCATGTGGCCAGCATGACTAAGCCGCTTCTGGAGAACCAGAGCAGCGCACAGAAACGCCGTTTACCTTCCCGCCGGAGCGGTACCTATTTATCTACTTGCACTTTGATGTGCTTTCGAACTGCTAGGTTGGCAGGAGTAGGGACCGAGAAACGGGAGCTCACCCCGTGGCGGGGATTCGAACCACCGACCTTCTGATCGGCAAGTCCTAGGCTTAGTGGTTTAACCCACAGCGCCACCCGCATCCCTCAATAATAATAATAGCAGCCGCTTAATTGCCAATGGAGGAGATGACTTCCTGCCAGGGGCTGTGCTCTTGCACAGCTTATAACAGGGCTCTAGACTGCTGCTCTGAAAGGAAACAAGATGATGATTCAGCCTCTGGAGTGAAATATTTGTTTTAGCAACTAGGAGGGAAGAATGCCCTTGAAATTTTTAAACATTCTTCATGGAGATTGCTGCCCCTCCCTTGTGAGCTGCTTACATAAAGTGCAATTGAGCTTAATTCTTTTTTTAAAAAAGCAATAAAAATAAAAAACATTAAAAGAAATTCCCTTACCTGGGGGGATCTGGCTGTATTCTGGAGCATTGCATAACCAATCAGCGAACTGGACCCTATTACGCTGTGGGAACAAAGAGTTGCTTGGATGAGCAGAAGATTACCTGACATTTAACGGAGGGAAAGAAGTAGGTGCATGGGGGGTGCATGTCAGTTTTTGGCATTGCACAGGGTGCCACTGAAATCTGAGACGCCAAGGTCCACCACTGTTGCCAACTTTCCTTCTGGTGGGGCTCTCATGCCTTGAACAGCAGGTGGCCATCAGAAATTCTGTAGATGACAGTTTCTGCATCATTGAGCCTGCATGGTGGAGAAAGCTTATCTGCCGAATTTCTGCTTAAAGGGCGTAGGACAGGGGTTGGCAAGGTTTACCTCGCCTGGGCCGATTCACTCCAGCAGAGATCCTTCCGTGGGCCAGATCACACGTTCACCTGCGATTTCCAGTGCCGGCGCAAATGCGGTTTCCGGCACTGCAGAAGCGAGTCCCTGTGCTGCACTGCGCTGGTTTAGCGCAGCACGTGGGGACTCACTGAGCGGGCAGCTCAGTTCGGGGGCAGCTCGGGGGCCAGTTAAACGATCCCCAAGGGCCGCATGTGGCCCACGGGCCTTAGGTTGCCTACCCCTGGCATAGGAGCATCTCCAGGAAAAGAAGTTGATGACCGCTTGAGCTCTTGCTTTTGCATTTCTCTCTCTCTCTCTCTCTCTCTCTCTCTCTCTCTCTCTCTGCCTCACACACACACACACACTCACACACACACAGCCTATTCCTTGCTACTTCCAGCTTCCACTGCCTTAGACAAAGCATGCAAAGGAGGACTGGTATATGGAAAGGGTTGCCAACATTTTCCCCAAGCCTCATTACTGTGCTTTTAGCAGTGGCTTGATCTGCGTTCAGTAGAAGGCAACCAAAAATACTTCACTTCCTCCTGCAAAAATCTGCACCTGCCAACTTTTGCTGAAGTTAATGGCACAAAGATAATGTAGCGACCCAAAGCATACAAAGTCTTTGGACAAATGCACCTCAAGGCCAACAGGGACAGAGAAAATGTTTTAATTTGTCAAAACTACTGGCTGATGACATGTTCATTTCATTCATTCAAAATGTTCATCTTCCGCCTCTCTGACACTCAAAGTGACTCACAGCAGGCTTTCAAAATAAGTAAATAAAGAACATCAGCAATGGCCAGTAAAAGAGAAGAGAATAAATCCTCAAAGAATTTCAGAGCTATTCTAAAAGGAGAGACCAGCCTCTGGTGGGAGGTTCTCCATCAGTCCCAGGTTACATCTTTAGAAAGAAGAAGCTTTGCAGTACCTCAAAGTAGCCATGACTGCTTGGATCCAGTGGATGACAGGAAAGATCTGGAGAGAAGAGAGAGCAAAATGAGATGTATCCCTGCATGACCACGGGGTAGCTCAGTCGGTGCTGGTATGGCCAAGGCTGCAGGTTCAATCCCCGTACGGGACAGCTGCATATTCCTACATTGCTTAGAGTCCCTTCCAGATCTATGATTCTATGATACAGCCTTCAACAACTTGAAGACTGAGATGTGTTGGACTACAACTCCCATCAGCCTCAGCATGTATGGTCACATGACACTGGGGCTGATGGCAGGTGTAGTTCTGCACATATACAGTGGTACCTCGGGTTAAGTACTTAATTCATTCCGGAGGTCCGTACTTAACCTGAAACTGTTCTTAACCTGAAGCACCACTTTAGCTAAGGGGGCCTCCCGCTGCTGCCGTGCCGCCGGAGCCCGATTTCTGTTCTTATCCTGAAGCAAAGTTCTTAACCTGAAGCACTATTTCTGGGTTAGCGGAGTCTGTAACCTGAAGTGTATGTAACCTGAAGCATATGTAACCCGAGGTACCACTGTAGAGGGAACCAGGCTGGCAAAGCAATGCATTGTGGGTTGCACTTGGTTGCTGAACATGTGGATATACTCAGAGCCAGTGTGATCAGGGGGAGGCCCATGCATGCCGCCTCGAGTTCCTTGGAGGAAAAAGGTGGGAAATACATGCAATAAATAAGGGACTTCTTCACATGGCATGGAGCTGTAACTATGGAATTCGCTCCCGCAAGACGTAATAATGGATGGCTTTAAAAGGCATTTAGGCAAATTGGTGGAATGTAAGGCTACTGACGGGCAGGGATGTGGGTGGCGCTGTGGGTTAAACCACAGAGCCTAGGGCTTGCCGATCAGAAGGTCGGCGGTTCGAATCCCCGCAACAGGGTGAGCTCCCGTTGCTCAGTCCCTGCTCCTGCCAACCTAGCAGTTCGAAAGCACCTCAAAGTGCAAGTAGATAAATAGGTACCGCTCCAGCGGGAAGGTAAACGGCGTTCCCGTGCGCTGCTCTGGTTTGCTAGAAGCAGCTTAGTCATGCTGGCCACATGACCCGGAAGCTGTACGCCGGCTCCCTCGGCCAGTAAATTGAGATGAGCGCTGCAACCCCAGAGTCGGCCATGACTGGACCTAATGGTCAGCGGTCCCTTTACCTTTACCTTTAAGGCTACTGACAATGATGGTCATATATTATGCCAGCATTGGGAACTAACTGAATTCCCCTGGTGAGCATCACAAGTAGGGAGAGGGCTACTGATCTCAGGTTCTTGCTTGTGGGATTTCCACTGGGGCCTCTATGGGACTTGGATTAGATGGGCTTCCTTTGGTCTGAGTCGCTGTCAGCCTCTTCTGATGTCCTTGAAATGAAGACTCCATTGAGCTAATAACCTACTTGTGGCCCCATCCTTCATGCATTTGGCTAATCCACTTTTAAAAACATCAGAGTCAGCAGGCAGCACAATGCCAGGGCATCCTGTGGCAGTGAGTTCCATAGTTATGCCGCGAGTAAGTTATCATTTTTATTACTTTTTATATTTTCATGGCTGCCTGCCAATAGATAAATGTGCCCCAGGAGGCTTACAAACAAGGCAACACTTAAAAATGCAACCTTCTGTATTTGCCTCGTTAACAGAAGATGGACTCAAATCCAAGTTCTGCTAACTGAAGCATAGCTTGAACCTTTCCAGCTGCTGTGCATTCGCCTTACAGTGGTACCTCAGGTTAAGTACTTAATTCATTCTTAAGCTGAAACTGTTCTTAACCTGAAGCACCACTTTAGCTAATGGGGCCTCCTGCTGCTGCTGCACCGCTGGAGCACGATTTCTGTTCTCATCCTGAAGCAAAGTTCTTAACCTGAAGCACTGTTTCTGGGTTAGCCGAGTCTGTAACCTGAAGCGTATGTAACCTGAAGCATATGTAACCCGAGGTACCACTGTACTTTTAAAAGCATTTAAGGACTCAAAGCAGTTCCAAATTCAAACAGGATATGTGCACTCATTGTCATCCTACTAATATTTGCACAGAGTCCAGCCTGCAAAGCAAATTGGAGAATCCTGATGGAGAATCCCACAAAATGCAAAATGCACGAGGGAAATCTAGCAGGAGGAAAGTTGTCTCAGCCACCCAATTTCCTCTAGTTTGTTCTGGATACATATCCGCCGCCACCACCCCCACAAGCTCCCTGGAAGTTCTAGCAATTTAAGAGTTTGGGTGGCCACTTTTATTCTGCCCACAGCCTCCAAACCATTGCACGTTTTCGTCAGCCTGAGTATATTGCCGGTGTAGCTGAGGGCGTGCTGTTGTTGCTGCACAGCAGAGAGTGCTATACCTCTGATTCTGACGAGAGCACCTGGCCCTGAGGACCAGTAGCCCTGGATGGCCAAACCTGAGCACAGAAGGGAGAGGGAGGGGCAGCTAAGCGGAGGAAGGATGGATCTTTCCACGCAGAGGACTAGAAACCTGATTAGGCTGCAGGGAGCAGCAAGGAGCCTGCACAAGGGACTCCAGAAGCAGCGGTGGGTTTCTCCATTGGAAAAGGCATGGGTAACTCTTCTGAGGGGCAAAATTCCCCATTCTGCTCAGAAAGGGGTCTTTTCTCTGCTCAGAAAGCAAATTGGGGGGGGCTGACTTCTGGTGGGGAAAAACGAGGGTGATCCTGGGCGGGCGAGAAGGAAGGAAGGACTGGAGTCAAAGAGGTGCGGGGTCTCCTTGGAGAGGGAGGGCATCGCTTACCTGCTGGGTCCAGGCGTCCTGGGTGCGGAGCCCCGCGGAGGCAGCGCCGGGCGCGGAGAAAGCCATGCTAGCCAGGCGGAGCAGCGCCCTCCTCCTCCCCGCCCCGCCCGCCTTCGCTGGTCCCGCCCCAAGCCGCGCAACCTCCGCGCCCCCTTGGAGAAAAGGAGGGGAAACCAGGCGACGAGCGGGGAGTGGAGAGAAGTGTGAAAGCAGAAAGTTACTGGTTTGATGATGCTGTTGTTGATGATGATGGAAGGAAAAAAAGGACCGGAAATTTTAAAAGGTCAGAAGTAGTGAAATGGGGAAAAAGAGGGTTTTTAGACAAACCAAAGAGCAAATAAAAAGGAAAAAAAGACCCTCGATAAAAGTGGGAAGAAACGGCAAGGAAATTTCTCTGCAGATCAAAAGCAGGAGCAGCCCCAGGGCTGTGGTCGCCGTGGGTTGGACTAGATGACCCTTGGAACCCTTTGCAGCACTATGGGTCTAGGATCTCTAAGCCTCCATGCGGACCCCGCGTCAGGGGTAAAGCCATCCATTCCAGAGGCGCTCGCCTGGGGAGAAGGACGATTATTTTGCTGATCTCCAGAATTTATTGAGCATCGACAACCACCTACCCGTTTTTCACAATCCCCCAGAATAACAGGAGGAGAAACCAGCCGCTACAATTCCCTGAATTTAAACTGCGGTCCCTTCTACTAATGAATCAGTATCTCCATCTGCTGGTCGCCGCGCAATGCTCTCCAATGCAGTTATGCCCCTGTCGCCTTTTCCCTGTCATCTCTGCGACAAATAATATTAATAAATATAGACCACCTTGCCAACAAAGGTGCGTACAGTTAAAGCTATGGTTTTCCCAGTAGTGATGTATGGAAGTGAGAGCTGGACCATCAAGAAGGCTGATCGCGGAAGAATGGATGCTTTCGAATTCTGGTGCTGGAGGAGATTCTTGAGAGTCCCGTGGACTGCAAGAAGATCAAACCTATCCATTCTGAAGGAAATCAGCCCTGAGTGCTGATTGGAAGGACAGATCCTGAAGCTGAGGCTCCAATACTTTGGCCACCTCATGAGAAGAGAAGACTCCCTGGAAAAGACCCTGATGTTGGGAAAGATGGAGGGCACAAGGAGAAGGGGACGACAGAGGACGAGATGGTTGGACAGTGTTCTCGAAGCTACGAACATGAGTTTAACCAAATTGCGGGAGGCAGTGGAAGACAGGAGGGCCTGGCGTGCTCTGGTCCATGGGGACACAAAGAGGCGGACATGACTAAACAACTAAACAACAACAAATAGACCACTTGAGTTTTTTTTTTATTAACCAGGATTAATCATATCTTCTGAACATTGCGCTGATTAGGCAAATGTCGTAAGGAGGCCAAGGTTGATTAAATCTATTGGTCCTGCTAGCTTAGGGAGGATGGGAGTTGTAGTTCCAAAAACTGCTGGAGACCCAAGTTTGGGAAACCCTTGTCTAAATCTATCGCTGGGGGGTGGGACTTATTCACATGGCATGGAATGAATTTCTGGAATCTGAATTAACTGGGGTAGTTGGTTGTTTTTAGAATCTGGACTTAAGAGTCTTGTAATTTGCACCACTTATTTCAAAACGTAGTAAGCTAGAATTGTTGCATTTGTGAGTGGGACTGATTCTGCCAAATTGGGGGGGGGGAGCGCAGAGACCTCAGCCCCCAAGTTTTGCCGACAAAACATGGTGATATAATCACAGGCACCATATGGCTTTAATGTTAAATTTGCATCCCACCTTAAAGGTAAAGGGACCCCTGACCATTAGGTCCAGTCGTGGCCGACCGGGGTTGCGGCGCTCATCTCGCTTTACTGGCTGAGGGAGCCGGCGTACAGCTTCCGGGTCATGTGGCCAGCATGACTAAGCCGCTTCTGGCGAACCAGAGCAGCACACGGAAAGGCTGTTTACCTTCCCGCCGGAGCGGTACCTATTTATCTACTTGCACTTTGACATGTTTTCGAACTGCTAGGTTGGCAGGAGCAGGGACTGAGCAACGGGAGCTCACCCCGTCGTGGGGATTCGAACCGTCGACCTTCTGATCGGTAAGTCCTAGGCTTTGTGGTTTAACCCACAGCGCCACCCGTGTCTCTTGCATCCCACCTTACTATATAATAATATGTCCAAGACAAATTAGGCAGTTTCATGGTGGGTAGGACTTCAGGTGGCTAAAGCTCCCAATGGTTGAATCCATGGGTAGGCAAACTAAGGCCCAGGGACTGGATCCGGCCCAATAGCCTTCTAAATCTGGCCCGCCTACGGTCCAGGAATCAGCATGTTTTTACATGAATAGAATATGTCCTTTTATTTAAAATGCATCTCTGGGTTATTTGTGGGGCATAGGAATTCGTTCATTTTTTTCTTTTTCAAAATATAGTCCGGCCCCCCACAAGGTCTGAGGGACAGTGGACCGGCCCCCTGCTGAAAAAGTTTGCTGACCACTGAAATCCAACCGCAGACAAATGCAGTGTGCGTCCAGATACATTGCTGGGTGCAAAAGTGGAAGGCACCTGAGTATCCTCTGCTCATGAGCCTGCTGGACACATCTTCTGGACCACAACAGGAATCTGGGCGCTGGACCGGATGGGCCTGTGGCCTAAGGATGCAGCTGGACTCTGAATAAGCTCCTACCCTAAGGGGCTGCGAGACAAAAATGTTCTGTAACATGGCAGTGAATGAATGACTTGCTCAACAAAATTGTCAAGAGTGGGGAGGGTGGGAAGAGCGCAAAAAAGGAGATTTGTGAGTACACCAATCCTAGCCCAGGCTCAAAGAAAGCTAAGAGAACACACTGGGTCTTTTTAGGCAGGCGCCTCTGCTTAACTGTTTCTTAAGAATTAAAGGGAAATACTGATTTGGGATTTCCCCCCCTTTTCAAAACCCAATAAAAACAAGTTAAAACAAAAAAAGCACCAGTCCCAGCTATATGAGACCTGCCCCTATAGTCCTGCTCTTTGCTTCCTATTATTGCGAGTGTATTTTTTGAAAATCAAAAATATTTATAATTGCAAGGAAGTACCGAAGGGAAATTTTTCCTAATACCGTATTTTCCGGCCTATAAGATAACTGGGCATATAAGACGACCAACTTTTCCTGTTAAAATACAGAGTTTGGTATATACTCACCATATAAGACTACCTCCGCCTGCAGCCAACTAGAGGCAGCCCCCCAACCTAAAGCCCGCCAGGGGCAGAGCGCGCACCCCTCCACTGCCTCTGCCATCGCAGCAGCAGCCCAAGGCGAGGCGAGTGAGCCCCGGTCAGCCGTCCAGCAAAGCGGCAGGCTGCGCTCACCAGCTGGTAGTTCTGGCAGTTCTGGGGATGCCCGGCTTCTCGGAGCCGCGGCCAAAGCCGCGCACCACCTCACCGTGGGAAGGGGAGGCTGCCACGGTTGCTGCTGCTTCAGGAGGCGACCAGGGATGGAGGGGGGGGCGGCTCTTACCATCCTTCTGCCCGTTGCCATTCCAAGCCAGCCGTCACCGCCGCCACCTGCCATACCCGTCGTATAAGACGGCCCCCGACTTTGGAGAAGATTTTCCGGGGTTCAAAAGTCACCTTATACGCCAGAACATACGGTACTTGTTATTTCAGAACATCACAAATAAAATCCAGGCTTTGCAAACTTAAAAGGAACTCAGAGAGAGATGTGCCAACCTGGATTCACCGCTCTCTCATCAAAACAGGCACTTGTGACTCCGCTCGAGTGAGCAAGTCTTTTGTGTCTTCTTGAAATGAGCCAGTGTCTTGTCCTTCAGTGGAAAATGAACACTAAAAAGGAGAAGCCCTGCTGCTTTGGCCCAGTCACTTGGGGCAGAGGGACAATTTCAGGCTGTCAATCAGATCTGTTACTTCTTCCGCAGACTTCTTGAGCACCTTTGAACCAGGAAGAGCCAGCAGTTGACACAAGTCTTTGTCTGTTTGGACAAGCGTCCCTCCAGCTCAGTCTCCTGAAACAGGAGCAGCTATCCTTTCCTAGCCCAAGGGCTGTTTTCTTGTCAAAAGTATTTAATTTTTAAAGAAAAGCACAGCTCCCAAGCAGGCTTCAAGCACAACAAACAGGGCCAGCTCAAGACATTTTGGCACCTGAGGCAAGCCACAAAACGCCTTCAAGCAGCGTGCCACAGCCGTTGCTGCCACTGGCAGTGGTGGCAGCAGGCAATGCATTCCTTAGGAGGCCAGATCTGCTGCCCGTGTGGATCCTGCTGCCTCAGGCGGCTGCCTCACCTTGCCTAATGGGTGGGCCGGCCCTGACAGCAACTCTCCCTTCATTCTGCTTCCAGCAGTACAGCCATCATGGCTAGTAGACGCGGACAGCTAAAAGGACAGATTTCTTCAAACTGTGCATAGCTGGCCTGTGGAACTCTCTCCCACAGGAGGCAGTGATGGCCAGTTACATCCTTAAGGAGGGGCAATCAAAAGGAATTGGGCAAGTGAGGCAGTTCAGTTCCTGCTCACACCCAATTCTCTCCACTGAGAGTGAGGTGGACACATATTGTTTATGTGTGGGGATCTGGTATTGGGCAAAGATTTCAGCGTCACCAAAAACACACACAAGTTTCTAGATCATATGATGGTACGGATCGGCTCTGAAGCTTGGTGAAACTGAAGAGGACTGGAGATCAGAGCTCTCGAGTCAGGTCTCCAGACATCAGCAGGGTGATGTCCGAAGGTTTCCCCTGCTACACGGAGGGCCAAGCTAGGGACAGCACAGGCGGGATTCCCCAACCAGAAGTCCCCATGCTTCCATCCTGGTTATTTTATTTTAAAAAGCAGCTGCAGATTTTCATGCTTGATTTGGATTAGGCTGCAGCACAGCACAGGGGAGAGGGTCTAACCTTTTGCCTCGCTCTCTCACGGCCCCAATCCAAACTGCCAACCCCATTGTTGTTGGTTTTAATAAAGGGAAGAACACGAACTCCAATCTCAGCATTCCCACCTTGGGCAGTTTGTTCTCAAGCACTTAAAAGTTTATTTAAAACAAAAAAGGGAGGAAAATCAATCATATTGAAGTGCCAACTTCCACAATCAGTTCTCACAAATCGCAAACTGCTCTGAGCAAGAGTTCAGATCGAATGAGAGCTCCATTTTCTTTCGCTCAGCACAGAGGGCAACGCTAATCTTGTTGACAAAAGCAGCAAGAAATGGGGGGGGGAAATAATAACCCGACTGTGAATTTTCCGCCCAATAACCTTTATTAGCAAATTAAGTACCCATGTAATTCCCCTCCAAAAAACATTTTTGCAAATACTGGTCAGTAAAGAGACGAACGCCATTTTTGCCTCCCCATCTCAAATGCATGTTTTGCTTTGGCCAAACCTGGGCTCCCAAAAACACACACACACACACACACACACACACACACACACACACACACACACAAATGATTCCACCTCCTGCTTGCTCGGATGGTTGAATTCCTCGGCGCAGATCACACAAAAACAGGGAGGGCGTCCATCTTCTTCCACTGCCCGCCAGAACACCAAGCAGCATTCTGAGGGCGGCCATTTTGAGCTCACCATGCTGACTGCAGCCCGCCATGAATATCTGGCAACTCTCCCCACCCAATGACTCAATAAGCCTTCTCTTTTGGTTGTGGGCCAGCTGGCACGGTCCACAACGTTACAGGCCTGGTGGGGCCAGGATTGCCTGCACCTTGAGAATTCAAGCAATGACAACTGGTCGCCTCGTGTTCCAAGTGCAGCCATTTTGAAAACCCCACCAGTGAAGAAGATGCTGCGCAAAGTCCTGAGGGCGGCCATCTTGGAAACACGACTGGCATGGACAACACCTGTGAGGAGAAGCCTTTTTCTTAGAGGAGGAGAAAAGGGAAAGGAAAATTATTTATTTTTTTGCCTTTTGAAACAAAGGATTAACGGATCTTCTACCTGCAATGCTCTCAACAGCGCTGGGAACGATGGCAGTCTCCGTACTGTTCTGAGTGGCACCTAAGGGATGCCTTTCGTTCAAAATAAAAGTTTAAAAAGGGTGTGCATGTGTGTATGTGGGAATCTTCTCTATGACGGGAATTCATTAAAAGAGAGCGGGGCATTTTTGCTTGCATGAAGGAGCACCAGATTGGGACCTCGACCCACTTAAGATTCCACGGAGCATGCCATTTCTAGCATGTCAAAGTTCCTCCTTCTCCTCCTTGGTCTTCTTCTGGAAGGAAGCAAGGATGTTCAAGCGCTTCTGGAGTTCCTCCTTCTTGCCCTCGCTCATTTTGTTCTCCTCAATGAGCTTGCTGATCCGGGAGACTTCGCTGGCGGCAAACTGGTCTCCCTGGGCGAGGATTTTGCTCATGACCTTGACGTATTGCTCCGAGGACTTCTGCTCTGTCTCCTTCGCCCTGGCCAGGAGTTTCCGCCCTTCTTCCAGGAGGGCTTGGCGCTCCAGCTCTTCCGTAGCACCCACAAATTTGCTGGCCAAGGTGTCAAACTCCTTCAGGCACCCCGGCATCCCCATGTAGATTCCCCGGCTCTTCAGCCAGCGCTGCAGGGAGCTCGCTTTGACCTGCCCAGGGTAAGGCAAAGGGTTGTCCAGGTCGCCATCTTGGAACAGGTAAAAAACCGGGTAAGCGTCTTTATCAAGCTTGTACTTCTCCCCCAGTTCCATGTTCAGCTTGTCACCATAATCTGCGAACAGAAGACCGATAATAAAACAGTAGGACTTGAAAATGAGGCTATGGCTGCCTGAGGCTATGGCTGCGATCCTACAATGCCCAATGGGAAACCCAAAAACTCATGCAACATGTTCCCAAACAGCTGGGCCACTGCCAGTATAGTCCACGATCAAGATTGTTAAGTGTTGCTGTTCAGCAACATCTGGAGAGCTGCGGTTTAACCGCCCTGGTTTCAGTGAATAAACACGTACTAGTCTTTCTCACTGAAACCTGTGGGTTTTTAAAGTGTCTAAATCTGGACTATATCGTTTTTCATTTTGAAATGTTCTAGACTCAGAACAGAGGAGCTGAATCCTATACCCACACAGAAGTAAGCGCCACTTAATAATAAAATAATAAATAATAATAATAATAATAATAATAATAATAATAATAATAATAATTTATTATTTATAGCCTGCCCATCTGGCTGAGCTTCCCCAACCACTCTGGGCGGCTTCCAATTGAGTGTTAAAAATAATACAGCATTAAATATTAAAACTTCCCTAAACAGGGCTGCCTTCAGATGTCTTCTAATAGTCAGGTAGTTGTTTATTTCCTTGACATCTGGTGGGAGGGCGTTCCACAGGGCAGGTGCCACTACTGAGAAGGCCCTCTGGTTCCCTGTAACCTCACTTCTTGCAATGAGGGAACCACCAGAAGGCCCTCGGCGCTGGATCTCAGTGTCCGGGCTGAACAATGGGGGTGGAGACGCTCCTTCAGGTATACAGGACCGAGGCCATTTAGGCCTAACTTAACTTAATGGGGATCTCTATTCTGGGGAAGCACCATATTATTATTACAATTAATTCCTTAATCGCCTTCTAAACCACTGTCTCAGGGCAATTCACACGTAAGATAATTAAAAACAGATAAAACCACACACACACAAAACCAAATACTGTTGAATAAAAGGCTAAAATCCTGACCAGTGAACACATGGTAAAGACCCATCTAGCCAGTAGGGAAAGCCTGCCCTTTGTGGAGGGGAGAATCCCATATCAGAACCCCCCTGCTTGCAATGGGAGATCACTGCTCACTTGTGTAAAATCAGGGATTCCCTTGGGCCGGTAAAGGCGTCTCCCATTTCCATAGCAAAACGGAAGGGGGTTGTGTGTGTGCTTAGGAGACACCTGTGCGGGGCTGGCAAACAGCAATTGTCACACAACATGCCTTGCACATTCCCAGGCAAAGTGATAATGCAGAAGGAGCGTGCACAGACACACACACATCAGTAATAATAATAATAATAATAATAATAATAATAATAATAATAATAATAAAATTTTATTTATACCCCGCCCTCCCCAGCCAAGACCTGGCTCAGGGGGCTAACAACCAATAATAAAAAAAAGTTGATTAAAATACAATTAAAAGATTAAGATACAACATTAAAACAATTAGGGAGCAATCTCTTCACAGGAGGAGAAAGGAAAAAGAAAGAGGGGGAGGGAATCAAACTGATTCTAAGCCAAAGGCCAAGTGGAACAACTCTGTCTTACAGGCCCTGCGGAAAGAGATCAGATCCCACAGGGCCCTGGTCTCAAGAGACAGAGCGTTCCACCAGGCCGGAGCCAGTGTTGAAAAGGCCCTGGCTCTGGTTGAGGCTAATCTAACTTCCTTAGGGCCTGGGACCTCTAGAGTGTTGCTATATATGGACCTTAAGGTCCTCCGTGGGGCATACCAGGAGAGGCGGTCCTGTAGGTACGAGGGTCCTAGGCAGTGAAGGTGCTTCCTCAAAATACCCCCTACCTCATACCTGAACACACTGCAAGCCTTGCAATCTCTCTCTCTCTCCCCATCCCTGCTCCTTTTAAGCAAACACACACACAGAGGGTTTCCTGTGATTCATTGGTGCAGTCAACACGAATAATTTTGCAAAAAGCAAAACGCAACCAGAAACTTGCAAAACGGCAGGAGACACAACAAATCCTATGGAATGTGTTGTACCTCCACTGTCAGCTGCATCAGGCACCTGACTACCAGCTGCCGAGAACTACAGGTGCTCGAATCCTGCTTGCGGTTTTCCCATTGAGGCATCTAGCTGAGAACAGGATGCTGAGCTAGATAGGCCTTCACCCTGATCCAGCAGCAAACTTCTTACAGTGCTACACTTTCTCCTTCTCTGACAAGGAGCAGATAAATGGAATGAGAGTGCCCACCGTTTTTGCAAGCTGCTTTCACCTCCCTGCAACCAAGTCCCCTGTTTCTCTAAGGTTCCAAGCTCCTCCACCCCATCACAAAAAAATCAAGTTTAGAAATAATGAAGCACCGTATTTTTCGCTCCATAAGACACACTTTTTCCCTCCTAAAAAGTAAGGGGAAATGTGTGTGTGTGTTATGGAGAGAATGCAGATGGGAAAAGCCCCCAAGAGCCACATGCGCGTGCCACGCGGCTCTTGCGGGCTTTTCCCTGAGGATGGAGAAGGGCTCTCGCTGGCTTTTGCAAGAGGTGGGGGAATTCTCCCACCTCATAGAAAAGCCCGCAAGAGCCGTGCTCCCTTTAAAGAGCACATGGCTCTTGCTGGCTTTTGTGGGAGGTGGGGGAAGGGACAGAGGGCAGCCCCTCAGTCCCTTCCCCCACCTCCCACAAAAGCCCCCAAGAGCCGCGCGGAGCTGCCCTTCTCCCTCCTGGGGAAAAGCCTGCAAGCGCCACACACACGCTCCTCGTGGCTCGTGAAAGGGAGCGCTGAGCAGAGCCTGGGATGCATACAGGCTCTGCTCAGCGCTCCCTTTAAAAATATTTTTTTTCTTGCATTCCCCCTCTAAAAACTAGGTGCGTCTTATGGTCAGGTGCGTCTTATGGAGCGAAAAATACGGTGAGCACTGTGTTTCTGGCTGTGTGTAGCACCTTTTCTCACTCCACCCATATAACATAAAAATCAGTAATGACTAGCGCTCTCAAATATGGTTTCCCTGCTCCTCAAATCAAAATTTGCATGGAATTTGCATGGGAGTGGGGAACTTAGGAAAAAAT
This sequence comes from Podarcis raffonei, assembly GCF_027172205.1. NCBI lineage: Eukaryota > Metazoa > Chordata > Lepidosauria > Squamata > Lacertidae > Podarcis > Podarcis raffonei. The sequence goes on along the minus strand of NC_070609.1, from coordinate 83,014,424 downwards.
CCTCCTGCAGACTGGGCAATGGCAGGGGGAAAGAGGAAATTAAAGCCATGCCTGTCTCTTCTACCTCTCTCTAAGCATCTTCAACACAAAATCTTCCCCTAAAAAAGCAATAAAAATAAAAATTAAAAACATTAAAAGAAATTCCCTTACCTGGGGGGATCTGGCTGTATTCTGGAGCACTGCATAACCAATCAGCGAACTGGACCCTATTACACTGTGGGAACAAAGAGTTGCTTGGATGAGAAGAAGGTTACCTGACATTTAACGGAGGGAAAGAAGTAGGTGCATGGGGGGTGCATGTCAGTTTTTGGCATTGCACAGGGTGCCACTGAAATCTGAGACGCCAAGGTCCACCACTGTTGCCAACTTTCCTTCTGGTGGGGCTCTCATGCCTTGAACAGCAGGTGGCCATCAGAAATTCTGTAGGTGACAGTTTCTGCATCATTGAGCCTGAATGATGGAGAAAGCTTATCTGCCGAATTTCTGCTTAAAGGACGTAGGACAGGGGTCGGCAAGGTTTACCTCGCCTGGGCCGGTTCACTCCAGCGGAGATACCTCCATGGGCTGGATCGTGCGCATGCCTGTGATTTCTGGCAGACATGAATTCCGGCGTCGGTGCAAACGCAATTTCCGGCACTGCAGAAGCGAGTCCCTGCGCTGCGCTGGTTTAGCACAGCACGTGGGGACTCGCTGAGCGGGCAGCTCGGTTCGGGGGCAGCTCGGGGGTCAGTTAAACGACCCCCGTGGGCCGCTTGTGGCCCATGGGCCTTAGGTTGCCTGCCCCTGGCGTAGGAGCATCTCCAGGAAAAGAAGTTGATGACCGCTTGAGCTCTTGCTTTTGCATTTCTCTCTCTCTCTCTCTCTCTCTCTCTCACACACACACACACACACACACACACACACAGCCTATTCCTTGCTACTTCCAGCTTCCACTGCCTTAGACAAAGCATGCAAAGGAGGACTGGTATATGGAAAGGGTTGCCAACATTTTCCCCAAGCCTCATTACTGTGCTTTTAGCAGCGGCTTGATCTGCGTTCAGTAGAAGGCAACCAAAAATACTTCACTTCCTCCTGCAAAAATCTGCACCTGCCAACTTTTGCTGAAGTTAATGGCACAAAGATAATGTAGCGATCCAAAGCATACAAAGTCTTTGCACAAATGCACCTCAAGGCCAACAGGGACAGAGAAAATGTTTTAATTTGTCAAAACTGCTGGCTGATGACATGTTCATTTCATTCATTCAAAATGTTCATCTTCCGCCTCTCTGACACTCAAAGTGACTCACAGCAGGCTTTCAAAATAAGTAAATAAAGAACATCAGCAATGGCCAGTAAAAGAGAAGAGAATAAATCCTCAAAGAATTTCAGAGCTATTCTAAAAGGAGAGACCAGCCTCTGGTGGGAGGTTCTCCATCAGTCCCAGGTTACATCTTTAGAAAGAAGAAGCTTTGCAGTACCTCAAAGTAGCCATGACTGCTTGGATCCAGTGGATGACAGGAAAGATCTGGAGAGAAGAGAGAGCAAAATGAGATGTATCCCTGCATGACCACGGGGTAGCTCAGTCGGTGCTGGTATGGCCAAGGCTGCAGGTTCAATCCCCGTACGGGACAGCTGCATATTCCTACATTGCTTAGACTGTATGATCCCCAGAGTCCCTTCCAGATCTATGATTCTATGATACAGCCTTCAACAACTTGAAGACTGAGATGTGTTGGACTACAACTCCCATCAGCCTCAGCATGTATGGTCACATGACACTGGGGCTGATGGCAGGTGTAGTTCTGCACATATACAGTGGTACCTCGGGTTAAGTACTTAATTCATTCTGGAGGTCCGTACTTAACCTGAAACTGTTCTTAACCTGAAGCACCACTTTAGCTAATGGGGCCTCCCGCTGCTGCAGTGCCGCCGGAGCCCGATTTCTGTTCTTATCCTGAAGCAAAGTTCTTAACCTGAAGCACTGTTTCTGGGTTAGCCGAGTCTGTAACCTGAAGCGTATGTAACCTGAAGCATATGTAACCCGAGGTACCACTGTACTTTTAAAAGCATTTAAGGACTCAAAGCAGTTCCAAATTCAAACAGGATATGTGCACTCATTGTCATCCTACTAATATTTGCACAGAGTCCAGCCTGCAAAGCAAATTGGAGAATCCTGATGGAGAATCCCACAAAATGCAAAATGCACGAGGGAAATCTAGCAGGAGGAAAGTTGTCTCAGCCACCCAATTTCCTCTAGTTTGTTCTGGATACATATCCGCCGCCACCACCCCCACGAGCTCCCTGGAAGTTCTAGCAATTTAAGAGTTTGGGTGGCCACTTTTATTCTGCCCGCAGCCTCCAAACCATTGCACGTTTTCGTCAGCCTGAGTATATTGCCGGTGTAGCTGAGGGCGTGCTGTTGTTGCTGCACAGCAGAGAGTGCTATACCTCTGATTCTGACGAGAGCACTTGGCCATGAGGACCAGTAGCCCTGGATGGCCAAAGCTGAGCACAGAAGGGAGAGGGAGGGGCAGCTAAGCGGAGGAAGGATGGATCTTTCCACGCAGAGGACTAGAAACCTGATTAGGCTGCAGGGAGCAGCAAGGAGCCTGCACAAGGGACTCCAGAAGCAGCGGTGGGTTTCTCCATTGGAAAAGGCATGGGTAACTCTTCTGAGGGGCAAAATTCCCCATTCTGCTCAGAAAGGGGTCTTTTCTCTGCTCAGAAAGCAAATTGGGTGGGGGGCGCTGACTTCTGGTGGGAAAAAACGAGGGTGATTCTGGGCTGGCGAGAAGGAAGGAAGGACTGGAGTCAAAGAGGTGCGGGGTCTCCTTGGAGAGGGAGGGCATCGCTTACCTGCTGGGTCCAGGCGTCCTGGGTGCGGAGCTCTGCGGAGGCAGCGCCGGGCGCGGAGAAAGCCATGCTAGCCAGGCGGAGCAGCCGCGGGAGCGGCCGGCCAGCGCCCTCCTCCTCCCCGCCCCGCCCGCCTTCGCTGGTCCCGCCCCAAGCCGCGCAACCTCCGCGCCCCCTTGGAGAAAAGGAGGGGAAACCAGGCGACGAGCGGGGAGTGGAGAGAAGTGTGAAAGCAGAAAGTTACTGGTTTGATGATGATGCTGTTGTTGATGATGATGGAAGGGAAAAAAGGACCGGAAATTTTAAAAGGTCAGAAGTAGTGAAATGGGGAAAAAGAGGGTTTTTAGACAAACCAAAGAGCAAATAAAAAGGAAAAAAAGACCCTCGATAAAAGTGGGAAGAAACGGCAAGGAAATTTCTCTGCAGATCAAAAGCAGGAGCAGCCCCAGGGCTGTGGTCGCCGTGGGTTGGACTAGATGACCCTTGGAACCCTTTGCAGCACTATGGGTCTAGGATCTCTAAGCCTCCATGCGGACCCCGCGTCAGGGGTAAAGCCATCCATTCCAGAGGCGCTCGCCTGGGGAGAAGGACGATTATTTTGCTGATCTCCAGAATTTATTGAGCATCGACAACCACCTACCCGTTTTTCACAATCCCCCAGAATAACACGAGGAGAAACCAGCCGCTACAATTCCCTGAATTTAAACTGCGGTCCCTTCTACTAATGAATCAGTATCTCCATCTGCTGGTCGCCGCGCAATGCTCTCCAATGCAGTTATGCCACTGTCGCCTTTTCCCTGTCATCTCTGCGACAAATAATATTAATAAATATAGACCACCTTGCCAACAAAGGTGCGTACAGTTAAAGCTATGGTTTTCCCAGTAGTGATGTATGGAAGTGAGAGCTGGACCATCAAGAAGGCTGATCGCGGAAGAATGGATGCTTTCGAATTCTGGTGCTGGAGGAGATTCTTGAGAGTCCCGTGGACTGCAAGAAGATCAAACCTATCCATTCTGAAGGAAATCAGCCCTGAGTGCTGATTGGAAGGACAGATCCTGAAGCTGAGGCTCCAATACTTTGGCCACCTCATGAGAAGAGAAGACTCCCTGGAAAAGACCCTGATGTTGGGAAAGATGGAGGGCACAAGGAGAAGGGGACGACAGAGGACGAGATGGTTGGACAGTGTTCTCGAAGCTACGAACATGAGTTTAACCAAATTGCGGGAGGCAGTGGAAGACAGGAGGGCCTGGCGTGCTCTGGTCCATGGGGACACAAAGAGGCGGACATGACTAAACAACTAAACAACAACAAATAGACCACTTGAGTTTTTTTTTTATTAACCAGGATTAATCATATCTTCTGAACATTGCGCTGATTAGGCAAATGTCGTAAGGAGGCCAAGGTTGATTAAATCTATTGGTCCTGCTAGCTTAGGGAGGATGGGAGTTGTAGTTCCAAAAACTGCTGGAGACCCAAGTTTGGGAAACCCTTGTCTAAATCTATCGCTGGGGGGTGGGACTTATTCACATGGCATGGAATGAATTTCTGGAATCTGAATTAACTGGGGTAGTTGGTTGTTTTTAGAATCTGGACTTAAGAGTCTTGTAATTTGCACCACTTATTTCAAAACGTAGTAAGCTAGAATTGTTGCATTTGTGAGTGGGACTGATTCTGCCAAATTGGGGGGGGGGAGCGCAGAGACCTCAGCCCCCAAGTTTTGCCGACAAAACATGGTGATATAATCACAGGCACCATATGGCTTTAATGTTAAATTTGCATCCCACCTTAAAGGTAAAGGGACCCCTGACCATTAGGTCCAGTCGTGGCCGACCGGGGTTGCGGCGCTCATCTCGCTTTACTGGCTGAGGGAGCCGGCGTACAGCTTCCGGGTCATGTGGCCAGCATGACTAAGCCGCTTCTGGCGAACCAGAGCAGCACACGGAAAGGCTGTTTACCTTCCCGCCGGAGCGGTACCTATTTATCTACTTGCACTTTGACATGTTTTCGAACTGCTAGGTTGGCAGGAGCAGGGACTGAGCAACGGGAGCTCACCCCGTCGTGGGGATTCGAACCGTCGACCTTCTGATCGGTAAGTCCTAGGCTTTGTGGTTTAACCCACAGCGCCACCCGTGTCTCTTGCATCCCACCTTACTATATAATAATATGTCCAAGACAAATTAGGCAGTTTCATGGTGGGTAGGACTTCAGGTGGCTAAAGCTCCCAATGGTTGAATCCATGGGTAGGCAAACTAAGGCCCAGGGACTGGATCCGGCCCAATAGCCTTCTAAATCTGGCCCGCCTACGGTCCAGGAATCAGCATGTTTTTACATGAATAGAATATGTCCTTTTATTTAAAATGCATCTCTGGGTTATTTGTGGGGCATAGGAATTCGTTCATTTTTTTCTTTTTCAAAATATAGTCCGGCCCCCCACAAGGTCTGAGGGACAGTGGACCGGCCCCCTGCTGAAAAAGTTTGCTGACCACTGAAATCCAACCGCAGACAAATGCAGTGTGCGTCCAGATACATTGCTGGGTGCAAAAGTGGAAGGCACCTGAGTATCCTCTGCTCATGAGCCTGCTGGACACATCTTCTGGACCACAACAGGAATCTGGGCGCTGGACCGGATGGGCCTGTGGCCTAAGGATGCAGCTGGACTCTGAATAAGCTCCTACCCTAAGGGGCTGCGAGACAAAAATGTTCTGTAACATGGCAGTGAATGAATGACTTGCTCAACAAAATTGTCAAGAGTGGGGAGGGTGGGAAGAGCGCAAAAAAGGAGATTTGTGAGTACACCAATCCTAGCCCAGGCTCAAAGAAAGCTAAGAGAACACACTGGGTCTTTTTAGGCAGGCGCCTCTGCTTAACTGTTTCTTAAGAATTAAAGGGAAATACTGATTTGGGATTTCCCCCCCTTTTCAAAACCCAATAAAAACAAGTTAAAACAAAAAAAGCACCAGTCCCAGCTATATGAGACCTGCCCCTATAGTCCTGCTCTTTGCTTCCTATTATTGCGAGTGTATTTTTTGAAAATCAAAAATATTTATAATTGCAAGGAAGTACCGAAGGGAAATTTTTCCTAATACCGTATTTTCCGGCCTATAAGATAACTGGGCATATAAGACGACCAACTTTTCCTGTTAAAATACAGAGTTTGGTATATACTCACCATATAAGACTACCTCCGCCTGCAGCCAACTAGAGGCAGCCCCCCAACCTAAAGCCCGCCAGGGGCAGAGCGCGCACCCCTCCACTGCCTCTGCCATCGCAGCAGCAGCCCAAGGCGAGGCGAGTGAGCCCCGGTCAGCCGTCCAGCAAAGCGGCAGGCTGCGCTCACCAGCTGGTAGTTCTGGCAGTTCTGGGGATGCCCGGCTTCTCGGAGCCGCGGCCAAAGCCGCGCACCACCTCACCGTGGGAAGGGGAGGCTGCCACGGTTGCTGCTGCTTCAGGAGGCGACCAGGGATGGAGGGGGGGGCGGCTCTTACCATCCTTCTGCCCGTTGCCATTCCAAGCCAGCCGTCACCGCCGCCACCTGCCATACCCGTCGTATAAGACGGCCCCCGACTTTGGAGAAGATTTTCCGGGGTTCAAAAGTCACCTTATACGCCAGAACATACGGTACTTGTTATTTCAGAACATCACAAATAAAATCCAGGCTTTGCAAACTTAAAAGGAACTCAGAGAGAGATGTGCCAACCTGGATTCACCGCTCTCTCATCAAAACAGGCACTTGTGACTCCGCTCGAGTGAGCAAGTCTTTTGTGTCTTCTTGAAATGAGCCAGTGTCTTGTCCTTCAGTGGAAAATGAACACTAAAAAGGAGAAGCCCTGCTGCTTTGGCCCAGTCACTTGGGGCAGAGGGACAATTTCAGGCTGTCAATCAGATCTGTTACTTCTTCCGCAGACTTCTTGAGCACCTTTGAACCAGGAAGAGCCAGCAGTTGACACAAGTCTTTGTCTGTTTGGACAAGCGTCCCTCCAGCTCAGTCTCCTGAAACAGGAGCAGCTATCCTTTCCTAGCCCAAGGGCTGTTTTCTTGTCAAAAGTATTTAATTTTTAAAGAAAAGCACAGCTCCCAAGCAGGCTTCAAGCACAACAAACAGGGCCAGCTCAAGACATTTTGGCACCTGAGGCAAGCCACAAAACGCCTTCAAGCAGCGTGCCACAGCCGTTGCTGCCACTGGCAGTGGTGGCAGCAGGCAATGCATTCCTTAGGAGGCCAGATCTGCTGCCCGTGTGGATCCTGCTGCCTCAGGCGGCTGCCTCACCTTGCCTAATGGGTGGGCCGGCCCTGACAGCAACTCTCCCTTCATTCTGCTTCCAGCAGTACAGCCATCATGGCTAGTAGACGCGGACAGCTAAAAGGACAGATTTCTTCAAACTGTGCATAGCTGGCCTGTGGAACTCTCTCCCACAGGAGGCAGTGATGGCCAGTTACATCCTTAAGGAGGGGCAATCAAAAGGAATTGGGCAAGTGAGGCAGTTCAGTTCCTGCTCACACCCAATTCTCTCCACTGAGAGTGAGGTGGACACATATTGTTTATGTGTGGGGATCTGGTATTGGGCAAAGATTTCAGCGTCACCAAAAACACACACAAGTTTCTAGATCATATGATGGTACGGATCGGCTCTGAAGCTTGGTGAAACTGAAGAGGACTGGAGATCAGAGCTCTCGAGTCAGGTCTCCAGACATCAGCAGGGTGATGTCCGAAGGTTTCCCCTGCTACACGGAGGGCCAAGCTAGGGACAGCACAGGCGGGATTCCCCAACCAGAAGTCCCCATGCTTCCATCCTGGTTATTTTATTTTAAAAAGCAGCTGCAGATTTTCATGCTTGATTTGGATTAGGCTGCAGCACAGCACAGGGGAGAGGGTCTAACCTTTTGCCTCGCTCTCTCACGGCCCCAATCCAAACTGCCAACCCCATTGTTGTTGGTTTTAATAAAGGGAAGAACACGAACTCCAATCTCAGCATTCCCACCTTGGGCAGTTTGTTCTCAAGCACTTAAAAGTTTATTTAAAACAAAAAAGGGAGGAAAATCAATCATATTGAAGTGCCAACTTCCACAATCAGTTCTCACAAATCGCAAACTGCTCTGAGCAAGAGTTCAGATCGAATGAGAGCTCCATTTTCTTTCGCTCAGCACAGAGGGCAACGCTAATCTTGTTGACAAAAGCAGCAAGAAATGGGGGGGGGAAATAATAACCCGACTGTGAATTTTCCGCCCAATAACCTTTATTAGCAAATTAAGTACCCATGTAATTCCCCTCCAAAAAACATTTTTGCAAATACTGGTCAGTAAAGAGACGAACGCCATTTTTGCCTCCCCATCTCAAATGCATGTTTTGCTTTGGCCAAACCTGGGCTCCCAAAAACACACACACACACACACACACACACACACACACACACACACACACACAAATGATTCCACCTCCTGCTTGCTCGGATGGTTGAATTCCTCGGCGCAGATCACACAAAAACAGGGAGGGCGTCCATCTTCTTCCACTGCCCGCCAGAACACCAAGCAGCATTCTGAGGGCGGCCATTTTGAGCTCACCATGCTGACTGCAGCCCGCCATGAATATCTGGCAACTCTCCCCACCCAATGACTCAATAAGCCTTCTCTTTTGGTTGTGGGCCAGCTGGCACGGTCCACAACGTTACAGGCCTGGTGGGGCCAGGATTGCCTGCACCTTGAGAATTCAAGCAATGACAACTGGTCGCCTCGTGTTCCAAGTGCAGCCATTTTGAAAACCCCACCAGTGAAGAAGATGCTGCGCAAAGTCCTGAGGGCGGCCATCTTGGAAACACGACTGGCATGGACAACACCTGTGAGGAGAAGCCTTTTTCTTAGAGGAGGAGAAAAGGGAAAGGAAAATTATTTATTTTTTTGCCTTTTGAAACAAAGGATTAACGGATCTTCTACCTGCAATGCTCTCAACAGCGCTGGGAACGATGGCAGTCTCCGTACTGTTCTGAGTGGCACCTAAGGGATGCCTTTCGTTCAAAATAAAAGTTTAAAAAGGGTGTGCATGTGTGTATGTGGGAATCTTCTCTATGACGGGAATTCATTAAAAGAGAGCGGGGCATTTTTGCTTGCATGAAGGAGCACCAGATTGGGACCTCGACCCACTTAAGATTCCACGGAGCATGCCATTTCTAGCATGTCAAAGTTCCTCCTTCTCCTCCTTGGTCTTCTTCTGGAAGGAAGCAAGGATGTTCAAGCGCTTCTGGAGTTCCTCCTTCTTGCCCTCGCTCATTTTGTTCTCCTCAATGAGCTTGCTGATCCGGGAGACTTCGCTGGCGGCAAACTGGTCTCCCTGGGCGAGGATTTTGCTCATGACCTTGACGTATTGCTCCGAGGACTTCTGCTCTGTCTCCTTCGCCCTGGCCAGGAGTTTCCGCCCTTCTTCCAGGAGGGCTTGGCGCTCCAGCTCTTCCGTAGCACCCACAAATTTGCTGGCCAAGGTGTCAAACTCCTTCAGGCACCCCGGCATCCCCATGTAGATTCCCCGGCTCTTCAGCCAGCGCTGCAGGGAGCTCGCTTTGACCTGCCCAGGGTAAGGCAAAGGGTTGTCCAGGTCGCCATCTTGGAACAGGTAAAAAACCGGGTAAGCGTCTTTATCAAGCTTGTACTTCTCCCCCAGTTCCATGTTCAGCTTGTCACCATAATCTGCGAACAGAAGACCGATAATAAAACAGTAGGACTTGAAAATGAGGCTATGGCTGCCTGAGGCTATGGCTGCGATCCTACAATGCCCAATGGGAAACCCAAAAACTCATGCAACATGTTCCCAAACAGCTGGGCCACTGCCAGTATAGTCCACGATCAAGATTGTTAAGTGTTGCTGTTCAGCAACATCTGGAGAGCTGCGGTTTAACCGCCCTGGTTTCAGTGAATAAACACGTACTAGTCTTTCTCACTGAAACCTGTGGGTTTTTAAAGTGTCTAAATCTGGACTATATCGTTTTTCATTTTGAAATGTTCTAGACTCAGAACAGAGGAGCTGAATCCTATACCCACACAGAAGTAAGCGCCACTTAATAATAAAATAATAAATAATAATAATAATAATAATAATAATAATAATAATAATAATAATTTATTATTTATAGCCTGCCCATCTGGCTGAGCTTCCCCAACCACTCTGGGCGGCTTCCAATTGAGTGTTAAAAATAATACAGCATTAAATATTAAAACTTCCCTAAACAGGGCTGCCTTCAGATGTCTTCTAATAGTCAGGTAGTTGTTTATTTCCTTGACATCTGGTGGGAGGGCGTTCCACAGGGCAGGTGCCACTACTGAGAAGGCCCTCTGGTTCCCTGTAACCTCACTTCTTGCAATGAGGGAACCACCAGAAGGCCCTCGGCGCTGGATCTCAGTGTCCGGGCTGAACAATGGGGGTGGAGACGCTCCTTCAGGTATACAGGACCGAGGCCATTTAGGCCTAACTTAACTTAATGGGGATCTCTATTCTGGGGAAGCACCATATTATTATTACAATTAATTCCTTAATCGCCTTCTAAACCACTGTCTCAGGGCAATTCACACGTAAGATAATTAAAAACAGATAAAACCACACACACACAAAACCAAATACTGTTGAATAAAAGGCTAAAATCCTGACCAGTGAACACATGGTAAAGACCCATCTAGCCAGTAGGGAAAGCCTGCCCTTTGTGGAGGGGAGAATCCCATATCAGAACCCCCCTGCTTGCAATGGGAGATCACTGCTCACTTGTGTAAAATCAGGGATTCCCTTGGGCCGGTAAAGGCGTCTCCCATTTCCATAGCAAAACGGAAGGGGGTTGTGTGTGTGCTTAGGAGACACCTGTGCGGGGCTGGCAAACAGCAATTGTCACACAACATGCCTTGCACATTCCCAGGCAAAGTGATAATGCAGAAGGAGCGTGCACAGACACACACACATCAGTAATAATAATAATAATAATAATAATAATAATAATAATAATAATAATAATAAAATTTTATTTATACCCCGCCCTCCCCAGCCAAGACCTGGCTCAGGGGGCTAACAACCAATAATAAAAAAAAGTTGATTAAAATACAATTAAAAGATTAAGATACAACATTAAAACAATTAGGGAGCAATCTCTTCACAGGAGGAGAAAGGAAAAAGAAAGAGGGGGAGGGAATCAAACTGATTCTAAGCCAAAGGCCAAGTGGAACAACTCTGTCTTACAGGCCCTGCGGAAAGAGATCAGATCCCACAGGGCCCTGGTCTCAAGAGACAGAGCGTTCCACCAGGCCGGAGCCAGTGTTGAAAAGGCCCTGGCTCTGGTTGAGGCTAATCTAACTTCCTTAGGGCCTGGGACCTCTAGAGTGTTGCTATATATGGACCTTAAGGTCCTCCGTGGGGCATACCAGGAGAGGCGGTCCTGTAGGTACGAGGGTCCTAGGCAGTGAAGGTGCTTCCTCAAAATACCCCCTACCTCATACCTGAACACACTGCAAGCCTTGCAATCTCTCTCTCTCTCCCCATCCCTGCTCCTTTTAAGCAAACACACACACAGAGGGTTTCCTGTGATTCATTGGTGCAGTCAACACGAATAATTTTGCAAAAAGCAAAACGCAACCAGAAACTTGCAAAACGGCAGGAGACACAACAAATCCTATGGAATGTGTTGTACCTCCACTGTCAGCTGCATCAGGCACCTGACTACCAGCTGCCGAGAACTACAGGTGCTCGAATCCTGCTTGCGGTTTTCCCATTGAGGCATCTAGCTGAGAACAGGATGCTGAGCTAGATAGGCCTTCACCCTGATCCAGCAGCAAACTTCTTACAGTGCTACACTTTCTCCTTCTCTGACAAGGAGCAGATAAATGGAATGAGAGTGCCCACCGTTTTTGCAAGCTGCTTTCACCTCCCTGCAACCAAGTCCCCTGTTTCTCTAAGGTTCCAAGCTCCTCCACCCCATCACAAAAAAATCAAGTTTAGAAATAATGAAGCACCGTATTTTTCGCTCCATAAGACACACTTTTTCCCTCCTAAAAAGTAAGGGGAAATGTGTGTGTGTGTTATGGAGAGAATGCAGATGGGAAAAGCCCCCAAGAGCCACATGCGCGTGCCACGCGGCTCTTGCGGGCTTTTCCCTGAGGATGGAGAAGGGCTCTCGCTGGCTTTTGCAAGAGGTGGGGGAATTCTCCCACCTCATAGAAAAGCCCGCAAGAGCCGTGCTCCCTTTAAAGAGCACATGGCTCTTGCTGGCTTTTGTGGGAGGTGGGGGAAGGGACAGAGGGCAGCCCCTCAGTCCCTTCCCCCACCTCCCACAAAAGCCCCCAAGAGCCGCGCGGAGCTGCCCTTCTCCCTCCTGGGGAAAAGCCTGCAAGCGCCACACACACGCTCCTCGTGGCTCGTGAAAGGGAGCGCTGAGCAGAGCCTGGGATGCATACAGGCTCTGCTCAGCGCTCCCTTTAAAAATATTTTTTTTCTTGCATTCCCCCTCTAAAAACTAGGTGCGTCTTATGGTCAGGTGCGTCTTATGGAGCGAAAAATACGGTGAGCACTGTGTTTCTGGCTGTGTGTAGCACCTTTTCTCACTCCACCCATATAACATAAAAATCAGTAATGACTAGCGCTCTCAAATATGGTTTCCCTGCTCCTCAAATCAAAATTTGCATGGAATTTGCATGGGAGTGGGGAACTTAGGAAAAAATCCTCCTGCAGACTGGGCAATGGCAGGGGGAAAGAGGAAATTAAAGCCATGCCTGTCTCTTCTACCTCTCTCTAAGCATCTTCAACACAAAATCTTCCCCTAAAAAAGCAATAAAAATAAAAATTAAAAACATTAAAAGAAATTCCCTTACCTGGGGGGATCTGGCTGTATTCTGGAGCACTGCATAACCAATCAGCGAACTGGACCCTATTACACTGTGGGAACAAAGAGTTGCTTGGATGAGAAGAAGGTTACCTGACATTTAACGGAGGGAAAGAAGTAGGTGCATGGGGGGTGCATGTCAGTTTTTGGCATTGCACAGGGTGCCACTGAAATCTGAGACGCCAAGGTCCACCACTGTTGCCAACTTTCCTTCTGGTGGGGCTCTCATGCCTTGAACAGCAGGTGGCCATCAGAAATTCTGTAGGTGACAGTTTCTGCATCATTGAGCCTGAATGATGGAGAAAGCTTATCTGCCGAATTTCTGCTTAAAGGACGTAGGACAGGGGTCGGCAAGGTTTACCTCGCCTGGGCCGGTTCACTCCAGCGGAGATACCTCCATGGGCTGGATCGTGCGCATGCCTGTGATTTCTGGCAGACATGAATTCCGGCGTCGGTGCAAACGCAATTTCCGGCACTGCAGAAGCGAGTCCCTGCGCTGCGCTGGTTTAGCACAGCACGTGGGGACTCGCTGAGCGGGCAGCTCGGTTCGGGGGCAGCTCGGGGGTCAGTTAAACGACCCCCGTGGGCCGCTTGTGGCCCATGGGCCTTAGGTTGCCTGCCCCTGGCGTAGGAGCATCTCCAGGAAAAGAAGTTGATGACCGCTTGAGCTCTTGCTTTTGCATTTCTCTCTCTCTCTCTCTCTCTCTCTCTCACACACACACACACACACACACACACACACAGCCTATTCCTTGCTACTTCCAGCTTCCACTGCCTTAGACAAAGCATGCAAAGGAGGACTGGTATATGGAAAGGGTTGCCAACATTTTCCCCAAGCCTCATTACTGTGCTTTTAGCAGCGGCTTGATCTGCGTTCAGTAGAAGGCAACCAAAAATACTTCACTTCCTCCTGCAAAAATCTGCACCTGCCAACTTTTGCTGAAGTTAATGGCACAAAGATAATGTAGCGATCCAAAGCATACAAAGTCTTTGCACAAATGCACCTCAAGGCCAACAGGGACAGAGAAAATGTTTTAATTTGTCAAAACTGCTGGCTGATGACATGTTCATTTCATTCATTCAAAATGTTCATCTTCCGCCTCTCTGACACTCAAAGTGACTCACAGCAGGCTTTCAAAATAAGTAAATAAAGAACATCAGCAATGGCCAGTAAAAGAGAAGAGAATAAATCCTCAAAGAATTTCAGAGCTATTCTAAAAGGAGAGACCAGCCTCTGGTGGGAGGTTCTCCATCAGTCCCAGGTTACATCTTTAGAAAGAAGAAGCTTTGCAGTACCTCAAAGTAGCCATGACTGCTTGGATCCAGTGGATGACAGGAAAGATCTGGAGAGAAGAGAGAGCAAAATGAGATGTATCCCTGCATGACCACGGGGTAGCTCAGTCGGTGCTGGTATGGCCAAGGCTGCAGGTTCAATCCCCGTACGGGACAGCTGCATATTCCTACATTGCTTAGACTGTATGATCCCCAGAGTCCCTTCCAGATCTATGATTCTATGATACAGCCTTCAACAACTTGAAGACTGAGATGTGTTGGACTACAACTCCCATCAGCCTCAGCATGTATGGTCACATGACACTGGGGCTGATGGCAGGTGTAGTTCTGCACATATACAGTGGTACCTCGGGTTAAGTACTTAATTCATTCTGGAGGTCCGTACTTAACCTGAAACTGTTCTTAACCTGAAGCACCACTTTAGCTAATGGGGCCTCCCGCTGCTGCAGTGCCGCCGGAGCCCGATTTCTGTTCTTATCCTGAAGCAAAGTTCTTAACCTGAAGCACTGTTTCTGGGTTAGCCGAGTCTGTAACCTGAAGCGTATGTAACCTGAAGCATATGTAACCCGAGGTACCACTGTACTTTTAAAAGCATTTAAGGACTCAAAGCAGTTCCAAATTCAAACAGGATATGTGCACTCATTGTCATCCTACTAATATTTGCACAGAGTCCAGCCTGCAAAGCAAATTGGAGAATCCTGATGGAGAATCCCACAAAATGCAAAATGCACGAGGGAAATCTAGCAGGAGGAAAGTTGTCTCAGCCACCCAATTTCCTCTAGTTTGTTCTGGATACATATCCGCCGCCACCACCCCCACGAGCTCCCTGGAAGTTCTAGCAATTTAAGAGTTTGGGTGGCCACTTTTATTCTGCCCGCAGCCTCCAAACCATTGCACGTTTTCGTCAGCCTGAGTATATTGCCGGTGTAGCTGAGGGCGTGCTGTTGTTGCTGCACAGCAGAGAGTGCTATACCTCTGATTCTGACGAGAGCACTTGGCCATGAGGACCAGTAGCCCTGGATGGCCAAAGCTGAGCACAGAAGGGAGAGGGAGGGGCAGCTAAGCGGAGGAAGGATGGATCTTTCCACGCAGAGGACTAGAAACCTGATTAGGCTGCAGGGAGCAGCAAGGAGCCTGCACAAGGGACTCCAGAAGCAGCGGTGGGTTTCTCCATTGGAAAAGGCATGGGTAACTCTTCTGAGGGGCAAAATTCCCCATTCTGCTCAGAAAGGGGTCTTTTCTCTGCTCAGAAAGCAAATTGGGTGGGGGGCGCTGACTTCTGGTGGGAAAAAACGAGGGTGATTCTGGGCTGGCGAGAAGGAAGGAAGGACTGGAGTCAAAGAGGTGCGGGGTCTCCTTGGAGAGGGAGGGCATCGCTTACCTGCTGGGTCCAGGCGTCCTGGGTGCGGAGCTCTGCGGAGGCAGCGCCGGGCGCGGAGAAAGCCATGCTAGCCAGGCGGAGCAGCCGCGGGAGCGGCCGGCCAGCGCCCTCCTCCTCCCCGCCCCGCCCGCCTTCGCTGGTCCCGCCCCAAGCCGCGCAACCTCCGCGCCCCCTTGGAGAAAAGGAGGGGAAACCAGGCGACGAGCGGGGAGTGGAGAGAAGTGTGAAAGCAGAAAGTTACTGGTTTGATGATGATGCTGTTGTTGATGATGATGGAAGGGAAAAAAGGACCGGAAATTTTAAAAGGTCAGAAGTAGTGAAATGGGGAAAAAGAGGGTTTTTAGACAAACCAAAGAGCAAATAAAAAGGAAAAAAAGACCCTCGATAAAAGTGGGAAGAAACGGCAAGGAAATTTCTCTGCAGATCAAAAGCAGGAGCAGCCCCAGGGCTGTGGTCGCCGTGGGTTGGACTAGATGACCCTTGGAACCCTTTGCAGCACTATGGGTCTAGGATCTCTAAGCCTCCATGCGGACCCCGCGTCAGGGGTAAAGCCATCCATTCCAGAGGCGCTCGCCTGGGGAGAAGGACGATTATTTTGCTGATCTCCAGAATTTATTGAGCATCGACAACCACCTACCCGTTTTTCACAATCCCCCAGAATAACACGAGGAGAAACCAGCCGCTACAATTCCCTGAATTTAAACTGCGGTCCCTTCTACTAATGAATCAGTATCTCCATCTGCTGGTCGCCGCGCAATGCTCTCCAATGCAGTTATGCCACTGTCGCCTTTTCCCTGTCATCTCTGCGACAAATAATATTAATAAATATAGACCACCTTGCCAACAAAGGTGCGTACAGTTAAAGCTATGGTTTTCCCAGTAGTGATGTATGGAAGTGAGAGCTGGACCATCAAGAAGGCTGATCGCGGAAGAATGGATGCTTTTGAATTATGGTGTTGGAGGAGACTCTTGAGAGTCCCATGGACTGCAAGAAGATCAAACCTATCCATTCTGAAGGAAATCAGCCCTGAGTGCTCACTGGAAGGACAGATCCTGAAGCTGAGGCTCCAATACTTTGGCCACCTCATGAGAAGACTCCCTGGAAAAGACCCTGATGTTGGGAAAGATGGAGGGCACAAGAAGGGGATGACAGAGGACGAGATGGTTGGACAGTGTTCTCGAAGCTACGAACATGAGTTTAACCAAATTGCGGGAGGCAGTGGAAGACAGGAGGGCCTGGCGTGCTCTGGTCACGAAGAGGCGGACATGACTAAACGACTAAACAACAACAAATAGACCACTTGAGTTTTGTTTTTTTTATTAACCAGGATTAATCATATCTTCTGAACATTGCACTGATTAAGCAAATGTCGTAAGGAGGCCAAGGTTGATTAAATCTATTGATCCTGCTAGCTTAGGGAGGGTGGGAGTTGTAGTTCCAAAAACAGCTGGAGACCCAAGTTTGGGAAACCCTTGTCTAAATCTACCGCTGGGGGGTGTGACTTATTCACATGGTATGGAATGAATTTCTGGACTCTGAATTAACTGGGGTAGTTGGTTGTTTTTAGAATCTGGACTTAAGAGTCTTGTAATGTGCACCACTTATTTCAAAACGTAGTAAGCTAGAATTCTTGCATTTGTGAGTGGGACTGATTCTGCCAAATTGGGGGGGGGGGAGCGCAGAGACCTCAGCCCCCAAGTTTTGCCGACAAAACATGGTGATATAATCACAGGCACCATATGGCTTTAATGTTAAATTTGCATCCCACCTTAAAGGTAAAGGGACCCCTGACCATTAGGTCCAGTCGTGGCCGACCGGGGTTGCGGCGCTCATCTCGCTTTATTGGCCGAGGGAGCCGGCGTACAGCTTCCGGGTCATGTGGCCAGCATGACTAAGCCACTTCTGGCGAACCAGAGCAGCACACGGAAAGGCTGTTTACCTTCCCGCCGGAGCGGTACCTATTGATCTACTTGCACTTTGACATGTTTTCGAACTGCTAGGTTGGCAGGAGCAGGGACTGAGCAACGGGAGCTCACCCCGTCGTGGGGATTCGAACCGTCAATCTTCTGATCGGTAAGTCCTAGGCTTTGTGGTTTAACCCACAGCGCCACCCGTGTCTCTTGCATCCCACCTTACTATATAATAATATGTCCAAGACAAATTAGGCAGTTTCATGGTGGGTAGGACTTCAGGTGGCTAAAGCTCCCAATGGTTGAATCCATGGGTAGGCAAACTAAGGCCCAGGGACTGGATCCGGCCCAATAGCCTTCTAAATCTGGCCCGCCTATGGTCCAGGAATCAGCATGTTTTTACATGAATAGAATATGTCCTTTTATTTAAAATGCATCTCTGGGTTATTTGTGGGGCATAGGAATTCGTTCACTTTTTTCTTTTTCAAAATATAGTCCGGCCCCCACAAGGTCTGAGGGACAGTGGACCGGCCCCCTGCTGAAAAAGTTTGCTGACCACTGAAATCCAACCGCAGACAAATGCAGTGTGCGTCCAGATACATTGCTGGGTGCAAAAGTGGAAGGCACCTGTGCATCCTCTGCTCATAAGCCTGCTGGACACATCTTCTGGACCACAACAGGAATCTGGGCGCTGGACCGGATGGGCCTGTGGGCTAAGGATGCAGCTGGACTCTGAATAAGCTCCTACCCTAAGGGGCTGCGAGACAAAAATGTTCTGTAACATGCCAGTGAATGAATGACTTGCTCAACAAAATTGTCAAGAATGGGGAGGGTGGGAAGAGCGCAAAAAAAGGAGATTTGTGAGTACACCAATCCTAGCCCAGGCTCAAAGAAAGCTAAGAGAACACACTGGGTCTTTTTAGGCAGGCGCCTCTGCTTAACTGTTTCTTAAGAATTAAAGGGAAATACTGATTTGGGATTTTTCCCCCTTTTCAAAACCCAATAAAAACAAGTTAAAACAAAAAAAGCACCAGTCCCAGCTATATGAGACCTGCCCCTATAGTCCTGCTCTTTGCTTCCTATTATTGCGAGTGTATTTTTTGAAAATCAAAAATATTTATAATTGCAAGGAAGTACCGAAGGGAAATTTTTCCTAATACCGTATTTTCCGGCCTATAAGATAACTGGGCATATAAGATGACCAACTTTTCCTGTTAAAATACAGAGTTTGGGATATACTCACCATATAAGACTACCTCCGCCTGCAGCCAACTAGAGGCAGCCCCCCAACCTAAAGCCCGCCAAGCGCCGCCAGGGGCAGAGCGCGCACCCCTCCACTGCCTCTGCCATCGCAGCAGCAGCCCGAGGCGAGCGAGCCCCGGTCAGCCATCCAGCAAAGCGGCAGGCTGCGCTCACCAGCTGGTAGTTCTGGCAGTTCTGGGGATGCCCGGCTTCTCGGAGCCCTGGCCAAAGCCGCGCACCACCTCACCGTGGGAAGGGGAGGCTGCCACGGTTGCTGCTGCTTCAGGAGGCGACCAGGGATGGAGGGGGGGCGGCTCTTACCATCCTTCTGCCCGTTGCCATTCCAAGCCAGCCGTCACCGCCGCCACCTGCCATACCCGTCGTATAAGACGGCCCCCGACTTTGGAGAAGATTTTCCGGGGTTCAAAAGTCGCCTTATACGCCAGAACATACGGTACTTGTTATTTCAGAACATCACAAATAAAATCCAGGCTTTGCAAACTTAAAAGGAAAGGGCAGCAGAGAGAGATGTGCCAACCTGGATTCACCGCTCTCTCATCAAAACAGGCACTTGTGACTCCGCTTGAGTGAGCAAGTCTTTTGTGTCTTCTTGAAATGAGCCAGTGTCTTGTCCTTCAGTGGAGAATGAACACTAAAAAGGAGAAGCCCTGCTGCTTTGGCCCAGTCACTTGGGGCAGAGGGACAATTTCAGGCTGTCAATCAGATCTGTTACTTCTTCCGCAGACTTCTTGAGCACCTTTGAACCAGGAAGAGCCAGCAGTTGACACAAGTCTTTGTCTGTTTGGACAAGCATCCCTCCAGCTCAGTCTCCTGAAACAGGAGCAGCTATCCTTTCCTAGCCCAAGGGCTGTTTTCTTGTCAAAAGTATTTAATTTTTAAAGAAAAGCACAGCTCCCAAGCAGGCTTCAAGCACAACAAACAGGGCCAGCTCAAGACATTTTGGCACCTGAGGCAAGCACAAAACGCCTTCAAGCAGCGTGCCACAGCCGTTGCTGCCACTGGCAGCGGTGGCAGCAGGCAATACATTCCTTAGGAGGCCAGATCTGCTGCCCGTGTGGATCCTGCTGCCTCAGGCAGCTGCCTCACCTTGCCTAATGGGTGGGCCGGCCCTGACAGCAACTCTCCCTTCATTCTGCTTCCAGCAGTACAGCCATCATGGCTAGTAGACGCGGACAGCTAAAAGGACAGATTTCTTCAAACTGTGCATAGCTGGCCTGTGGAACTCTCTCCCACATGAGGCAGTGATGGCCAGTTACATCCTTAAGGAGGGGCAATCAAAAGGAATTGGGCAAGTAAGGCAGTTCAGTTCCTGCTCACACCCAATTCTCCCCACTGAGAGTGAGGTGGACACATATTGTTTATGTGTGGGGATCTGGTATTGGGCAAAGATTTCAGCGTCACCAAAAACACACACAAGTTTCTAGATCATATGATGGTACGGATCGGCTCTGAAGCTTGGTGAAACTGAAGAGGACTGGAGATCAGAGCTCTCGAGTCAGGTCTCCAGACATCAGTAGGGTGATGTCCGAAGGTTTCCCCTGCTACACGGAGGGCCAAGCTAGGGACAGCACAGGCGGGATTCCCCAACCAGAAGTCCCCATGCTTCCATCCTGGTTATTTTTATTTAAAAAAGCAGCTGCAGATTTGCATGCTTGATTTGGATTAGGCTGCAGCACAGCACAGGGGAGAGGGTCTAACCTTTTGCCTCGCTCTCTCACGGCCCCAATCCAAACTGCCAACCCCATTGTTGTTGGTTTTAATAAAGGGAAGAACACAAACTCCAATCTCAGCATTCCCACCTTGGGCAGTTTGTTCTCAAGCACTTAAAAGTTTATTTAAAACAAAAAAGGGAGGAAAATCAATCATATTGAAGTGCCAACTTCCACAATCAGTTCTCACAAATCGCAAACTGCTCTGAGCAAGAGTTCAGATCGAATGAGAGCTCCATTTTCTTTCACTCAGCACAGAGGGCAACGCTAATCTTGTTGACAAAAGCAGCAAGAAATGGGGGGGGAATAATAACCCGACTGTGAATTTTCCGCCCAATAAGCTTTATTAGCAAATTAAGTACCCATGTAATTCCCCTCCAAAAAACATTTTTGCAAATACTGGTCAGTAAAGAGACGAACGCCATTTTTGCCTCCCCATCTCAAATGCATGTTTTGCTTTGGCCAAACCTGGGCTCCCAAAAACACACACACACACAAATGATTCCACCTCCTGCTTGCTCGGATGGTTGAATTCCTCAGCGCAGATCAAACAAAAACAGGGAGGGCGGCCATCTTCTTCCACTGCCCGCCAGAACACCAAGCAGCATTCTGAGGGCGGCCATTTTGAGCTCACCACGCTGACCGCAGCCCGCCATGAATATCTGGCAACTCTCCCCACCCAATGACTCAGTCTCAGTCAGTTTTATTGCACATAGCCAAAGGCTGCCGCAATGTACACAATAAGCCATCTCTTTTGGTTGTGGGCCAGCTGGCACGGTCCACAACATTACAGGCCTGGTGGGGCCAGGATTGGCTGCACCTTGAGAATTCAAGCAATGACAACCGGTCGCCTCGTGTTCCAAGTGCAGCCATTTTGAAAACCCCACCAGTGAAGAAGATGCTGCGCCAAGTCCTGAGGGTGGCCATCTTGGAAACACGACTGGCATGGACAACACCTGTGAGGAGAAGCCTTTTTCTTAGAGGAGGAGAAAAGGGAAAGGAAAATTATTTATTTTTTTGCCTTTTGAAACAAAGGATTAACGGATCTTCTACCTGCAATGCTCTCAACAGCGCTGGGAACGATGGCAGTCTCCGTACTGTTCTGAGTGGCACCTAAGGGATGCCTTTCGTTCAAAATAAAAGTTTAAAAAGGGTGTGCATGTGTGTATGTGGGAATCTTCTCTATGACGGGAATTCATTAAAAGAGAGCGGGGCATTTTTGCTTGCATGAAGGAGCACCAGATTGGGACCTCGACCCACTTAAGATTCCACGGAGCATGCCATTTCTAGCATGTCAAAGTTCCTCCTTCTCCTCCTTGGTCTTCTTCTGGAAGGAAGCAAGGATGTTCAAGCGCTTCTGGAGTTCCTCCTTCTTGCCCTCGCTCATTTTGTTCTCCTCAATGAGCTTGCTGATCCGGGAGACTTCGCTGGCGGCAAACTGGTCTCCCTGGGCGAGGATTTTGCTCATGACCTTGACGTATTGCTCCGAGGACTTCTGCTCTGTCTCCTTCGCCCTGGCCAGGAGTTTCCGCCCTTCTTCCAGGAGGGCTTGGCGCTCCAGCTCTTCCGTAGCACCCACAAATTTGCTGGCCAAGGTGTCAAACTCCTTCAGGCACCCCGGCATCCCCATGTAGATTCCCCGGCTCTTCAGCCAGCGCTGCAGGGAGCTCGCTTTGACCTGCCCAGGGTAAGGCAAAGGGTTGTCCAGGTCGCCATCTTGGAACAGGTAAAAAACCGGGTAAGCCTCTTTATCAAGCTTGTACTTCTCCCCCAGTTCCATGTTCAGCTTGTCACCATAATCTGCGAACAGAAGACCGATAATAAAACAGTAGGACTTGAAAATGAGGCTATGGCTGCCTAAGGCTATGGCTGCGATCCTACAATGCCCAATGGGAAACCCAAAAACTCATGCAACATGTTCCCAAACAGCTGGGCCACTGCCAGTATAGTCCACGATCAAGATTGTTAAGTGTTGCTGTTCAGCAACATCTGGAGAGCTGCGGTTTAACCGCCCTGGTTTCAGTGAATAAACACGTACTAGTCTTTCTCACTGAAACCTGTGGGTTTTTAAAGTGTCTAAATCTGGACTATATCGTTTTTCATTTTGAAATGTTCTAGACTCAGGACTGAGGAGCTGAATCCTATACCCACACAGAAGTAAGCGCCACTTAATAATAAAATAATAATAATAATAATAATAATAATAATAATAATAATAATAATAATAATTTATTATTTATACCCCGCCCATCTGGCTGAGCTTCCCCAGCCACTCTGGGCGGCTTCCAATTGAGTGTTAAAAATAATACAGCATTAAATATTAAAACGTCCCTAAACAGGGCTGCCTTCAGATGTCTTCTAATAGTCAGGTAGTTGTTTATTTCCTTGACATCTGGTGGGAGGGCGTTCCACAGGGCAGGTGCCACTACTGAGAAGGCCCTCTGGTTCCCTGTAACCTCACTTCTTGCAATGAGGGAACCACCAGAAGGCCCTCGGCGCTGGATCTCAGTGTCCGGGCTGAACAATGGGGGTGGAGACGCTCCTTCAGGTATACAGGACCGAGGCCATTTAGGCCTAACTTAACTTAATGGGGATCTCTATTCTGGGGAAGCACCATATTATTATTACAATTAATTCCTTAATCGCCTTCTAAACCACTGTCTCAGGGCAATTCACACGTAAGATAATTAAAAACAGATAAAACCACACACACACAAAACCAAATACTGTTGAATAAAAGGCTAAAATCCTGACCAGTGAACACATGGTAAAGACCCATCTAGCCAGTAGGGAAAGCCTGCCCTTTGTGGAGGGGAGAATCCCATATCAGAACCCCCCTGCTTGCAATGGGAGATCACTGCTCACTTGTGTAAAATCAGGGATTCCCTTGGGCCGGTAAAGGCGTCTCCCATTTCCATAGCAAAACGGAAGGGGGTTGTGTGTGTGCTTAGGAGACACCTGTGCGGGGCTGGCAAACAGCAATTGTCACGCAACATGCCTTGCACATTCCCAGGCAAAGTGATAATGCAGAAGGAGCGTGCACAGACACACACACATCAGTAATAATAATAATAATAATAATAATAATAATAATAATAATAATAAAAAAAAAATTTTATTTATACCCCGCCCTCCCCAGCCAAGACCTGGCTCAGGGCGGCTAACAACCAATAATAAAAACAAGTTGATTAAAATACAATTAAAAGATTAAGATACAACATTAAAACAATTAGGGAGCAATCTCTTCACAGGAGGAGAAAGGAAAAAGAAAGAGGGGGAGGGAATCAAACTGATTCTAAGCCAAAGGCCAGATGGAACAAATCTGTCTTACAGGCCCTGCGGAAAGAGATCAGATCCCACAGGGCCCTGGTCTCATGAGACAGAGCGTTCCACCAGGCCGGAGCCAGTGTTGAAAAGGCCCTGGCTCTGGTTGAGGCTAATCTAACTTCCTTAGGGCCTGGGACCTCTAGAGTGTTGCTATTTATGGACCTTAAGGTCCTCCGTGGGGCATACCAGGAGAGGCGGTCCTGTAGGTACGAGGGTCCTAGGCTGTGAAGGTGCTTCCTCAAAATACCCCATACCTCATACCTGAACACACTGCAAGCCTTGCAATCTCTCTCTCTCCCCATCCCTGCTCCTTTTAAGCAAACACACACACAGAGGGTTTCCTGTGATTCATTGGTGCAGTCAACACGAATAATTTTGCAAAAAGCAAAACGCAACCAGCAACTTGCAAAACGGCAGGAGACACAACAAATCCTATGGAATGTGTTGTACCTCCACTGTCAGCTGCATCAGGCACCTGACTACCAGCTGCCGAGAACTACAGGTGCTCGAATCCTGCTTGCGGTTTTCCCATTGAGGCATCTAGCTGGCCACTGTGAGAACAGGATGCTGAGCTAGATAGGCCTTCACCCTGATCCAGCAGCAAACTTCTTACAGTGCTACACTTTCTCCTTCTCTGACAAGGAGCAGATAAATGGAATGAGAGTGCCCACCATTTTTGCAAGCTGCTTTCACCTCCCTGCAACCAAGTCCCCTGTTTCTCTAAGGTTCCAAGCTCCTCCACCCCATCACAAAAAAATCAAGTTTAGAAATAATGAAGCACCGTATTTTTCGCTCCATAAGACACACTTTTTCCCTCCTAAAAAGTAAGGGGAAATGTGTGTGTGTCTTATGGAGAGAATGCAGGTGGGAAAAGCCCCCAAGAGCCACATGCGCGTGCCACGCGGCTCTTGCGGGCTTTTCCCTGAGGATGGAGAAGGGCTCTTGCTGGCTTTTGCAAGAGGTGGGGGAATTCTCCCACCTCATAGAAAAGCCCGCAAGAGCCGTGCTCCCTTTAAAGAGCGCGTGGCTCTTGCTGGCTTTTGTGGGAGGTGGGGGAAGGGACAGAGGGCAGCCCCTCAGTCCCTTCCCCCACCTCCCACAAAAGCCCCCAAGAGCCGCGCGGAGCTGCCCTTCTCCCTCCTGGGGAAAAGCCTGCAAGCGCCACACACACGCTCCTCGTGGCTCGTGAAAGGGAGCGCTGAGCAGAGCCTGGGATGCATACAGGCTCTGCTCAGCGCTCCCTTTAAAAATATTTTTTTTCTTGCATTCCCCCTCTAAAAACTAGGTGCGTCTTATGGTCGGGTGCGTCTTATGGAGCAAAAAATACGGTAAGCACTGTGTTTCTGGCTGTGTGTAGCACCTTTTCTCACTCCACCCATATAACATAAAAATCAGTAATGACTAGCTCTCTCACACATGGTTTACCTGCTCCTCAAATCAAAATTTGCATGGAATTTGCATGGGAGTGGGGAACTTAGGAAAAAATCCTCCTGCAGACTGGGCAATGGCAGGGGGAAAGAGGAAATTAAAGCCATGCCTGTCTCTTCTACCTCTCTCTAAGCATCTTCAACACAAAATCTTCCCCTACCCCCTGAAAAACAAAAATTTCAATATCATACTCAGATAGTGAGTTTACTCCCCATTTCTTAATAATCCACAAGACCATCTCTCTCCCTCTCTCTCTCACACACACACAATATTCAGCAACATCAACCAGTTAATACAATTAAAGCTAAACTCAGTATGTTGCATCAGCCAGGAGGAAAAGATGTTTGCAAAGATTCAGGAGGAAAGGCATCATTCTGATCAGCTTATCCTAAGCAAAAAGCCCTGCCTCCGTTATCGATGTTTGCACAGTGTTAAAGAGATACAACAGTTAATCTGGCATCCGTTTTAAAAAAAGAAGAGAAGTAAAAGATAAATTTATAGACCTCATAATCTGTGCACAAGTCCGCCATAAGCATCTCACCTGATATCCCCACCTCGGCCACCAACAAATCGTCACTGGACTCCGAGCTTTCGGCCACCTTTTTGAACTCATCCTGCTTCTCTCCATAAGGATACTGGGTGTCAAATTTCACCAGCACAAACTTGTGCTTCGGGATCACCTAAAAGGAGAACACCACAAAAGCTCTGAATGTGCGGTGTCTGGAAGCGATCTGGTTTCCAAAGTCACCTGCAAAACGCCTGAGGCATTCTGACTACTGAACATCTAACCTGAGGCTGTCAGTGGTCACTCAACCTTTACAGCTGGGATAAGGAACCTGTCCCCACCCTGTTTGTCTCCCTCAATAGTGACTGGGCAGTAAGTCCCATCATCCTTGACCATTGGTCATTGATGGGGAGTGGGAATGGTCCTTTGGAATTCAGCGTGCGCTTATAAAGAGAAAGGCACTGTGTGGCTCCTTCTCAAACACCAGTGCTGACCCCCAACTCTAGCTAAGTTCCTAGACATCCAGAAATAATTTAGTCAATTGACTCTAGATCTTAAAATATCTTTTTTTAAAAAGCCATACTTTATTGAAATTCATAGGGAAAAAACCAATCCTAAATAAACAAAACAACAACAAAAAACACAATATTGTGTAAGTAATCTTATATAAATTTACAAATACAAATTAATTCAGTCTTAAAATATCTTCAGCCAATAGGATTCTGTGTTATCGTCGAAAACAGTTAAAAGCAGCTGTTTAAAACATTCGGAATTTCAAAATTGACGATAAGCCAAAAACAGATTAAAACACGTCAGCATTCTACATCGGTGGGTGTGTTTGCCTAAACAATAACAATAACAATAATTTAGAAGAAGAAGAAGAAGAGGAGGAGGAGTTTGGATTTGATATCCCGCCTTTCACTCCCTTTAAGGAGTCTCAAAGCGGCTAACATTCTCCTTTCCCTTCCTCCCCCACAACAAACACTCTGTGAGGTGAGTGAGGCTGAGAGACTTCAGAGAAGCGTGACTGGCCCAAGGTCACCCTGCAGCTGCATGTGGAGGA
This sequence comes from Podarcis raffonei, assembly GCF_027172205.1. Taxonomy (NCBI): domain Eukaryota; kingdom Metazoa; phylum Chordata; class Lepidosauria; order Squamata; family Lacertidae; genus Podarcis; species Podarcis raffonei. The sequence goes on along the minus strand of NC_070609.1, from coordinate 82,987,869 downwards.
GCTGGGAATCGAACCCGGTTCACCAGATTACGAGACTACCGCTCTTAACCACTACATCACACTGACTCTCTCTTATACCCCGCCCATCTGGCCGGGTTTCCCCAGCCACTCTGGGCAGCTCCCAACAGAATATTAAAAACACAATAAAACATCAAATGTTAAAAACTTCCTTAAACAGGGCTGCCTTCAGATGTCTTCTAAAAATCAGATAGTTGTTTATTTCCTTGACATGATGGGAGGGCGTTCCACAGGGCGGGCGCCACCACCGAGAAGGCCCTCTGCCTGGTTCCCTGTAACCTCGCTTCTTGCAGGGAGGGAACCGCCAGAAGGCCCTCAGAGCTGGACCTCAGTGTCCCGGGGCTGAACGATGGGGGTGGAGATGCTCCTTCAGGTTTCCAGCAGGCACCAAAAAGAGGACAGTGAAGGCACACGTCTGATGTCAACAGGCAGCGGTTTTAGGGTGCTGACTATCATACTAAAAGACTGATTTCTTACAAATGCAGATACAGGTATTATGCAGCACCTGTGTCAATTCCGTATACCAAAGTAGTTGAGTGGGCATTTATGCTGTAAGGCAATCTCTCAGGTGAACTGGTCCCCAGTTGCTACTGGCTTTATATACTAATAGCATATATACCACATTTCCAGTAATGAACTGAGCCATGCCATTAGTCCACCTCGCCAGCATTGCCTACACGGACTGGCAGCAGTTCTCCATGGCCTCAGGCCGGAGTGGTGCCAGCCTGAAACCCCTTTTATAACTGAAGAGGCCAGGGAGCTTTTTGAATGCAAAGCAGCTGCCCCACCGCTGAGCATGGCCCTTCTACCCGCTAAGCATCCCACTTAAAAAGCTATTCTAAGGTGCAGTCCTGGGGGTGCTGTGGGTTAAACCACTGAGCCTAGGACTTGCCGATCAGAAGGTCGGCGGTTTGAATCCCCGCAACGGGGTGAGCTCCCGTTGCTCGGTCCCTCCTCCTGCCAACCCAGCAGTTCAAAAGCATGTCAAAGTGCAAGTAGATAAATAGGTACCACTCCAGCGGGAAGGTAAACGGCGTTTCCGTGTGCTGCTCTGGTTCGCCAGAAGCATCTTAGTCATGCTGGCCACATGACCTGGAAGCTGTATGCCGGCTCCCTCAGCCAATAAAGCGAGATGAGCGCCGCAACCCCAGAGTCTCCTAGTGACAGGGGTGCCTTTACCTTTACTTAAGGTGCAGTCCTCATGTGAATCTGCAGAGTTGGTTGTCACTGAGCTCATTTTACAGGAGGGTAAAGCAGGCTATTCTCCAGGGATAGTCCCATTTAACAAAAAAAGGGCAAAGGGAAATATGATGTTTGTTCTTGGTTATTACAAATTTAATAAAATTTAATAATTTAAATATTTTTAAATGCACGGAGGTGGGGTTTCTTGCTGCACCCCACTTATCGGACAGAACTGCTGCAGGGCACAAAAGTGCAGGATGTGACTTGTCTGGAGTTGCACAGTTCCCAGGCTTTGGGCGGAGACGCTCCAGTTCCCACGCCTCTGAGGCAGGCTTGCTTAATTTTGACTTAGCAAGGTAATAAGTGCAAAGTGCCTGGACTTTGCTGCAGAAATGCTTTGTGTTAACAGTAGGCTAATAAAGTTTGAGCGGCTATGACTACACACAAACTACTCTCGAAATGCAGCTAGCAAGATAGGAATCCTAAATTATTTTCCAAAAATTATTCAGTTGTTGCACCCTGGAGTTTCCATTCAATTCCTCAGCATAATAAGCTCTCCAAGTTGGTTGAAATTCAAGTCAAGCACAGGTGCATTAATACCCCTACCCAGACTATGATGTACATATAATCTAACATATAGCAGGGGTGCACAGATGCTATGCTCATGGGATCTGCTTTGTTTTTAACTAGACTCCCAGGAGATCCATTGAGTAGAGCTGGGAGCAAAAGATCTTTCATTCAGAATTATGAGCCCGGGAATTTATTTTGAGTGGCAGAACTGAATGGACCTCACAGTCCTTCCACGCACAAAAATCCATTTCTGATTACCTACCCACCCCTTACTTCTTTTCGGAAATGTAATTTAGGGCAGGGAGGGATGGTAGCTCAGTTGGTCAGAATGTGGTCTGATAAGGTTGCAGGTTTGATCCCCGCATGGGACAGATGTATATTCCTGGGTTCCTTCTAAGATTATATGATTCGACGATTAGACAAATTAATGAAAGAGAGGACTAAATTAAAACATTGTCCAGTAGCACCTTAGAGACCAACTAAGTTTAAGACAGAGCTATTCCGCCTAGCTTTCAATTTGAACTTAGCCTGATCTTTTATTCCCCTTCCTTCCCTCCCCCTCCCCTTTTATGAAGATTACCCGCTCTGGGATCCCACCGCTAATTCTCCCCTGGTCTCCTCGCTGGCCCAAATAGGACTAATTTAGCCAGCTAGCCCTGGTGATCATCTAATGTTTATTGGATGGATTTCCCCCCTAAATTGATTTCTGAATTCTGAATTTATTGTTATTCACGTTTTATACTGTATTTTATGCTTTTTGTTGTTGTATCAATTAAGTGTTTTAAATTTGTTGTTAGCCGCCCTGAGCCCAGTTTTCTGAACTGGGAAGGGCGGGGTATAAATAAAAAAATATTATTTATTTATATGTTTGTTCTGGGTATAAGCTTTCATGTGCATGCACACTTCTTCAAATACCTGAATGGAAGAGAGGGCTACTGATGGCTTCTACTAGCCAATTGGCTATGCTCTGGGCTCCACAATTGGAGCAGCAATGCTTCTGACAACCAGCTTCTGGAAACTGCAGGAAGGAAGCGTGTTCTTGTGGTCAGAAGCTCCTTGCCGGTTTCTCACAGACACCTGGTTGGCCACTGCGAGAACAGGATGGCGGACTAGATGAGCTATTAACCTGATCCTGCAGGGTCTTTGTATGTTCTTAACGTTTTGCTGGAAGAAGAGGTTTACTGCTGGCTTATTATATATTAAAGGTAAAGGGACCCCTGACCATTAGGTCCAGTCGTGACCGACTCTGGGGTTGCGGCACTCATCTCGTTTTATTGGCCGAGGGAGCCGGTGTACAGCTTCCGGGTCATGCAGCCAGCATGACTAAGCCGCTTCTGGCGAACCAGAGCAGCGCACGGAAACACCGTTTACCTTCCCGCCAGAGTGGTACCTATTTTCTACTTGCACTTTGATGTGCTTTTGAACTGCTAGGTTGGCAGGAGCAGGGACTGAGCAACGGGAGCTCACCCTGTTGCGGGGATTCGAACCGCTGACCTTCTGATCGGCAAGTCCCAGGCTCTGTGGTTTAACCCACAGCACCACCCACGTCCCTATATGTTATATACTATAATATTATATATTACAGGAAAATAAATTCTCCATATCTAGAGGAAGCACACCTCTGAGGTTAGGAATATACAATGGGGAGGGTGTGTGTTTTGTATTCAAAATGAGTCGCTGGGACTCTTCATTTGTCTTGAACCCATTTTCCACCCACCACTCCAGGACTGATCCTTCCATGTGCTTGCTTAGAAATGAGCCCTCTGCATATTCTCAGGGGTACTCTCACTTCATTTTGCTCAGGGGAGAACTCCTTGGTGCTGATTCAGGAATCGGGCACAAATTGTGCCCCTCCTCACCCTTGAAAGCGAAAGCAGGTTTGCATTGCCCTTGGCATCCACTTGGACAACCATGATTGGTGACTGTCTGAAGCCGCCTCCCTCGCCTGGGTGGAGCAAGGAGACAAATTTTGCAATTAAACTGCAGGTTGCATATCAGAAACTAAGGGCAGAGAAAGAAGTGGGAGTGAAACGCCCCACTTGCAATACTTGTGGAGTTACACAGGAGTAAATTCCACTGAAGACAGTGGAGGTTACTTCTAAGAAAACAGGCACAAGAACTCCTTCAGGTTCCCCAACAAAAACACAGGATACTAATGGAATATCAATAGTAACAGTGGTATAAAGGCTCTATTTTTAATCTAATCCAATCCATTGAATCAATATTGCAATCTACTGCTATCAACATGCATGATTCTGTAAGATCTGATGACATAATTTAAGGCAGCGGGGCTAAAACAATTCAGGGTGAGATTTAGGTTGTGTTCAGAGGCCTTTTGTGTCCTGAAAATGTGATGGCAAGCTAGTGTGTGCAAAAAGCAGGCCTAAGACCTGGGTTCAAATCCTCCACAGAGCCCTGAAGCTCACTGGGTGACCTTGGGCCAGTCTCTCACTCTCTGCCTAACCTACCTCACAGGGTTGCTGTGGGGATAAAAGGGGGAGGAGAACTATCCATGCCACCTTGAGCGTGCCCTGGATGAAAAGTGGGATCTAAAAGCAACAAAATAAAAATAAAAACCTACCGCAAATACTGCATGCGCGGGGATTCTCGTTAGTATGGCTGCACCTAGCCTGTTTCCAGGTCGCCTTTGTCCTCTCCAACACCCCCTCCCCTTCTCTCCTGCTTCATGCCAAGGGGCGCGCCCCCTCGCCCATAATCCAGTTGGACTATGCCCTCTGCCACCCACTAATATGGGGAGGGGGCGTGTTGCGCAGCTGATCCCTTTTCAGGCGCGCCATCCCAAGCAGAGAGCAGGCGCGATGGGCAAATGGCTTTAACCAAGAAGCAAATCGGGCGCGCAACGCCGGACTTTTGCAAATGCAATTTGCAATTTTGGGCATGATTTGAGAGAGATGCCCCTATGTCCGCCGAGAGGAGGGAGGAATCGGAGCAGAAGGTCCCCCCCTCGTTCCTCCCCCCCCCCAAAAAGCATGCAAGTGTGGTTTCCAGCATCATCCCTCCCCTTAAGAAAACGAAATAAAAGGCTCTACCTTGTAGAAGGTGATGGCGTCGAGGGGCAGGGCGCCCTTGGTGTGCAAAGCGCAACTGCTCTCCAGGGCCAAGCAGAGCAGCAGCGACAGGAGCAGCAGGGCGCTCCGCCGAGGGATCCCCATAGCCATGGCGACCCGGCGCATTTCTGGGCGAATGTGGAAGATTCTACAGGGAGGGAGGGGCTTTGCTGGGCATGGCCACGTGACCAAAGGCTGGATTCCCTCCCAGGCACTTCAAAGGGCCGTCTGATTTAAGGCGGGGGGCGTGGCGTGTGTGCGTGCGGGATTCCTTTTTTTGGGGCGGGTGTTGCAGAGAAGGGAAGCGGGTGGCGCTGTGGGTTAAACCACAGAGCCTACGGCTTGCTGATCAGAAGGTTGGTGGTTCGAATCCCCGCCATGGAGTGAGCTCCCGTTGCTCAGTCCCTGCTCCTGCCAACCTAGCAGTTCGAAAGCACGTCAAAGTGCAAGTAGATAAATAGGTACTGCTCCGGCGGGAAGGTAAACGGCATTTCCGTGTGCTGCTCTGGTTCGCCAGAAGCGGCTTAGTCATGCTGGCCACATGACCCGGAAGATGGCTCCCTCGGCCAATAAAGCGAGATGAGCGCCGCAACCCAGAGTCGGCCACGACTGGACTTAATGGTGAGGGATCCCTTTACCTTTACTATGTTGCACAGAGGCACGGCTTTCCTTCGCCCCAGGATCCAGCCCCGGCGCCCCATGTTGCTTTGCTCATGGCTTCTCTCCTGTCCCCTATTTTGCAGCAAGGAAGGCCCACGTTTGCAACGCAAGGTTCAAGCAGCATGTGCAGAGTGCATGTAGTTGTTTAGTTGTTTAGTCGTGTCCAACTCTTCGTGACCCCCTGGACCAGAGCAAGCCAGGCACTCCTGTCTTCCACTGCCTCCCGCAGTTTGGTCAAACTCATGCTGGTAGCTTCGAGAACACTGTCCATCCATCTCGTCCTCTGTCGTCCCCTTCTCCTTGTGACCCCCATCTTTCCCAACATCAGGGTCTTTTCCAGGGAGTCTTCTCTTCTCATGAGGTGGCCAAAGTATTGGAGCCTCAGCTTCACCATCTGTCCTTCCAGTGAGCACTCAGGGCTGATTTCCTTCAGAATGGAGAGGTTTGATCTTCTTGCACTCTCAAGAGTCTCCTCCAGCACCATAATTCAAAAGCATCATTTCTTCAGTGCTCAGCCTTCTTTATGGTCCAGCTCTCACTTCCATACATCACTACTGGGAAAACCATAGCTTGAACTATACGGACCTTTGTTGGCAAAGTGATGTGTCTGCTTTTTAAGATGCTGTCTAGGTTTGTCATTGCCTTTCTCCCAAGAAGCAGGCGTCTTTTAATTTCGTGGCTGCTGTCACCATCTGCAGTTATCATGGAGCCCAAGAAAGTAAAATCTCTCACTGCCTCCATTTCTTCCCCTTCTATTTGCCAGGAGGTGATGGGACCAGTGGCCATGATCTTCGTTTTTTTGATGTTGAGCTTCAGACCATATTTTGCGCTCTCCTCTTTCACCCTCATTAAAAGGTTCTTTAATTCCTCCTCACTATTTCACACAGAGTGCATAGCTGTCAGCTTTTCCCTTTTCTTGCGAGGAATCCTATTTGAAATCAAGGAATTTACCTTAAAAAAAAGGAAACGGTGACAGCTATGGCAGAGTGCCTTTCCCCCTTGTCACTGCAATGCAAGAAAAGCAAGCCCAGCTCTGTATCCCAGACATGTATAAGATAAACAAGCTATAGCTTAGGGCCCCACTCTCTTTGGGGCTCCCAAAAAATGTAAAGGAAAAAGAAACTGGGTGTACATTTCCAAAATATAAGATACAAAAAAACCAAAAAATCTACAAACAGCAACAAGTATTTTGTGTTGTGAGGCTCCTATGATGTAAGTAATGGGCCCCCAATCATTTTAAGTTAGAGCTTAATAATTATTTCACTATTAAAATACTTCTTAATTGTATTTCACTATTAATATACTTAATCGTATTTCAGTTAACAATTACTTTGATAAAATACATATTTTTTTACGTGCAAAAGATACCTATTAGGTATACTTTTAGATACCTATTAGGTCCATAAATGACCATATAGCATATATTCAACACAAAAAACAGCGACAATTTGTTGTTGACAAAGGACAGCTGAACATTTAAAGGGCCCCATTACCTTCAGTTGCTTAGGGCATCATCAATAATTATTAATAATACTCTGGGCGGCTTCCAACAAAACACTAAAATACAATAACCTATTGAACATTAAAAGCTTCCCTAAACAGGGATGCCTTCAGATGTCTTCTAAAGGTTTGGTAGTTATTTTTCTCTTTGACATGTGGTGGGAGGGTGTTCCGCAGGGTGGGTGCCACTACTGAGAAGGCCCTCTGCCTGGTTCCCTGTAACGTGGCTTCTCGCAGCGAGGGAACCGCCAGAAGGCCCTCGGTGCTGGACCTCAGTGTCTAAACCTAAATCCGGCCCTGATCCCAGACCCCGGTGGTGCATCCAGGTACCCAAGGCAGAAAAAATAAAGGGGTCTAGGCCGGGAGCATCCCTTTTTTGCAGGAGAACAGAGAAAGCTGCTCTGCTTACCATTTGAAAATTGGCAGGAAGGCAAGGAGAGGCAAAGAAAAAATGCTTTGGGCAAGCTGCTGCTAATCTCATGCTCTGCAGGAGGGGAACAGGCAGGGAGTCAATAAATGTGATCCTGCCTTATCCCTGGCCACCCAAATCCAGTTTGAATTAAAAACAACAGTGCTTCCCCAAAATATCTATGATTTAGAAAATCTATAGGGGGAAAGAATGCTGAAGGTGAATTGTCTTTTATTACCAAAGTCCTTGGTCGAGTGGGTGCAAACTGATTCCAAGTGAAGCTGAAGGGAAAATCACGCTACTGTATTTCCTAAGCCACTCTTCCCTATGAGACCCCCGCACATTACAATTTAAAATTAAACAAAGGTAAATAAAGAGTATAGTGCTCCTTTGAGAGGAAGGGTGGGATATAAATTTAATAAGTAATAATTTTCTCTGAAACTTTCTGGGCCAAATCTGCCTCTTTTATAGCTAAGCATTAAAAAAAATAGGCTGGGAGTCTAGAAATCCTTCATACTTTTGCAAAATAATAATAATACCTTAAAGAAAAAGGCAGAAAAAACTTGTTTATAAAGAAACTGACCTTTATATATATATTTATATATATATAAATTATAAATCCATCCAGTTTAAAGCAGATTGCTAGCAGTTTTGCCACTTAAAATTCTGTCAGCTGCTTAAGTGTTTTACAGACCTTCCAAAGTCATAAATTACAGAGAACAAGTCAAGGAATAAAAAGTTCCAAGCTTTCTTGCATATAACAGAAATCCCCTTTATAGATCAAAGTAAGAGACAAACCCTCCTCCATGATTCAACATAACAATTGCAAAATATAAATGCAATTTTAAACAAGTTAAAAATTACTAAAAATATACACACACCCTCCAGCTAAATGGGCAATACAGGTGGCTGACGTAGTTTTCTTGAGAGAGAGGAACGTAACTGGATTACAACAATGAAATATTTTAACTTTAGAAATTGGTTGCTGGAAGCAGCTGCAGAACCATTTTGGCTCATGATCCCAGCACTGCATAAAAGTAGTTTTATCCTCTGTCTGTAACTCTCTTTTTATACATGTTTAAGTTCATGAAAATGAGATAAAACAACAGCGGTACATTATTTCACAAATTCAGAAAGGGAGGTTTGTGTGTATGTATGAAGGTACGAAAACATTTGGTTTATTAAGAACTTGAGTTTTGTTGACAACGATCAGTTTCTCCAGAAACTTACAATTTAACTTTTCTGCCAAATTCTCTCCCTGTAGTGAACCCAAATGATTATTGTGCTGGAATCTGATGCTGCCCGATACATATGTAGTTGTCAGAGAAAAACCCCAAACAAACTCCTATGTAATGGAGTATTTTGATCCTAAGGAGTGGGGAGCAGGGCATGTATTTCCTCGATTGGATCCTGAGAGCTTTGCAAACTGCTGCTTCAGAAATAAATTCAAATGTGTAGGATTTTCCATGTCTTTTAAAGGGCAATGCTGCTACTCACATAGACACACCTATCCGCCCCACCTGGATTTCAGGAGAAATTGGTTCCAGGCCCAACACAGAAGGAAGATGTTGCCACAAAGCAGCACCACAACAGGCAAGTTACACAAGAGCACAATTGTCTTAACTGAAGGCATTCACAACTTGGCAAACAGAATTCACCACCCGTACCATTGAGATACTTCTTGGTTATCCCCATTGCCTAGCAGTTCTGTCCCCTGCTTTTGTTCTGTATGGAGAAAGGGGGGGTACTTAAAAGGTTTATTTTTGCTTATGTGTTGAGTGACCTCTAGCACGGCCAACAAAAGAAAACACCTGGAATCAAGGTGTCTGATGCAGGTGGACTCCTTTTAGGAGCTGCCAGTGAAATGTCTCCGGAACCTTATATAACTTTTTTTTTAAAAAAAGCCTCACTTCCAAAAGCAAGCACAGAAGGCCTTCATTCTCCAATAGATCTTACTGGCAAATCTAGACTTCAGTATGTCACTAAATTGCATGTGTAGCTGGAGTGAAGAACGGTTCCAGATTAAAATAAATAAAGACTGATTTCTTGTGTGGCGTCTAAGAATCATGCTGGGGTTTCTGGACAGAAAACATATCTATGTAGGCATCGTTCTGACACACACACACACACACACACACACACACACACTGCTCTCAGGAGCAAGTTGATCACACTACCAAACTATTCAAGGTGGGTTTCACACAGCAGCTTTCCCTCCTTCAGCAGGTAGAGCGGGGATTGTTCCTGGAAGAAGCAGGTACTTCTCCTGTGAATGACAAGATGGCCACGGAAAATCTACTGGTGCCCCTCAGCTGTGCGAAATGGTGATTAAGCAGGCCGAAGTGGCTAGAATGTACTAACACATCAACACAACTGGCAAAATAAACGCTGTGTGGATCATTCCTAAAAGTACACCTGAAAGTTTTACGGTCAAGGTCTTCAGATCCCTCCTAATTAACAGCAGAAATAGGCTAATCACAAAAGTTCACAGGGCCTAGAATTCTGCACAAGGAGTCCGTAGTGGACTGGCCACGAAAGAAACGGCTCACCACTTGTTTCTAGGGAAAATGATGTGCCATCCCCAGGACTACCAGCTCTTTCAAAAATTTAAAGCTTGTTATCGTTTTTCCTTTAGCCAGGTATCTGCCAAAGCCTGAAGTTTTTGTTGCCAAAAAAATAACCTATTTTCGGTACCCACTGATTCTGAAACAGCTATAATTTGGTAGAAAAAAAGTTTAGTGGTAGAGGCAACTCCCAGTTTAGGCGCGTCTGAATGATGCATGATGGTGCCCAAGCGCACATCGCTGAACCCGTAAGTGGCCCCAAAATGTCATAAAGATGCCATGACAAGGGGCTGGGCGGGCTGGGCTTATGGAACGGTACCCCCAGACAAAACAAGGACTGTCTGTACCATGTAACATGATGAACAAAGTAACAAGGAGGTGGAGGAGGGATATTCAAGGTGGTGCCTGGATAATCAAGCCTGCTACACTTGCTTGTATTTGGTTGCAAAGGAAGATCAAGATACTTTATCGAAAGCCATTTCTTTTGGCCAGATGATGATTTCCATGCATTTAATAAAATCCAAGAGGAACCTACACAAATGTTCACCAAAAGCTGTTTGAGATAAGATGAAAGGTTTGGAATGGTGAGAATGAACAGGATTTGAAATTGATTTTCTAGAGTCTCATCCAAAATTTATCTAATGCACATTCCCTAACGATGCCCAGGATCAATCTTAAGAGATTTACGAATAACAGGAAGCACAACTCAGACCATGCAGCCTGTTCCTCACCACATAAACTTGCTTGAAATACAGCCGTAAACCTAAGATGAAGCGTCCAAGGGCACAGACACCACCTCAAGCAATTCATCTTTTACACAAAGGAAGATAGGTGTGTTGAGTTTATGGAACAGATTACATATACACACCTTCAGCCGGTAGCCAACAGTTCCATTTGCACTGAGCTGCAGCCAAAGTTGAGTTTTCAATCAAGTTTATATGTTTCTTTTGTCATTATTTCACCTTGGAACAAACTTAAACTTTTTCTGATTTTGTTTTGTTTTTCCTTGCAGGATTGGAAAGCAAGACACACAAGGGCATACAAGTTGCAACTCACTCAGGCAGTGCCTTCAGTTGTTAGGTTGATGGTGTGAATAAAAATAACTGTTCTGGAGTGGGGGGGGGGAGAAAGTCACCTGTCCTGGGCCAATTAGTTCACCAAGCAGTCATACAACTGTTCTTGAGGGGGAGGGGGTGTTGGACGGGGAGAAAGAAAGAACACCCAAGACGTTACCCAGTGGAGCACTGGGCTCTCTGAACTTCTGCTTTTCTAAGGCGAGAAACTTGCACACAAAACTATAAACGCTGCATTGTGTGATGGAAAAAATACAAACTCCTTTGAAATATGCTTTACACTGGATTTCTATTGCTGCTTCTAAAGACTTCAAGCCCCCAGAGAGCTTCTGGAGAATGCCCCCCTCTCCCCACAAAGGGAAGTGAAACAGGTTAGGGGTTTTTGCCTCTGTTACAATATGCTTATGAACATGTATAAAAAAGTGGTCTAACCCTGACGGACAAGGGTCCCTGCTTCTGGTTTTTATGTACAATAATTTAATCAGCTTGAATATATCTTTTTAATACATAAAAAAAAACTATTTTTACGATCAAAAGTCCTTCATGCATTTTTGAGGAAGTTCCAGATTTTAAACGTTGAAGGGATGGTGGCAGATGCTGTTTCTTGTCTGTTGTCGGCATTTCAATCTTGACCCTTGGCACCCAGGACACACTTCCTTAAACCTTTAGAGTTTTGATGGTATCAAGTCTCTTTTTCAGCAGTTCTCCCATTTCCTGTATCGCATGTTGGTAACTGTTCTGGACTTTCCTCAGCACAGTCTTTGTAAACTTCTTTTCTTCCTGGGAAGAAACATTTTTTTTACACAGATAAATAAATCATCTGTGTGTGTTGTTATGTAAGCAATTTATATACCACTTAACTACAATGGTTGAAGTGGTTTGCGAAGATATGATACGGAAATGAAAATCAGTTAAAACTATTGAATCAAACTACACCTAAAACGCCTGCTGGAATAAAAAATTCTTCAGTAGGCACAGGAAGTTCAATAGGGAAAGAACCTATCTGACTGGAAGGGAGTTCGAGAAAACTGAACCCATAAATTACGCAAAGTGTAATTAAATACTTTAATTACCTTTAAAAATGTCTCAAAGTACAACTGCACCTAACACTAAACCACGGTTTGTTTTAATCCTGAGTCATCTCAAATCATAGAAACTCAATGTATAAGCAGCAGTTTCTTACCTGCGACAGTAAATTGTCCTCTATGGAGAGTTCTTCAAGTTTAAGCGCAGCTAGATTGATTTCCAGCCCTTTGATATGATCTATCACATTGGAAATGAGAGCCTGGAGACCGGAAATGTAATCCTGAAAGCTGGTGAACACAGGGGGCTGCAGAGAAATAAATAAAAGCTGTTGCACCCTGACCCACCAAATATCTGTGCAATGTTCTCCACAGAAGTATATCATAGGTTTTTGTTTTGGAGGCAGTGCTTTTTAATGGGTATGTTTAGCAACATAATGTAGGGACACAGGTGGCGCTGTGGTCTAAACCACTGAGCCTCTTGGGCTTGCCGATCGGAAGGTCGGCGGTTCGAATCTGTGCAACGGGGTCAGCTCCTGTTGTCCTGTCCCAGCTTCTGCCAAACCTAGCAGTTTGAAAGCATACCAGTGCAAGTAGAAAAATAGGTACCACTGCAGCGGGAAGGTAAACAGTATTTCTGTGTGCTCTTATCACTTATCATGGTCCACCAGGTGCCAGAAGTGATTTAGTCATGCTGGTGACATGACCCAGGAAGCTGTGTGGACAAACGGCGGCCTCTACAGCCTGAAGAGTGAGATGAGTGCCGCACCCCATAATTGCCTTTGACTGGATTTAACCATCCAGGGGTCCTTTACCTTACATTTTTACCTTAGCGGCATATTGAGTACAAATCAAAACTATATTATTATTATTGTTGCTGCTATTATTAATCCAATTTCTCACCTGTCCTTCACCGTAAAATCAAAAGGCAGGTTACAGTAATTAAAAAATTAGTTTTAAACAAATTAGTTAAGAGTGGGTCCTGAAAATATATACTTCAGGTGTTAAAGGCCAGGGTAAAAAGTAATGCAATGGAAGCCACATAATGAAAGTTTCAGGTGTGTAAGGACTGCTACAAAGAATGCCCTCTCCTGGGTGCTCACCCCTCAAACCTCTGAGCTACCAAGCTACCAAGAAGGCCCCTACACCTGACGATCTTAACACCTGAGAGAAGGCACCCTTTCTGAACCTTGCTACAACTAAACATGGAGGTTTCCATTAGCTACCGTGGCTTATAACTGATGATAAGAGATCTATTCTCTGTGGCTTTAGTGTAATCTTTCCTTAAGTCCATCACACTTCAATTAAGCAAATTCCATTAATTCATTACAGGAAACCCCTGTTCTAGGCGTGAACATGATGTGAGCGATTGCACACAGAGCCAAACCCAGACGTGACCCGGAAATGTCATAAAAGATGTAACCAAGATGTAACTTTTCCAATTAAGAGACGATTTCCTACCATTGCTACAACACTCTCTTTTTTCTTCTTTTTCTTCTTTTGCAAGCTTGATCTGTAGGGCCTGAGGACGGCGTCAGAATAACTGCATACCCACAGAACAATGGAGATGGTCTGCAAGAGTGAGAAAAGAGGTTGTCACACAGGCACGTTAGGGACACTGATGGGTTTTTGCAACAACAGAAGGGGGGCGCAGGACCAGCTTTCCAAAGGTCTCATTACTCACCTCCACGAAGAAGACCAGATTTTCTAAAATATTCGGATGGGTTTGGAACTTGCCTTCCCTGACTTCCAACAAATCACCTTTACATTTATTGAATTGATCTGTTTTTTTAAGAAAAGAAGGAAACAAGGTGAAACTCGTGGGAGAAAAAAATCAAGTCTTACACAAGGCAGCATATTGGGAAACACTTTTTTGTGGCTTCCCCTTTCACAATCTGCATGCAAAGCATGCACTCTATAACTGAGGTAGAACTTTTCCCATCCAACATATCAATCTTTATTAATATTGCTTTAATTTGACTGGTGCTTAATTACTTTTAAAGGATTGTCTTTTCTTTGTTTTTAGCCCCCACCCCTATTTATTTGTGTTTTATTTTTATTCTGTGCATTATTTTGGCAGTGTCTGCATACATAACAAATGGAACCCATCTTTCCAAAAAATAACCAAATTTATTTACTCCTGGTGATACTCTCACATACAAAGAAAGGTGAAGTTTTAATTGCATATGCATAACTGATAAGCACGGACTAATGTAAATTTCTTGTGGGCTAGAACTTTTGGTAATGTGATTTTCAGCAGATTTACCTGTTAGTTGTTCTAGTAATGATTTAAAGCTATTTCCTATTCTCTCTTGAATTGCTGCCGAATCTTCTGAAAATAAAGAAAAGTTATCAAATGGCTCATGCAAATAGTCAAATTATCTATCTATCTATCTATCTATCTATCTATCTATCTATCTATCTAATCTATCTATCATCTCAAGGGACAGATTTAGAAAAAAATACAATGAAAACAAGCAACCACTGGAGAAGAAAAAGACTATCACAATAAAATAAAAAAAACCAGACTTAAATTTGCTGCCGTATGGGGGTTGAACTAGATGGCCCTTGAGGTCACATCCAACCCCAAAAATAAAAAATAGAAACATATCTTTGGTCACAATTAATCAAAAAGCAAAGCAGTTCTTACAGTACAAAAATCATTCAGTATATTTCTGGGACCCACCCTATTCCTGTGAATCTTAATTACCGCTAGTTTTAAAACTCTTCTAATGCTCTTTTTTTAATGGCTGCAAGTCACCCTGGAACATTAAGTGAAGGGCAGTTAAGAAATCAAAACAACAACAACTTCCTGGTTAGCGCCATCGACTAATGGCGGATTCCCTCCGAGCTCCGGAGGGAATCGGCTCCGCAGGATTTGGGTCTTGCCGCTGCGGCGACGCGGGGACCCTCAGAAATCACAGGCGCTGAAGCCTGTGAACCTGGTGACTCGGCGGGCACCATTTGCGCCCCCCCGACCCGCGAAGGAGCCTTTTTAAAGGCTTCGGAACGGGGGACGGGGCGAGCGGCGTGGTGCTGAGAGTCGACTGCTTCTCCTGCGGAGTGAAGCCGCATGCCATGGTTGGAGAGCGCTGACTTCTTCTTGTGAACAATTGGACTTTAAAAGCAACAATTGGGGAATTCGTGGAAGGGAATTTGGGTCGACTTTAGAAAAAAGTTTTAAGAATGAGCACTGATGTACAAATATTGATGTTTATAAGTTAAAATTGGTTTTTCTAAAATGAATTAAATATAAAAAGGTCAAAAATTGGGAATAAGAACTTGTTGAACTAACAATTTGAATTGGAATATAAGAAGGGGAGGTGTGGGGAAGTCAGGGAAATATGTTATTGAAAATACGGATTGTAAACTTTATGTGTTTTTAACTTTTTTGTTTTTTGTTTTTTGATTTTTTAATGTATTAAGGTGGAAAATCTCAATAAATATCTTTTTAAAAAAAGAAATCAAAACAACAACAAGAAGAGGTGGAGAGCAAGGACTGGCACATGGTATGGGCCACATGGCTCACCATATGGAAGAGATAGAATGGACACTCTGTGGCTGTCCAGATATTGCTGAACTACAACTCCCATTAGTCCAAACCATTGGCCATGCTAGCCAAGGCAGATGGGAGCTGGATTCCAAGAAGATCTGGAGGGCCACACGTTCCCCACCTCTGCCTTGCCAGATTGTAATTTTCATTTTTAACCCGAGTCAAGGAAAGTATGGAGACAAGGCAGAAAATTCCAAAGAAAATGGCCAGAAGGCTCATAACCAGATGGCAAGCTGAGATTCATTGGGTTTTTCCAAATCTTAAGCATCAGGATTTTCTCCAGGATTTTTTCCTTTTTTAAAAAAAGCTCAGAATTCCACAAGAAAAGCCTTTGGCATCAACAGCAGCTTGCAAGAGGCCAATATCTTCAAACCGATCTAAAAGAGCAGCACACCCATGTATGCCTCCCT
This sequence comes from Podarcis raffonei, assembly GCF_027172205.1. Classification (NCBI taxonomy): domain Eukaryota; kingdom Metazoa; phylum Chordata; class Lepidosauria; order Squamata; family Lacertidae; genus Podarcis; species Podarcis raffonei. The sequence goes on along the minus strand of NC_070609.1, from coordinate 82,971,840 downwards.
CCCGCTTCAGCAGACACACCTAAATTGGCTGCTGGCCCCATGAATTTCAAGACTTACCTAACCCAATAGTATCTAATTCATAAATTTCACTAACAAGGTGAAATAAGCTGGTCTGGCACTGGCAGCTCCCACTGTTGAAGAAACCAGCCATTCGGGAAGGTGGGGGGCCAAGGACCGGATACTAGGCGGGAAGAAAAAAAGGGGGGAAGAAAATTAAATATTGTACCTTTTGAATACAGGAGAAAAGCAGAGTTGGTTCCTGGTATGAGCTCATTAGCTCTCCAATTAAAGCACCATGCCGGCACGTCGGAAGAATCTCAACTCTTATGTCTCCTGGCATAATCACAAACTGTTTTAAAGAAATCAGGAACAGATTCTCTTAGCTGTACCTGAACTTTCTGCTCAAGGAACTGCTTTCCGGACTTCACTGCAGCATCCAGCTTCCGCAGCAGAGCTCTTATCATGTCGATCTTGGAGGAGACGCCATTTTCCGTGGTTTTCTCGGAGTTCTTTGGCTGGGCGTTGTGGCCAAGAGCTGGCAGGCCACTTATGAGCCGCAACATCAAAGATCGGATCTGCAACCATATGGTCTCTTCCTCCAAGGAGAGTTCCTTGTGTTCTTCAGAAATGCCCCTGAGAGAGAGAGAAAAGGAAGGAGGGAGAAGGGGAGAGGGTGTCCAAGAACTGAGACACAGAAGTACAAGCTCAAGCTTCCCTGCTCTATTTCAAAGCCCAATGCTGAGACACAATCTGATTGTGGATGAGCAAGCCGAACTGGTGTGCATCACCGAGATCTAGGTGGACCTGATTTGATTCAGTTGTGCCTGCCCCAGTTCTTATCAATTCAGACTGGAGGGGTGGTGGGGTAGTGTTGCTGTAGTCCGTAGAAGTGCACTTACTACCATCAGAAAACCCTTCTCTCTTGGAGAGCCTACATCTGGTGTTATATTACTGTAACGCGCTCTATGTGGGGCTGCTGTGGCTTGGAAGCTCCAGCTGCTGCAGAATGCTGCAGCCACATTGCTGATGGAAGTTTCTGGTTGAGAACACATGACACCATTGTTAAAACAGCTGCCCTGGCTATCCATCTGCTACCGAGCCAAGTTCAAGGTTCTTGTATTGATTTACAAAGATTTACTTGGGTCCTGGATATCTCAGGTGTTGCCTGAAACCTTATATTCCAGCTTCTTCTGCAGGAATGTCTGGTTATTCCCCAAGTTGGTGAAGCTCATTTGACAACAACAAGAAATCAAGCCTGTGTAGTATATCCCCTACAATGATCTGTTGATTATTAGTTTTGATTTATCTTTGCTTTTAGCTTGTTTTTAACTTTTTATGACTTTATTGTATAGTTTTCTATTTTTATGTTGTAAACTGCTGTGATATATTTTAAAGATGCAGCAGTAAATAAATATTTTTTATAAATAAACACAAAAAATATGAGAAAGCAATGGTAAACAGTGCAGGGATTATTGGGGAGACCATACAGTAGCGGGGAAGATTCTATTCACCCGAAGACTGGACGTCCTTGTGGAAAACCTCCTCCAAGGGCCGCAGCCAGTTGTGGGCAGGGCCAGAACCAAAAGTGGGCAAAGCAATGGATGCCACTCCTACGCTTTGTACAATAGGCTATATCCCAGATGTGCAAAAGTTCTCTCTATCCAGCAAGCAAGAGGCATTATCACAGTTCAATGACCCATTCCAGCCAGACAAAGGCACTTGCGGAGAGCGTGGAGAAGGGCCAGTGAGGGATGTGGCCTGGGGGAATCTCAAGGACCCGATAGAGTTAAAGCACATTTAAGTGCTGGCTAAATGTTATATAACTGTTTGCATAAATATAAAAGGGAAGGCAATCCGTTTTTAGATTACAATTCAGTGGACAAATTCCTGAAATGTAGCCTTCGGATAATGACAACCACGGCAGCGGGTTTTTGTACCTACCTGTCTTTTGGGTCCCAATTAAACAAGACAGTGAGGTCTCGGTTGTCCCGCAGGTCATTCCAGGGAATGTCATCCTCTTCTGGACTGAGGCTCATGGACTTTATACTTTCTTCCAAACTCACTGATCTAGTTCATGAAAAGCAATACAGAATTATTGGGTCAGGTGTTTTTAGGATGAACTGAAGAGGATTTTGGTCAGACTTCATTAGCACTCAGTCAGTGCAATGATGCACTCTTGAGCAGATTGACCTTGCTATAATGCAATGCTCTGTGCAAAAAATAATTCATCTTATGCCCAGGAAAGCTGCATTTTTCAACCTGAGAAAGTGTTATAACAACTCCCACCTTCCTGAATCACTGGCTGAGCTGAAGAGCACCAGGGTCCTCACATCTGACTACTCTGCAGCACTTTGGGTGGAAGACAGTGAATTCTGCTTCATCGAGAGATCTTTCAGTAACACTGGGACCTGTCCCTCAATTGAGACAGCTAGCAGTGCTTCTCCAAGCTAACATCTCTCTCAGCTTTACCACCCCACAACCTGCCTGAGCCCCCCCCCCCCAGGATAAGCACTCAGAAGATTAGAAATCAACTCTTCCATACTCACATATTTGCTTCAAGTAAGAGGTCCAGTAACATCCGTTCTGTGCGGACTTGTGCAAAGTGAAGTGAGGAGTTTAGTCTGTTCCTGAAAGCAATGAATTCTGGGATCTTCTCAAATGCACCATATTTATAGGCTTGAATAATGTATTCTGAGGTCTAAGAAGGAACACAGGATGGCCTCAGCATTAATTAAGCAAGGAGCTACAGGTTTTCTGCATCGCAAGAAACGTATGACCTTGGGAGCAGCCCTCCTGCTGCCTCTGCAGCACTAAAATGTTCTGGGCATGCGTCCCCTGCTCATGCAGAAATGCAAGAGACACACCCTTTGGAGAGATTCCGTGTGTTCTCTGAGGGGAAACTGGGGTACACATTTGGGGGTCCCTTTGCCACTTACATCTTTCTGGTTGGAGTGGAAAAACCTGAGTGCAAAGTTGCAGGATTGTGACGCGGCAGCATAGTGACCGAAGGCTGTGGCATAGCGTGTCAGCAAGTAACTGTAAGAGAAACAAAACCAAAACAGTAACCATGAGAGGGCTGTTCTGCACCCTCATTACCTTTTGGGCTCTGAAGAGGATCAAATTTGACAGGTGGACAGGGTTCCAACCTGCCAATCGCTTGATACCACAATTACCACCAACACCACACTACCCACCCGATGGTGTCGTGCTGTATGTGCTTGGCATCGAGGCTGGAGTAAAGCTCCACGACTGGTTCAAACGCCCCGAGCATGCAGTAGATCCGGATGAGCAACAATTTGAACTGAGCATTGGAGGGGCTGTGAGCCAGCCCTTCTTCTAGTAAAGTCAAGCAGTGCCAGGCAGCCGGCTCCTCACCTGGGAAAAGAACACCACACTCAAGCCTTGAACGAGAGAAAGGGGCAGGAAAGATGGCCAAGCAGGGATGAGAAGCCCTCCTTTTGCTAGGATCCAAGAGCCACGGCCATGTCCCATGCTGCTTCCCACAATATTATGATGATTTAATGTGTTTATATCCCACCTTTCTCCCAAGCTGGGATTCAAGGCACCTTACAACATTATAAAATACAAATAAAAACAAAGTAGTTAGAAGTACAACACATTTAGAACCAGCATTAAAATATTGATTGCCCTAACAGCAGAACAGTGGTAAAAAAAATGTCTGCACCTTCGTTTTCTAAGGCCTGTTTGAATAGGAAGGCTTTAGCCTAACTTCACGAGGAAAGAAATCCCACAATCTGGGAGCAGCCACAGAAAAAGTGCAAGTGACCAAAGGTCACACACAGTGAGCTTCAGGGCCGAGTAGGGATCTGAACCCTGGTCTCCCAGGTTTTAGTTCAAAACTCTTAACTCAGGCTTCCTCAACCTCAGCCCTCCAGATGTTTTTGGCCTACCACTCCCATGATCCCTACTAGCAGGACCAGGGATGATGGGAATTGTTGTCTCAAAACATCTGGAGGGACAAGGTTGAGGAAGCTTGCTCTAACCACACTGGCTTTTGTTCATACGGCTGCAAACCAATGCTTGAGCAGTTGTGGGCTGAAATCTCTATTTGCATGCATGCAGTGGAGCATGTAAGGACATACCTGCCTCTAGCCAGATGTCAAGGAGCAAGTGAACAGCAAGCAGACAGTAGTAGTCGGAAAACTGCAACTCGGTTTTCAAACAAGATTTTCCTATGGAAAAACAAAGTCAAGCAATGTAACTGAAAAACTTGTGGGTCTAGAATTTTAAACAACACCTGGCTTACAAAAGGTATTGTTTAGCAAGTAGCTACAGTACTTCTTGCATATTTACACAGAAGTCCACCCCACTGAATTCAATGGGACATAATCCAACAGTTAAGCATGCCTAGCATAATAAATAATAATAATAATAATAATAATAATAATAATAATAATAATATCATCTTTATTGTCATTGCCCCCTCTCGGGGACAACGAAATTACTTGACTGCTCCATAAAAACACTAATTAAAACAATACAGTATAGTACAGCAAGGAAGATTAGATGACTTTCAAAGTCCAGGCTTCCCATTCAGGGCCGAGATCGCTCTGGAGAAGAAGCTGTTCTTAAGACGGCTCGTTCTTGTCTTCATCCTGTATCTCCGTCCCGACGGCAGGAGCTCGAAGAGACAGTGACCAGGATGCGATGGATCTTTTACTATGTCCAGTGCCTTCCTATGGCACCTTGTGGCATAAATCTGCTCTAAGGTGGAGAGTGGGGACGGAGATACAGGACGATGAAGACAAGAACCCTATGTGCCGTATTCAACTAAGTTTTTAAGAGTGGAGCTACTGAAACTAATGAACCTACCTTAGTCATGTTCAGTGGCTCTACTCTTGAGTAAAACTTAGTTGAATGCCAGCCAATTTCTTATTTCTGGAAATCAGCATAGACCTTTTACCTAAGATTTAACTAATAAACAGTTAAACCACATCTGCTTATAATCCTTCTCTGACTAAAGTAACTTTTTCAGTTTGTCAAAGCAAAATCCATTAAAAACCAAGCAAACCATGTAAGATATCTGATGCAGTCCCATCCCTGAAGATAAGTAGGAATCCATTGGACTCTACTCTAGAACTCCTCAGAGGAAGGATGAAATGCATCAGGGGGCTGAAGGAAGCCAATAGCAATGACATGGTAGGAGGCAGAGGAAATACTGTATTTTTCTGTGTATAAGACGCCCCCTATTTTGGGGGACTAAAAATTGAGAAAATGAGAGGGGGGAGATTGCCCTTGTATAAGACGACCCCAATTATTTTACATTCTTTTATCATAAAAAACCTAGTTTTATACACGGAAAAGTACAGTAATTATTAGGATTTCCCCCAAGAACAGTGAAGTGGTCTGACATTTAGGCTAGATTCAAGTCCTCCTCACCAAAATTCAGTCCGTGCCGATATCGTGACATCAAGTCCTGGATGGCTCCCAGTTTTTGGGCTTTGTCCATGGTGTGGTAGAGGCCAAGCAACCTTGTCAACTGCACGACACACAAGTGTTGCTGCAAAGCTTTGATGTTAGCTGGTAGTGCAAGTCTCTCTTCTGCTGGTGCAGACAGGGGGATGACCCCCAGCAACTGGTTGATGAACTGCGGGGGAGGGAAAAGGAAATGTTAGATTTGCAATACCTAGCAGGGATAGCAGAGAGATCCCATCAGTGCTGCTCCCCTCCCCCCCAAACTGTTTCCATTCCACCTGGCCATTATGAAAACTTTAAGAATTGGCACCTGAGTCTGCTTTTCTTCTTTCCTCCTCACCCCTTTTTCCTTTTGCATCTACCACCAGCGGCCCTATGGGGAGGATTCTAATGAATCTGTATGTGTTGATAATTGTGTTTTCTGGTTTTTAAAAATGCAGTTGAAAACTAGGGGAAAAGCTTGATCACAAAACAGTCTGTTCAATGTACGCCACAACTGGCCTGAACAACAAAGTTTAAGGATGAACAGAAGGACCTTCTCCTCAAATAACGGATCACCTTTCTACTGGTTGCAGCTCGTCCTCTGATTGCTCCAAATTTGGTTTGGATAATTTGCAGTTGTCTGCTTGGAGACGAAAAGTTTGGACTCTGGCTCACATGAAAAGCTGACTAAACAGTTAGCAGAACTGAATGGAAAACGAATGGAAAGCTGTTTTGTAGAAACAGGAGATGCCTTTACATATCAGAAACTGATTCCGGCATGCAACGTCTGGCAATGCATGCCCAGTTATGGCAGGATATATTTGGCTGCTCTTAATATATTATTCTTATGAGGGAAGGGTGTCATTTTTATTGCATGGGGTTTTCTTGCATTGTTATACTAGAAAACATTTACGTTTTAAATGTTACTTGTAAGCTGCCTTGGAAAGATTTACATCCGTTGTTATAAATAAAGCTGCTGGTGGTCCTTGTATTTTTCATAATCTAAGCCCTGTAAACTGGGATTGGCTTTTTAAATTATTGTTTAAACCATTTAGGGAACCGCTGCAGCTGAAGAGCAAGGCTAAAACGCGCTAAGAAAATAAATGTGCAGCAGAAGTTTCAAAATATATAAGCAGGTTGTATGCCTACATCAGCCTTGTGCAATCTGGTGCCCGTCAAGTGTTTTGGACTATACCTCCCATCAAAATACCGTGAGGGCACCAGGTTGCATAAGCCTGGTTGAGAACAGAAAACACCTAAATTTTCCAGCTAGAAACTGTTCTGCACTGGGTTTTGCAGGGGCATGGTGTAGGCTTGTTTGGTTAGGAACATTGTAAAGAAAGGGCAGAATTCTCAAATTCTTATCATCTATGGGGACAAACATTTTCAATGAATATACTCAAAATCGGTGCACAATATCACTTGTTCTTGTTCAAGGGCACCAATTGGGGAAAGCTGGCATTGTAGGGGAAGCAAATGGCATCCTACTCTCCCCTCCCCCATGGATACAACGAAAGAAACCAATGAACAAACAAATAGTGAGATGAGTGCCATGAGCTAGGGAATCAGTGGCTATATAGTGCCCTCTTCCTCTAAAACACTGCCAGCTTCTTGAGTCTCCCTGCAGTCCTAAGAGAAACACACTTTCAAAATAAAAAATTCTAAAAACTCACAATATTCAATTCAGCACCAGATCTCAGATTTCACTCTTAAGTGACAAAACCCTACACATGACGTTGCCTTGGAAAGCCAAAATTCCTGTCTTGGAAAGCCTGCATCAAGTGTGTGAGGGAGGGAAATTTTCGAGGAGTTACAATGATGCTTTCCCTTCCCGTAAGGCTTTTAATTAAGGGACCATCAGCAGGTATAAGGCAACAGGTTCGGATTTCAGGACAGGGTAGTCACCTTCCACCTGTGATCCTAGAAAGCTGCTGCAATCAATATTGGGCAATGGGGACTCCTGCTGAAGTGGCTATCCCAATATTTTGAAGTAAGATTTGTTTCAATGTACAGTGGTGCCCCGCAAGACGAATGCCTCGCAAGACGGAAAACCCGCTAGACGAAAGGGTTTTCCGTTTTGGAGGTGCTTCGCAAAACGAATTTCCTATGGGCTTGCTTCGCAAGACGAAAATGTCTTGCGAGTTCCTCCCCCCCCTTCCCAAGCCGCTAAGCCGCTTATCAGCTGATCCGCTAAGCCGCTTAACAGCTGATCCGCTAAGCCGCTTATCAGCTGATCGCTAAGCCACTTATCAACTGATCCGCTAAGCCGCTTAACAGCTGATCCACTAAGCCGCCTATCAGCTGATCCGCTAAGCCGCTTATCAGCTGATCCGCTAAGCCCGCTAATAGCGCTAATCCGCTAAGGCGCTAATGGGCTTGCTTCGCAAGACGAAAAAACCGCAAGACGAAGAGACTCGCGGAATGGATTCTTTTCGTCTTGCGAGGCACCACTGTACTGGTGTTTACAACCTGCTTAGAAATGGCATCTGCTGGATTACACTCAATTGCTCAGTGACCTTTGGCGAGAGCCACATTGGAGCTAGCAAAAGAACAACAAAAAACCCCTCTTAACCTCAATAGTGCTGGGACCATAGTTCTCAGCAGTTTTGTTTACAGCCTCTGACAGGCCAGGGGTTTTTTTCCTTTTCTTTTGCACATTTAACCCTCTAGCCACAGGGGCTTAGAAGAACAATGAGTTGAGCACCAGGATTTCCAGCTGCTGAAATCACTCAGCACAGCTACTCCTGACAACAAAGTCTCTTTTGAATATTCGGGCAGGGCCCTCGCTGCCCTGCACAGCATAGGAAGCAGAGGGAAACTAGAAAGAAAATAAAGCAGTAGATAAAAAAATAGATAAAACAGCATCTTTAGTCAGATTGCCTTGAGCTGGGGCAGGAGCACACAGGCCTTCAAATTTCTGCATAATCCCAAGTTGCACCCAAAACGTTTTGCCTCAATTGTATATTTCAATCATTGGAACAAATAATACAATCATGGTGTACTGAAAAGAAAGGAAGAGAAAAGATCAGCAGACAAATGGCCACCAAACTTACCTTTGTATATTGGGTTGGTGGGAGGAGATCTACAAACACCTTGAGATCAGTAAAGCAGCAGGGTTTGTCCCCAAATTGTTTGAAATATTGGAACATCAGCTCTTCTGGATCACCTTACAAGTATAAGAGCAGTGATTTAAGAAGTTTTTCAGCAGTAAAACAGATAACTGTAGGGAAGTGACATATCTACCCCTTAGCTTCTCTTACTGAACTGACATGACTCCCTGGTGTACTTTGAAATTCAATACAGTATTTAAGGCTATCATGATGAATTAGGAAGCTAGGTGCTAAACAAAGATGATTGCAAATAACTGAAGGAAAATCAAGCATACAATTGAGAAGGCAACATGTGAGGAATATAGCAAGTTGGAACAGAGAGGTTTCATTTTCCGAGTAAGGCTTACAATTTTAACTGAGTGTTTTCATTTTTAACATATCCTCTGTTGGCACACTCTCTTTAGCTTGGGGGTGTGAGAGATGGAGAGTTCTACAAGTGGGGAAGGGATGGAGCCCAGCTTTCTTCTCTGCCCCCTGCCACCCTTTGCCTGCTATGCTTATACTGCTAGAGGTATGCCAGCCACAAACATTCTTTGTGGGGGTGGAGGGAGTGGAAATACAGGTTATGGTACACTATCCTCTTTCTGAACTCTGTTATCTTCTCTCTGAAAACCCTTGGCAAACGTGCCTCTACACACAGACATAAATACAACAATTTGGGCATACAACTAAGATGGGGAACTGCTTTTGTTAGATTCAGGTAGGTAGTCGTGCTGGTCTGACGCAGTAAAGGTAAAGGTGCCCCGACCGTTAGGTCCAGTAGCGGATGACTCTAGGTGCAGCACTCATCTCACTCTATAGGCCGAGGGAGCCGGCGTTTGTCTGCAGACAGCTTCCGGGTCATGTGGCCAGCATGACTAAGCTGCTTCTGGCGAACCAGAGCACCGCACAGAAATACTGTTTACCTTCGCACCAGAGCAGTACCTATTTATCTACTTGCACTTAGTTGTGCTTTTGAACTGCTAGGTGGGCAGGAGCTGGGACTGAACCACGGGAGCTCACCCCGTCATGGGGATTCGAACCGCCGACCTTCAGATCGGCAAGCCCTAGGCTCAGTGGTTTAGACCACAGCGCCACCCGCAGTAGAAATATATTTAAAAAATTTAAAAATAGTCCAGTAGCACCTTAGAGACCAACTAAGTTTGTTCTTGGTATGAGCTTTTGTGTGCATGCACACTTTTTCAGATACCTGAAGAAGGTGCTACTGGACTATTATTTTATCCTTTTGTTAGGCAAGCCAGTTCAAATAGTGGCCAATCTTTCAGAGGCCACATTTCACAGGTGGACAGGGCAGCCTACTGTCAACCACATGATGCCAAGTGATGTCAGGTGGAAGTGATTCTGCCTAAAAGCAGCAGGGCTTGCATTCAGTGACAAATTTAAAGTGTGCAGAATGCAAGCTGAGGCTCCAAAGGAACAATCAGGAGCATGTGGCTTGGAGTGCCCTCCTTATTGTCCCTTTCTAGCCCTCGCTTGCATTAGGTGCAGATCTGAGTAGAAGAGACTCCATTCAAAAGCAGCAAGGCTTGCACTCATAGCCAAACTTGAACAGTGCTGAATGCAAGCAGGGGCAACAAAAGAACACTCAAGAGTGCACTCAGATTTCCCATTGTCCCTTTGTATCCTCAGCTTAACCTGTCCTGCACCTGACGGTGGGCAAAGTGAAGCCCAAAACAGTTGCATGGGCCAAATTGAGAGGTTCACCATCACTGGAATATACCATTCCCTCTAATAGCAATCTCAGGTATTTGAGCATTTATAATTTTGGAAGTGATATGGGGCCAGTCAAAAGTACGGTGGTGGCTTTTGCACTCCAGAAACCAAAAACAAGGCAGTGGCTCCAGGTAGTTGTAAGTTTCTTAACTAAATGGGGAAAAAAAGTTTTAAAAAACAATCAGAAACTGCATGACAGGAGCCTGCGAGCTTACAAATTGTTGGTGGCAACTGAGCAGAGAGAGAGAGAGAGACAATGGAGGGAGGAGAAAATGCAAATGGCCATAGTTCAGTGGTGGAGCATGTGCTTTGCATGCAGAAGGTCCCAGGTTTAATCCCTGACATCTCCAGGCAAGGTTGGGCATGTCACCAGTCTGATGAAACCTAGAGGAGCAACCGCCTGTCACTGCAGACAAGAGTGAGCAATATGGACCAATAGTATAAGGCAGCTTCCTATGTTCCTAAAAAGGGTCGCGGGTGGCGCTGTGGGTTAAACCACAGAGCCTAGGACTTGCTCATCAGAAGGTCGGCAGTTTAAATCCCCACGACGGGGTGAGCTCCCGTTGCTAGGTCCCTGCTCCTGCCCACCTAGCAGTTCAAAAGCATGTCAAAGTGCAAGTAGATAAATAGGTACTGCTCCAGCAGGAAGGTAAACGGCGTTTCCGTGCACTGCTCTGGTTTGCCAGAAGCGGCTTAGTCATACTGGCCACATGAACTGGAAGCTGTACACCAGCTCCCTCGGCCAGTAAAGCGAGATGAGCGCTGCAACCCCAGAGTCGGTCACGACTGGACCTCATGGTCAGGGGTCCCTTTACCTTTACCCTATGTTCCTAAAAAGGGCTCAAAGAAATCAGGAAGGCAGTGGAACTCAAGTCTGTAGTTTGAGACACTGAATAGTTGTGAACCATCCATACAATCCTCCCAAAAGAAAAGGGGGGGGCAAAGAAAGAGGAGGAATTTGACTTGTTCAAGCAACCAACAAATAAAGTAAATATCATAGCAAATATCTGGTGTATGTGTGGGGAGTTTGAGGGAAGGATTCCTTGTCCATCTCTGAACTGTATGCCCCCCACCCCACTATAAAGCTATGAGATCTTTGAGGCAGGTGGGACAGCAAAAGGCCTTGGAGTTGGGGGAGAGAAGTATTCTTATCCCTTCCCTACTCCTGAAACTCATCCCCCACCTAAGTCAAGAGTCCTGAACAATACTAAAGGTTCCAGGCTATATTAGTGGGTGTGGTCACACTGCAACATCTTGTTGCAGATCCCTGCTTGCTTCTTTTTAAAAGGACATGAACTCCCAACTATCTGCCCAGTAAATTTCCATTTAGATTTTTAACTTTTTAAAAAAAGCAGCAGGGATGCATACATCTCACTTGACAATTTGTGAAGAATGTGCTGCACGAACTATTTCTCCAACTACTGAAGGGATTCTACTTCACTCTCAGCAGGGAGGCAACTCTTAAAGCACTAATAATACACACACACAAAGCTAGTTTTAGCGTTCCTTGTGCTGCAGCAATTCTTGAGGCTCCAGTGTGTTACCATCTAAATATTTACCATTCACAAGCTGCCTCTCCACGCCAAGGATTAAAATAGAAGACAAACAATCCTCTCCCCAAAGCATGGGTGGATTTCTGCAATTCTTGTGCAGAGTTTACATCAGCTGTGGCAATCCCAGGACGGAGCCCTGGTTCTACTTTCACACCCTCTCCCCGTGAGACTCAATTTGGCATCCCATTAGTGGCCCTTACCCAATTTGTGTTCTTCACTGCAGCCTCTGTGCCGCAAGCGCCTGATCAGCTCCAGTCGGGCGAGGAAAGGTCCCCGGAGTGGCCGGGCGCTGTTGGCTTCTTGTGTTATCCTCTGCTCTATGAAAGCCATGGCTTGCTCTGTGCTGTGATGCACTTCGCCTTCGAGAGAGCTGTGCACAAAAAGGAAGTATGAGTTCCAGTGCCTCCAAACGGCCTTTTTGTGAAATTCTGATCAAGGAATGGGACACTGCATTGCTGCTACCCTGCCCACCAGAGCCTAGTATGTAACATGTAAAAAACATGACTTTTTAGGATGAGAATGGGCAACTGCAGGTCCAGGGGCTCAATACCACTCATGGCAGCTTCCTGCCTCCCAGGATAGCTCCAATTCAAAGCCCCCACTTCCTTAACTGCGCCCCCCCCCATTCTTTACCATATTTCTCCCTGCACAAGCCAAGGGCCCTTTAACCCAGGGATGAGGAAATTATGGCCATCCAGATGTTCTTGGGACTCCAACTTCTATCAGCCCTTGCAGCCAGCATGACCAATGGGCAGGCATGTTGGGAGTTGAAAGCCCAACAACATCCAGAGAGCTGCAGGTTTCTCATCCCTGTTTTAAACCCTCCTCCGCATCTGAAGAGCAGCGAAGGCTTGACCAGAGTCCTCTTCTTATTTTGACCTCAAAGTGTTCATAAGCCAAGAGACAGCTGGAGCAACCAGCTGGGTGTATAGTAAGGTGAAGAAAGTGACAAACCTTTGGCTGATGCTGAAACCAGAACTATGCCTACATCCCAGCTGGCATGCAGAAGAGTGTCTGTGACACTCATTAAAAGGAAGAAATGAAACGATTCTGTCTGAACCCATGTCCATGTGGGAGTTTAGGGGTAAAGCTCCAAGCACCTTCTTTAGGAGAGGAATGTTATGAATTACAAAGGAGAGCTTTTTGTATTGACGCCCCAACTTTAAAATACCTTCTTGAAGGGGATCTATCCGGCACCAGCATCACATTATTTTTGGTGAAAGGTTAAGACTTTATTTGCCAAGGTATCTCAGAAGCAAAGTGCAGACTGATGCCTTTTTGTTTCTTGGTTTAAAATTTGTTGCTTATATTTTATTTACTTGTGTTGCTATTATTATCATTGTGTAATATTATTTCGATGTGTGGATTGCTCCCATTGATGAAAGGCAGGTTCTGTTTCCTTGTTACCTTAAACCAATTTTGGTTTGAATGAACAAACAAATGAATATTGCTAGTCTTTCAGTGTCTGCCAAAAACTGATTAAAAATTAGGTAGCCTAAGAGGAAAGGAAAGCTGGTGCCTATGATGTCACTGGCAGGGTTCACATGTAACACCACACCATGTTTTAATAAACTATGGGTATTAGACCATGTTTATTTGATTGTCCAAACCTAGCCAGGAGCTTAATTATGATTTGTCAACCACAAACTGATCACACTTGTAAACCATAATTTGTTGTTTCTTATAAACCTTGGGTTTGTGTCAGCCATGGCTGAGTGTTACATGCAAACCCAGTACTCATTTTGGATCAAGATCTGAACTACTAAAGTATTCAAGAAGGTAGAAGTGTCTCATGCCCCTGGCTAGGAGAGATGAGTAGAAACATCTGAATTTTTACACGTACGACTTCACATGAGTTGATGCACTGGGCACTCATTTGGTCCTCTCAAAACATTTCTTCCTAGATGACACAGGATCCAGATGCAGGCAATAGCTGGTGCTGTGTTGGGGAGTAACAAACTAACAGCCAAGTGTACTAAGGAAATGAGCTCCTATTTCTCTACTCTCAAAGCCCCCTTACCATGCAAATATTTCAATTAAAAAGAGACAAATGCTCAAAGCCCTCAAAAGACACTCACTGCTCTCCTTCAGCTGGGGGAGTCCAGGCTGCGTCAATCAGTTGAAAGATGGAATCGAAATAGATCATATAAAACTGCCAATCATCTGGGCTAAAACAGAAAAGAGGCAAGCAGAAGAACTGAGCACAGTGTAAAACTAACGTCTCTCTCTCTTTTTCATGTTACAGAAGGCAAAATGCCGGCATCTGGGGTAAAAGTGTGCTGAGATTCACTACCTAGCAAGGAAGATAAGAACAGCTTCATGTCTGTTGCCTTTCACATCTTAAAGAAAAGGCAAATTAAGATAAGCATCCCTAACGAAAAAATGCACCAGTGAAAATATTGAGCCTTTAGTGTCACCAGCCCAGTCTTTAGGAATACTCTGCCAACAGAGGCCTTCTCTTTCAACACCTAACAGATGGGGGTGGGGTGGAGGTCAACAGTAAAAGTAACTTAATTAAACAGTCAAGCAAATTTTCCTATAAATTAAATGACAAACTAGTTCTTTGTCTAAGTATTTGTCAACCACTACAGTACCTCTCTACTCACAAGCCAGGCTTTTGAGAGGTGAGTGAAGGCTGACTTCTTGCAAAGCACTTGAGGAGAACAATGACCATGTTTTTCCTTATTGATCTCCATGTGTGAAAGAGCTAGACCCTTTTGATATTTTTAATGGAAGCTAAACATTCAGAGGGAAGCTATCTCCCTCCCACTTGTCCCCAGACTCTCCCACAGCTTTGGTCTGGGAAAAATGCTTATCTCAAAGAGGTGAGTTAAAATCTCATAATTTACTGTATTTTAGATACCATTGTATCTGATTACGGGGCAGGGCAGGGGGGACACTGAAACCTGTTCTTATCCATTATAAAAGTCAGGATGCTACTTTACTAATGCTTATCAGGAACACAGGAAGCTGCCTTACACCAAATCAGACCAATTTATTTGTGACATTTATACTCCCACGTTTCCTCCAAGAAGCTCACAGTGGTGCACATAGTTCTCCTCCACATTTTATCATCACAACAACCCTGTGAAGTTGGTTAGGCTCAGAGTGAGTGACTGGCCCAAGGTCACCCAGTGAGCTTCATAGCTGAGTGGAGGATTTGAAACCTGGTCTCTGAGGCCCTAGTCTGACACTCTAACCACTGCACCACACTGGCCTATACAGCTCAGTACAGTGGTACCTTGGGTTACATATGCTTCAGGTTACATACGCTTCAGGTTACAGACTCTGCTAACCCAGAAATAGTACCTCGGGTACTATTGCTTCAGGATGAGAACAGAAATCGCACGGCGGCAGTGGGAGGCCCCATTAGCTAAAGTGGTGCTTCAGGTTAAGAACAGTTTCAGGTTAAGAATGGACCTCCGGAACGAATTAAGTACTTAACCCGAGGTACCACTGTATTCTACACTGACTGGCAGCAGTTCTCCAGGGTTTCAAACAGGGAGACTTCCCCAGACCTTTCATATGCAAAGTAAGTGCTCTACCACTGAACTACAGACTTTCTCTCAAGGTTCCCATTGCTACTTGCTCTTTAAAAAACTAAAACTTCCTTTTTGTTGACCTTAGGAGGGAAGGCAATTTTTCCAAACTGCCCCCAAATCTATCAAAGTCTCTGGCAGCTCTTGTTGTAACTGAAAGTGCTGCTTTCAGCCAGTGGAAGTAGGGGGGATCCAATCAAGCCTGTTTAATAGGACAAGCATCCCATCCCCTCACATCCTGGCTGGGTGGGGATGAAAATATAAACAGATTTAGGCTCTTAAATTAGGAGGAACAAAAAGATATACCTTTGGGCTTGTCACAAACCACTTGCTTATTTGCCTTGGGAATATGATGGTGCAGTAGTGGTGATGGAGGAGATAATACCTTTTGCTTCAGTTTGGTTAAGGACCAAAAAAAAAAGGGAGCTGAAACTCCCACTCACTTTTTCAGCAGAAGTTTCCTGGACAGTGCGTTGCATTCTGGCCACTTGCCCAGCTTTTTGTACATCTCCATGCACTTGTTCTCTCTGCTCTGGAGCTCACTGGTTAACTTCTCTAAATGGAACAAAAAGAGTCATAAATTCATAAAGTCTTAATCGCAAAAGCAATCTCCCCCACCCACCCACCCACCTCCAAACAGATAAGGCCACAGGCAGGCTAGAAACATAAAAGAAACTTAGATGGGCTTACTCGGAAGGCTGTTTTACTTTACCAAATAATGCAAAATGCCTGGAGTAGGATGGGCAGGAGAGAACTTCACATATGCACATGAAACAATGCTGTGGGCAGAGGGTCTGTGAGATAACATAGTGAAAGTTAAACGGCTGGCAATCCTTTGTGCAATGGATTACAAGTGCCCAAACTATGTGCAGAGCAGTGCTTTGCTGTAACATGGAGTAAATGTCCATATTCTTCATTTGACAAGAGTCTACATATTTATTTAAATGTTCACAATAAATACAAAACATGACCTACTGTGTTGTGTTTATATTGCTCGATTTCAAAGCCATACGGTTTTGTCTGTAGTTTGCTCTAATCAGCATAATTGCGTATGCTGAAAAGAAAGCATTAATTCTACTTATTTAATGGAGGGTCATAGATTCAATTAAGAGATTATCGCTAGAGATTTATCACGCCCACATAATGTGCATCAGGCTACTTTGAAGGAGTACGTCACATAACTGATTTGAAACGTATATGGAAGTCTGGTTTGACTTTAAAAAATCATTTGTTTTTATCCGTGCTGGGCAAAAAGCCTTATCTGGTTCAGCATCTGGGTAACAAGATGCGTCTTGCAAGCCTACAACGGGACACGACAGCAGCAATCACCACCTGCTCTTTCACCCCCATCAACTGGTATTTAGAGGGACACTGCCTCCAAGTAAGGAAGCTGCACCTTTGTCTACAAACCACTGAGACTTGCCCGTTGTCAAATTTGAAAAAGAGATACACTACCTCCTAATTTTCCTCTCACAACATCCAGAGCTTCCTGGTATTTCTCCAAGCGTTCTAGAATCATGTAGTAAAGCTCAACCTGTGGAAGTTAAGAGAAACAGGATGCAACTGAAACAAGAGGCAGTGAGGTTACCACCAGAAGCAGTCTCTGCAGCTGTCTTTTTAAAGAGAGTATATTCAAGTGGAGTGAAAAATCTATGCTACCCAACAAATTGGAAGAAAACTAATAATTTATCTCTAGCATTACCCCTCTAACCCTTTCTTCTATCTTATTCTTATCCACCTATTAACTTTAAACTTGTTTGTATTGCTACATTTTGATAGGCTGGCCTTGCAAAGATAGTGGCCCACTAGTGGTTGAAATGCCTCCTTGCTCCAAAACCCAAAGCCTCTGGAAGACAAACCGCCAAATAAAGAGGTCAACAGGAAACACAAGGCAGATCTGAGGATTTAAAAACAAAACTCCACATTCTGCACTGTTTCGTACTCTTGTTAAGAGGGTTGCCACTCTGGTCAACAGAAAAAACAGCTGGGACTCACACCTGATCAGTAGTCATCTCTCTGCATAGGGTTTGCAGGGAAAGACAGAAAGGTTTTTGTATCAAAAGCCAATTCATTTGATCCACTTATGGGCCCCTTGAAGCTACTCAGATCTTCTCTGCCGCGTACCCAGGCCACCAGCACTTTTACAGATATCCAGATTATCCTGGCAAGCTTGAAAAGGGCTGTAACCAAAAGAGCGGAATCCCATCAAGTTTTGGAGAAGGATTAATCCAAATCTGGGGCATGTTCAAGTACCCCTTACTTTCTACATTAGCAATGTGCCTCTTCTAAGCCACACCTTCCATTTGCTTGTAACATGAAAATAAACTATTCAAAACCTAACTGCAATAATTCAGTGATAGCAGAAGCTGAATTAATTACATCAACAATTATTTTTTTTAAAAAAATATATCTTACTTCTGCCTCAGCTTCAATTTTTTCTTCCTTCACCATTTTTTCTACCATTCTTTCAGCTAGAGGCAAAAACATGGTTTTTGAGAGATTTTCATCCTGTGCAGATATAGACTGAAAAAGAAGAACATATAGAGCTGCCTTATACAGAATCAACCATTGTTTCATCTAGCATGGTACTTTCCACTCTGACTGGCAACCATTCTTTCCTAGCTCAGCTACTGGAGATAACAGAGGCTGAACGGATGACTCTCTGTGGGGAAAACATATGCTCTGTGCTCTCAACTTTGGGCCCAGTCAAAAGTTTTCAGCTGCTGTGAATGTTCCGATAAACAAGTGAACATTCTGGCAAACTTAGGAAAAATTGGTTGAAAGTTCTGCTCAGTAAACATGCTCCTCTCACCCACAAGGAAATAGTGTTGATTATGTTCTGGGATTGCATCACACAAAAAATGAAGAAAATGCATTGCTAAGTTACCGTATTTTTCGCTCTATAAGACACACTTTTCCCCTCCTAAAAAGTAAGGGGAAATGTGTGCGCGTCTTATGGAGTGAATGCAGGCTCCATGGCTTCGTGTTGCTTTTGCTGAAGCCAGGAGAGCAAGAGGGATTGATCTCTCTTGCTCTCCTGGCTTCGCATCGCTGGAGAGGCGCTGTGCAGCTTTCCCTCTCCGCGCAGCGCCCCTTCAGCAAAGCGGGAGGAGAAATGGAAGGGGCTCCGTTTCTCCTGCAGCTTCGCTGAAGAGGTGCTGCGCAGAGAGGGAGAGAATATTTTTTTCTTATTCTCCTCCTCTAAAACTAGGTGTGAATTACGGTCGGGTGCGTCTTCTAGAGCGAAAAATACGGTAGTTGAAATGAACTAGTAATGCAGTGTGCCAGTTCTCTTGTTGATTTCAGACAGACTGCAAAAGGATTCTGCCAATGGCCTTTGATAGGCTATTGCTTGGCTGAACTCCAGATTTACACCAATAGTCAATCTCAAGTAACAACCTCAGAACTCATTTAGGAGAACAATAATAGACTGAAGCGAGAGAGGCGGGCTATGAGCTCGTCTCAATCCCTCTCATACCCTGGGGGAACAGATTATATTCAGTTGCTACAATCATACTTGGAGTGGAGGAGTGATCCATCTATGACCTGAGGGAGTATTGAAGGGCATCTGGTTAAGACTTCTCAAATTCTCTGTTATCTCACAACATGCCCCATCTAAGATGACAAACTCCCAGTCCCAACCTGCAAACAAGCTCTGTGATAAGCGTAGCCAATGTAGTGCCCTCCAGATGTTCTGGGGTCTCCCATCAGTCTCAGTCAGCATGGCCAGTGGCTATGGGAGTTGGGAGTAAAACAATATCTGGAGTGCACCACATTGGCTACTCTGTTTTACAACACTTGCAGTATGCAGTGGTACCTCGGGTTAAGTACTTAATTCATTCTGGAGGTTCGTACTTAACCTGAAACTGTTCTTAACCTGAAGCACCACTTTAGCTAATGGGGCCTCCTGCTGCTGCCACGCTGTCGGAGCACAATTTCTGTTCTCATCCTGAAGCAAAGTTCTTAACCCGAGGTACTATTTCTGGTTTAGCGGAGTCTGTAACCTGAAGCGTATGTAACCCGAGGTACCACTGTACTGACAAAGTGTGATGCACTTGCAGTACAGAGTCTACCCTCAAAATGTACTGAGCATCTTCACACAGAAAATAAAACAAAAAAAGGGCAGATTATTTCCAAGGAAATGTTATCTCCCTTGAGACTCTGTACCCACCTGCATAATTAAGCTCATCACAGACCAAAAATAGTAAGGGTTTTTGGGAACAATCTTATAAAGTGCCATTCCAGCCTGAAAAAGAAGGAGGTATAAATAAATCATTATACTTCAGCCTGTGGTAAAGGAGACCCACTGAAAGTTCTTACTAGAAACAGCTGAGAGAGGAATGGTTTCGGTTTGACTATCCCTGGACTAATTTACTTGTCTTTGAATTCTTGTACCAGTGTTAAATGCAAGACTCGTTTGCTCAAACCTGTTAACCACAACAGGAAACTGTTCCTTTTCACAAACCAGAACCCATCAAAATATGTTCCAAGTAAACTGGCAGTATTTCAGGAGTTCCTTAATGAGAAGACAAGTTTCCTGAACAACAGCTTCCCCACAAAAACGAATTCTGGATTCAATTTTGCTGATAATGGCACTCAACACATAGCTAGATCATCATATTTAATATAGGTGTTTCTCTCTTCACCCCCTCCCTCTCATAGTCAGGTGCGGATACACGAAAGTCAACCAGGACCTCTGCTTACCTGCATTTTGCACATTTGCAAAGCCTGATATTACAAGATGATTATACCCTTTGAGTTAAGTGTGCATACATTGATATGAATGCATCTGTTATCAATGCACATAGCAAGCTGATGCTTTTAAGTAGTGCTACTCACAAGATAAAGGATTTGCTAGACGAGGTCCATAAATTAATTTCATGGGTCCGTCACATTAATGACACTGTCTCTTTACACATTTTTTCAAACATTACAGGTTAAATGCAAATGCAAAGCACTTAAAGGCACCCCAAATCACAAGTATTTTAAACCAAAGTCGTCAAATTTTCAAAAAGGTTTCAGAGTAAGTGTTTACTATGAGTGGAGGACATGGCCAGTTGGTAGAGCATGAGACTTTTAAGCTCTGGGTTGTGGGTTTGAGTCCCACGTTGGGCAAAAGATTCCTGCATTGCAGCGGGTTGGACTAGATGACCCTCGTGGTCCCTTCCAACTCTACAATTCTATGTCAACACAACTTATATACTATACGAGACTTTATCCACAACAGATTACTAATAGGTTTACATATACACATGGAATGTCAACAGATCTTTAGGCTGATTTTAGGTTGAGTTGCCTCTCTGAGGGGTGTATTCACTCTCAAGCTCAATTGACCTAGGTAAATTACCTGTTGCATTTTCTTGTATTCCCCAACCCTTGCATAGGCCATGAAGAGGTGGGAATGATACTCTTCACTGCTGGGAACTTTCTTCACAGCTGCCTCGTAGAGTTTTGTGACCAGCTCCGCTAAATGAGACATTTTAAGAAACAGGTTGTGTGTTTGGTTAGGACCTATAGACTTCTCCCAAACCCTAAGTGATTGTACAGAGTACAGAACTCAAAACAGCCTTCACAAAGTTTTTTAAAAATGAGGCTTCAGCCCTAGTAAAGGGGGCGGGGGGTGTGTGACTTCAGATTTGTTGTGGCCAGCACATGTGATTTTTCCAGACTTGCATTCTGCATGCCTTTTGTCACAGAATGTGTGTTGAGTACCTTTATCCTTTCCCTAGGGCTGGTGTCAGCACTTTGCTCCCATGGGAAGCTGCTGGGGCCCCAATATCTGCCTTGCCCCCCCCTTACAAAACAAAAACCACTGACCCAGCACTCTAAGCTGCTTGGTTTAGCTGCACTCCAATTTCTCCTGGAGTGACACTACGTCTGAAGCATTGTAAAAGTATTAAAATGGCAGCAGGACCCAGCAATCTGGTGCTGTGTCTACTGTTAGGTGAGCTTGCCAGGGCTCCACCATCAAAGCTGGACCCTGTCCCATCACTCCTCCTATTTTCTACAACCCAGAATTAAATACTATGGGAAACATTATGTCTAGAGAACAACGCAGCTTAACTGGCTACCTCACCACCCCTCCCCATCAATTAGCTGCCGACTGGCTGCCACACTAGTGCTTTTGAATCAGGACTGCTGTTGTAAGCAGGACACTGGCAACAGCATTCTCTGAAATGTCTGAAATAGGAAGGAAAACCAAAGAACTCACGCCGATGCATTTCCCGGTATAGAATAGTCAGAGCTTGTAACGAATTATCGTCCGTGGGTTCAAGAGCAGCTACTTCTTGTGCTAAAGTGAATGCTTCATCTTGCTTCCCGGTTCTTTGCAGGCCGATTGCTTTCAAAACCTGCACATGGATCAAAGAAGCAACTTTTAAAGGGTTTCCCAGCAGCGATATAAAGGAAGCACTATGGGGGGGGGGGGAATCCAGCTGCACAGTGAATGGGGCAGAATGGGCAGGTGGTAACAATGCAGCACGTACCAAAGGAAGGAGCTGCAGCCCACGGGCAGAGCACATGCTCTGAATTCAAGTGGCCAGAGATTCAACCTCTGATGTCTCCAGGTGGGCTTGGGAAAAGCCTGGTGGAAGCGCTGAACTGCTGCTGCCAGTCAGTGTAAGGTAATATTGAGCTAGATGAACCAATGGTCTTATTATATATAATGCAACTTCTTATGTTCTCTTCTGCACCTCCTGCCAACCTTAGTTCAGGGATGAAGAGCCCGTGACCCTCCAAATGTTGTTGGGGCTCCAACTCCCATCGCACCCAACCAGTATGGCCAACAGTCAAGTAGATGGGAGGTGTGTTCCAGCAACCTCTGGAGGACCACAGGTTCCCCACCCCAGCCTTAGTTCACTGGACATCTGGTTAACTTAATAGAAGACGTAGAAATCTAAGTGAGTTCAGACTTTGAGACACATCACATGCCAACATTGTAATAAAATGTTGGGGTCACAACATACCATATTTTTCGCCCTATAGGGCGCACCGGCCCATAGGGCGCACCTAGTTTTGGAGGGGGGGGGAGAAATAAAGAAAAAAAAATATTTCCCCCCCAGGCGCGGGGCTGGGGCGGGGGAAGCCCGAGCTTCCCCCAACCCCAGCCCCCAGAACAGGCTGCTATGCGCAAGCCTGGGGAGACCGGCGGGAACTCCCGCCGGTCTCCCCAGGCTTGCGGAGAGCCGCCCGAACCCCGGGGTGCGCTCCGCTGCGCTCCCTGGGTTTCGGGCTGCAGGCTGCTGTCCGCAAGCCTGGGAGACCGACGGGAGTTCCCACCGGGCTCCCAAGGCTTGCGGATAGCTTCCTGAAGCCTGGAGAGCGAGAGGGGTCGGTGCGCACCGACCCCTCTCACTCTCCAACCTTCAGCGAAAGCCTGCATTCGCCCCATAGGATGCACACACATTTCCCCTTCATTTTTGGAGGGGGCAAAGTGCGTCCTATAGGGCGAAAAATACGGTACCTACCGTTGCAGATCTCATAGGAAGAGCACACTAAGCAAGCCTCATGTTAATAAGCTGCCCAAGGGCAGGTGGGTAGAAAGGGGATACCGCATTTAACATGGTGTACTTAAAACGTGCTCAGCTGTGTCCCTGGAATTCCCTTCTCCTGAAAGTTTGAAAGGTGGAGACTTTGATGTTTTCCCTTCCAGAGAATTAAAACCATCTTATTCTTCCAGGTGTTTGGAGGGGCATCAGTTGGCAGATAGTGCCCAATACCTAGCAGCCCCCCCCCCCAGCCATGTTGTCCATAATACAGCCACTACTGCCAGCCAATTCTAATACACAGTCCACCAAGCATGCCTGTCCCAGACTTCTCTATATTGTAGGGGTGGGAAAACCTTCTTGGCCCAGTGGGTCAGAGCCTTATTCTCCACCCCCACAGGCCACAGATTAGCCACCTGTCAAAATTCCCTTGTACAGCACTTCCAAGCTGGCTGTCAGTCACTCGAGAACCACAGCGCAAGGGGCTTTGCCAACCCTATGATTGCCACTTCCCCAGTGCTCTGCTTTCTGCAGAGATTGGCTGCATGATCAAGTTCCCCAAGAGGAACTTGGCCAAGCCACCAATCCAGCCATTTCCACACATGCCCCATATCTGACACCAAGTGTGTGGGGGAAACACTGGGACCTGTTCTGTGCCAGATGTCACCTGCAAACCAGAGGTTTCTCACCCCTCTTGTAATTAGTCTTATACCTACCATGTGACAGTATTTAAGTATGTTTGACTTGGTCAACTGACCAACCCTAATTGCCTTGTTTTGCTGAGCCACGTCAATGTAGATAGAAGCAAAAGTTGAAAAAACATTAACTTTTGCTCTGTTGCTATTCAACAGCTTGACTAACGTGGCAGCAAAGTTGACCTCAATGTTGTGAGTTTGTGGAACAGAAAGGCTGGAGTAACACGGGTTAAGCTGAAAAAGAAGAAGTACAGTGGTACCTCGGGTTAAGAACTTACTTCATTCTGGAGGTCCGTTCTTAACCTGAAACTGTTCTTAACCTGAGGTACCACTTTAGCTAATGGGGCCTCCCGCTGCTGCCGCTGCACAATTTCTGTTCTCATCCTGAAGCAAAGTTCTTAACCCGAGGTAGTCTGTAACCTGAAGCGTCTGTAACCTGAGGTACTACTGTAGTTGTGCACTGGTGGTGGTCAAAGCACAGTTACGCTCCCAACCCCATGTGTCCCATGATAGCTAAGGGTAAACATGGCAGAAAGCTTCCCTCTTTTCCAGAACAGCCCAGGGATCAGAACCTCCTTTCAGTCCATGTGTCACATTCCCACAAGGGCAACCTTCCAGGAGCCACGTGCCAGATTTAAAAGTGGGTGGGGCCAGATACAAAAATGGGTGGAGCAGTGGATTTGACTCTTACTTTTGCATCGTTCACACTACATTCCAGCCATGCAGAAGTCAAAGCTTTCTACAGACAACCAAGAGGCATTATCACAGTTCAAGGACATATCCCAGTCAGGCAAAAGCACATGAGGAAGGCACAGAGCAGTGCCAATGAGGGGTATGGCCCTGGGAGAGTCCCAGGTGTGAGACAGAGAGGTCTAGAGGACTGTCTTCAATTCTCAGGGCTTCAAGTTCCCCACCCTATACTAGCAATGCAACAGCTAAAGAGAAGAGCCTTGCCTTGTTTATTTAAGACTGAACACAATGACTTTTTAGCATGTTAAAACAAACAAACAAACCCTGAGCTTACCTTAGCACAGTGAAGGTCTTTGTGTTTCTTCAGCAACTTGTCTGCCTGCTGGATTGCCATTTTATTATTGCCATTGTCAAGGTAATCTAATGTAAGAAAGGGGAAAACCACAAACATTATTCTTAGTGATAATTTTATTGTTTAATTTTTTTGTAAACCACTTTTTTTACAATCAAGCAGTGTATAAATTTTATGAACTAAATAAAATACATAAATACTGCAGACTGATTTTCTGAGGGGGCAGTCTTCACGTTTAGGTTAGTTTAGAGGAAAACAAGAAAAAGAAAGATGAGTAAAGAGTAATATGATAGAGGTATTTAAGATTATAACTGCTGTAAAGGGAAAGGATAACTTATCTGCCCCCTCCCCCTTACTTTCTTGCACAACACTAGATGTCAGAATCTACCCAATCAACTCCAAAGGTGATGAGAAAACCACCCAAGGTAGCTCTTCACACAACATAAAAATTAACTTGTGAAAGCTATTATAGCAGTGTATGGTGACAACCACCAGCTTATGTTGGGTTTTTTAAATAAAGGAATAGAAAAATTATGGAAAGATAAAGTCACAATGCTGAACTGGATCAACCTTAATCTGTCCCAGCAAGGCATTCTCATGAAGAACCTTACAGATGCTTTTTAAAGGGTTATTACACAGATGCGTGTTAGCCTTACTGCCATTTCTTATGTATACATCAAATGGGATTTGCCACCTTTATTTGGTTCATCATCACAACTACTCAGTAACAGGCTATTACAGTACTGCAACTTTCAGAGCTGGGATGGACAAGGACTTGCCCAAGTCTATGGCTGAGGAGAACTCAACTCCTCTCTATCCACTGACTATATATAGGAGCTGGGTACAAAAAACTAGCCCTCAATAGAAGTTCATAAATGAGTACTTCAGGAGTGACCCAAAGAGGAGCAAAACAAGATGGTAATGGACAAGCAAATAATTAAGAGCAGTTTTGCTAGCATTCAGGAGGAGCATGATTGGAAATACTGCTCCATTTCTAAAAGCAGGCAAAGGATTGACCTAAGGCAATTTTTCTTCACAAACATACATGCAGGTAAACAGAAACGGGAGAAGGCGATGGACACCCAACAGGAAAAAGACTAGTCTGGAGGGTCCACAGAAGGAGCATAGCAGCCTCCTGCACCCCTTTGTATCTTGCCTGGGGAGCATGCGGCTCAGGTTGCAAATACTATATTGTTTTCTGGTTCTTACTCTTAGCTCCAAGCCCACATAGAGAGCATGAGCACTATGCAGAAACATTAAAATAGGCACTGTGACGTGGTGGTAGCACTGGCTTAAAGTTGTGGTGCTCGGCATCGGTTTACCCGAGATTACACAATGTGGACATCACTGAATGACAGAAGCCCCAGTGTATTTTTAATAACACAAACTTTATGGAGCAATTGGAAAAGTGGCAGTTCACAAGAAATATAAATGGATGCATAAAGAGTATGATTAGACAACCTCACCAGGTTTCTCTACAATGTTGCCAACACTCTCTGTTCTAACAGAATTAGCTCAGCTACCAAAATGGCAAATTGTTGAGAACAGAGTATTAGACTTCATCCGAAGGGTGGAGGACCTTGGGGAATATAATACTACAACTTCATTAAGCTTCTGTACAACATATAAGCAATTAAGATAAAAGGCAAACAGCAAATGTAAAAGATGCTTAACTGTCATCAAATAAGCTGACTGTTGCTGAGAAGTGAAAAAAATAAGAACATGTCCAAACATTTACATTAGTTTTCCCCAGAGACAATTGCCTTTGCAATCTTTGCAACTATGTTCACATGTCCAATTCATAGTCGGAGGGCAACATCTTATTCTAACCAACAGCATTTACATATCACTATATGTTTGATTACAAACTGGCTGTTTCATGTAGATAAGAAATGAAAATCTTTACATAATGGAAGCAGAATTTGATTCAAGGTACTCCTGATTGTACATAACTAAAAACTATGGTCCAACTTTCAAAGATCTATAAATAAAAACTGTAAACAAACTTGAGCTCATCCAGCTGAAATTAATGGGACTTACTGTACTTGTGACTTAAAATATACAGTCTATCCAGGCTACCCAGTCCACAGTAACCCTATTGTCATCAGGATATTACACTGGTTGTCACTGTGCTCCTGGGCTCAGTTCAGGATGCTGGTTCTAACCTACAAAGCCTTAAAGAGCTTGAGACCCTAGGACTTGAAGAACGCTTACACGGAGCTTGAAGTCATCTACAAAGAGACATTCTGAAAGTGCTTCCTCTTGTTAAAATTTTGAGGGTGGCAGCAAGAGATGGATCCTTATAGATGGTGCCTTCCATCCCACCTGTGGAATGCTCTCTCCAAGGAGCTTGCTACTCATTTCTTCTGCACAAGGTAAAAACTTTTCTTCCTGTTTGTTTTTTTAAACAGGTGGGTTTTTAGTATTTTATAGTTAACGTGTTTTTCCTCAGCCAGTAGCTAGGTAACATTTTTACTGCAGCTGCCACATCTTTGAATGGGACTGTTCTGTGTTCTGCCCAGACTTGTGTTCAAAGAGGTTTTCTTGGTGAGTGTCTGTGAGATTTAATTTATGCAATAAAAAACCCTGTATTGTGATATTGTATGTTTTGTTTATCTCTAAGCTGCCTTAAGGAACTCGGATAAGAGACACAAATTCTATTACAGTGGTACCTCGGGTTAATTACTTAATTCGTTCCGGAGGTCCGTTCTTACGCTGAAACTGTTCTTAACCTGAAGCACCACTTTAGCTAATGGGGCCTCCTGCTGCTGCTGCTGCGCTGCTGGAGCACGATTTCTGTTCTCATCCTGAAGCAAAGTTCTTAACCCGAGGTACTATTTCTGGGTTAGCAGAGTCTGTAACCTGAAGTGTCTGTAACCTGAAGTGTCTGTAACCCGAAGTACCACTGTATTACAGAGCAAGTATGGACTAGTGGTTAGGGTGTTCGATCAAGAAGTAGGAGACCAGCATTCAAATTCCCACTCAGACATTAAGCTTACTTGGCCCATTCATTGCCTCTTAGCCTAGCCTAGCTAACAAGCAGCATGAGAAACTCAGATATATAAGCTAGGCTCCAAATGGCACAGCTGTCACCACAACTGGAATGTCTATTTGCCAGGTGGTTGGACTAGATGACAGCCAGGGTCCCTTCCAACACTACAATTCTAATATTCTATGATCTCAACTACATTGCTTGACTGTAGCTTGCTCTTACAACAATTCCCAGCAAGGGGTCCGTGATTTGTGCGGCAGTGTAGAAGATCAAGACACATGTCTTTTGCTGGCACATAAGTCACCTGTCTCAATGCAGATGTCAGTCACCAACCTGGTGCTCAGAAACCTCCACGCAGTCGCAATCAGACCAGCACCAATAACAAAACTCATCTAGCACCTGGCAAATTTTGAATACTGCTCACAGGGTTGCTGTAAGGGTACAATGGGGAGCAGAACTATGTATATTGCCTTGAGCTCCTTGGAGGAAAGGTGGGATTTAAATGTAATAACAAATAAATTAAATACTTATCAGTGCTTCTAATAAGCCCAGTAGGTCTTTATAAGGTCTAAATACAATGCAGATTGTTGCTTGCCAAAATACATATTTTTGTCTGTGACTTGTTTGTTTTAAGGTGTATTACCAGAAACTACTTATGGAAAATCAAGACACTTAAAATATGTCATTTAAGAAATAAAAAAACTATCTCTCCTCCTTAGTTTTCAAACCTAGTTTTCAAACTTAATTTCCCATCATAACTGATCAAGGCTCCAACTCAAAAACACGTCCTATACTGAGGCACAATTTCATGCATATGCACACACTCAAAAGAACTGAACACACAGAACTTCAGTCCACATCTTTGAAACAGATTTGCACAAGCTAAAGTGGAAGGAAGCTAAAGTGGAAGGAGCCAGTGTGGTGTAGTGGTTAAGAGCGGTGGACTCATAATCTGGTGAACCAGGTTCGTGTCTCCGCTCCTCCACCTGCAGCTGCTGGGTGACCTTGGGCTAGTCACACTTCTCTGAAGTCTCTCAGCCCCACTCACCTCACAGAGTGTTTGTTGTGGGGGAGGAAGGGAAAAGGAGAATGTTAGCCGCTTTGAGACTCCTTCGGGTAGTGATAAAGCGGGATATCAAATCCAAACTCTTCTTCTCTTCTTCTTCTTTTGAAAGGCAGAGGTAGCTATTCAGTTTTAAAACCAAGCAGAATTAGTTTCAGACCTGATACTAATAGAACCTTTTGGTTACACACCATTCCATTGAATTCATTCAAAGTGCAGAAATGTCATGGACATTTGTGTCTCTATAGGTAAAGGTAAAGGTACCCCTGCCCGTACGGGCCAGTCGTGTCCGACACTAGCGTTGTGCGCCCATCTCACTTAAGAGGCTGGGGGCCAGCGCTGTCTGGAGACACTTCCGGGTCACGTGGCCAGCGTGACGAAGCTGCTCTGGCGAGCCAGCACCAGTGCAGCACACGGAAACGCCGTTTACCTTCCCGCTATAAAGTGGTACCTATTTATCTACTTGCACTTAGAGGTGCTTTCGAACTGGTAGGTGGGCAGGAGCTGGGACCGAAGACGGGAGCTCACCCCGCTGCGGGGATTCGAACCGCCGACCATGTGATCGGCAAGCCCTAGCCACTGTGGTTTTACCCACAGCGCCACCCGCGTCCCTTTATAGTCACATCTTAAACCATGAAGTTTGCACCGGTTCTGCCCCAAAGCAGTTCTTCTAAAGACCCTTGACTAGCATTTCATATTGGCAAGTTAAGAACTGCTTCTTCTTTGCCTTAACTTTCTTCAGTGCTAAACATTTAAAAAACTCTCAAACCAAGTACAGCACAGCATTTTATCTTCTTTTTCCAGCATTTGCCAAGTACCATGTACAACAAAGCAACCTGACCTCCTAGCCAATATTCCTAAGACAGCTTGAAAAGGAACCGCATCCAACACATGTTTTAAAATTATTATTCATTTCATTTTTATACTGTTGTATATTAAGAAAACTATCTCAAAGCAGTTTCAACCTACATTAAAACACCAAATTAAACAATCCAGAATAAAACATTACTGAAGGAAGTCAAATATAAAGTATACATTCAAAGCAACATAATTAACAGGAAACTAAAATATTATCCTGAAGCATTTACAAAGGAGGTCAGCTTTTGACAAGCAGAATGCATATTTAACTCAGCAGAGTTAACAAAAAAAATTGGAATACAGTATTACGAAGTAGCTTCCTTAAGCAGTAGGATCCTACCCAGACAACCAACTTTTTAAGTTTACAATGGGGGAGTAGGGGGCGACCAAATTAATGTGGTCACTGCCTAACGAAAGTTAAGGTTCTCCATACACTGTTAGAAACTTGGGTATATAAACTAGGCGCCAAATGGCACTGTGAATCTAGGTTGCAGTCGCCGCAGCAGAATGCCTATACACCAGGGAGTTGGACTAAATGACCCTTGGAATCCCTTCCAACGCTACAGTTCTACGATATGAACTGCATTGCTTGACTTTATCTTGCTCTTACAACTATTCATTTGTCTCAGCGCAAGGAGGAGGAACACACACTGGAAATGGAAATGGTATTAACAATGGACTAAGACTAATGTGGAGATTTCTGGCGCCTGACTAATTTCCAACTGTTCTCCACCTGCCTTACAGAGAGATGCAGATAATGTAAAAGTTCCATTCAGCATAAGTGAAAATGTGTAAAAAGTAGCAATAGATTTCATAAGGAATATAACATATGTATATCCTGCAGCAAGAAAGTAATTGCAGGCGACTCCAAATTTACGCGGGGGTTACGTTCCAAGGCACGTTTAAGTTAAATTGTGTATATTCGAAACACCATTGGGAAAAGCCTGCAAACATCCCGCTCTGCCCCCTTTTGCGACGTTTTCAGGTCACGTCTGGGTTC
The DNA here is from genome assembly GCF_027172205.1 of Podarcis raffonei. Taxonomy (NCBI): domain Eukaryota; kingdom Metazoa; phylum Chordata; class Lepidosauria; order Squamata; family Lacertidae; genus Podarcis; species Podarcis raffonei. The sequence continues at coordinate 82,941,373 of NC_070609.1, read as the reverse complement.
GGCGCGATAAGTGTGGTCATGCACATCTCAGACGCACCTAAAAAGGTCACTGCCTGTTAAAGCTGGATCAAGTTTTAGACACAACAAAAGAGAGGCTTGCATTTGAAGTGCTGCTTAAATATGACGTGGAGTTATCCTGATCAAGAAATTATTCTTGCGGATTTGTAATCCAGACATAAAGGTAAAGGTAAAGGTACCCCTGCCCGTACGGGCCAGTCTTGACAGACTCTAGGGTTGTGCGCCCATCTCACTTAAGAGGCCGGGGGCCAGCGCTGTCTGGAGACACTTCCGGGTCACGTGGCCAGCGTGACAAAGCTGCATCTGGCGAGCCAGAGCCGCACACGGAAACGCCGTTTACCTTCCCGCCAGTAAGCGGTCCCTATTTATCTACTTGCACCCGGGAGTGCTTTCGAACTGCTAGGTTGGCAGGCGCTGGGACCGAACAACGGGAGCGCACCCCGCCGCAGGGATTTGAACTGCCGACCTTTCGATCGGCAAGCCCTAGGCGCTGAGGCTTTTACCCACAGCGCCACCCGCGTCCAGACATATCAAACCTTTAATGGATTGTAGCAGGGCACTGGTGAGGGTTGGACAGCGACGCCGTTTTTCAGATTGTTTCTCACTACTACATCAAAGGCAATACAGAGGGGGCTTGGAAGTGTCATCTGGTCCAAAACTCTAAAGCAGGCTCGCCTGAAAAAAGCTCAACAACTTTTTACCTGAACCCCAAAAAAGGGGGTGAATCGCTGTCTCTTGGGAGTTGGCCACCCCTGCTCTAAAGTTTTGCAAAGGAAACAAAAAGAGCTGCTACACCCATTACTACTCAATGAGATTAAAGATGCCAGCTTCACACACCCCTCTAAATTAACAGCAACAACAAAGCCACTGCTACCACCACCACCAATCCACATTAAGTAAGCCACACAAGCAGGCAAGACTTTACAATTCATATCTCCCTCCTCTGGTTTAACGAGGATATGAAGTTTGTGGCAACTGGTCGCATGAATGTCATGCAATCCTCACCCCCTGCTCAGTCCAGCCTAGCAAATCTACTGTTAGGAAAAACAGGTCCATAAGCTCCTGCTTCTCCATCTTGGCTCCATGAGTTCTATAATAAGGATTCGTGCAGTGCTGAAACCCCCTTGTTCACCCACAGCTCCACCTGTCTTTTTAAAAGCATAAATGTATGAAGCCCCAGACTATCTGCTAATGATATACTGTATTAATAAATGTTTTTAGACCATGGCCTGTGACCCTGCTGAGTCCAGAATAGGGAGTAGGGGGAAGGGGGTCCCAAACCCATCTCCTGAATGGTCAGGATATGATGAACTTCTGACCACGTGTGCAAGACCCCAAAATCTCCCTTGTCTTCCTCTCACAGGGTTTGTAATGAACTTGGCAGCTCCTTCCGCTACAATCCACACCAAGGCCGGGACAAATATGGGGAGGGGGGTTCTGCTCAGCCTCTCCCCCCCCCGCTTGCAAATGCCACACTAAAAATGACCACGAGGCACCCACCCGCCAAATCCCACCACAATGACAAACATGGTGGTGCCTGCTTGAGCCCACAATACCACACAGAAGCCCAAACATGGGGGTGCCTGATGAACGCGCCCCCGAAATGCCACAATAGAGGTGAACACGAGGGGACGGCGTTCCTTCCCACCCCCCAATACCACAACAACCATGGACATTGGGGGGGGGGCCCTGCTTAACCTTCCCCCCCGCCCCGTACCACAATAAGAACCATTTTTGGGGGGAGGCAGCCGCCTGTTTAGGCTCTTTCCCCCCCGGCCCCCCACCTCAAACTAGGGTCTCTGAAGGGAGGAGGTGAAAAAGGCGGGAAGAGTCAAGTATGGGGGGGGCGCTGGTTCGGGATGAGGGGGCGGCGAAGGGTAGGAACGTCTTTTGGCGGGGGGGGGCGGCCTCGGCTGAGGGAGAAAGGGCACGCGCGGCCCCGCGCTTAGGACGGGGCCGCGCGCGCTAGGGAAAGGGGAGGGAGGGGAGGGAGAAGAGGGGGGAGGGGAACCCCCCCACGCCCGCGGCGTCGGTACCGTAAATGGGCCGGAGGCGCCGGTCGTTGGGGTCCTGCACATGGCCCCGCGCCGCCGCCATGATGAGAGCGCAGAACCGCAGCGCGCAGCCGCCGCCGCCACAGCCAGCCAGCCGGCCCGGCCTGGGCGGGCCCGTGTGGGGGAAAGGGGCCGGGCTGAGGCTGAGGCGAGGCGCTCCGAGGGGGCCAAGACCGGCGAGGAGGCGGCGCTTAGCGGGCGTCCTCGCTCCCCCGCCGGCCTCCCTCGTGGGCCTTGAGGCGCTGCCGCCGCCGCCTCAGCCTGTGAGGCGGGGAAGCGAGCTCCCCTCAGCCAGCCGCGTCATTGGCATTGTGGTTGCCTTGAAGGGCCTCGTTTAGGGGCAACTCTCCTCACAACGACCCTGTGAGGTGGGCTGTATTGAGGGGGAGGGCGTCCTCCTGGCCCCTTACAAGCAGCCGGGCGAGGTAGGCAGGGCCGGGTTTAGGGTTGATGAGGCCCTAGTTTACTCAAGGTAATGGGGCCCTTCATTATGTCCAGCTGTCCTTTGTCAACAACAAATTGTCGCTGGCCCTTATCTCTCTCGCCCTGACCTACCCACTGTGATCCATGCGACGGTCACCTCCAGACTGGATTATTGTAACTCGCTCTACGTGGGGCTGCCCTTGAGACTGACCCAGAAACTCCAGCGGGTGCAGAATGCCGCGGCGAGACTCCTTATGGGGTCTTCGCTGCGAGACCACATTCATCCGGTGCTATATCAGCTGCATTGGCTCCCGGTGGAGTACAGGATCAGGTTTAAGGTGCTGGTTTTAACCTTTAAAGCCCTATACGGCCTAGGACCCTCGTACCTACGGGACCGCCTCTCCTGGTATGCCCCACAAAGAAACCTACGGTCTGCAAATAAAAACATCTTGAAGGTCCCAGGCCACAGAGAGGTTAGGCTGGCCTCAACTAGAGCCAGGGCCTTCTCGGCTGCGGCTCCAATCTGGTGGAACGCTCTGTCACAAGAGACTAGGGCCCTGCGGGACCTGACATCTTTCCGCAGGGCCTGCAAGACAGAATTGTTCCACCAGGCCTTTGGCCAGGGCACAGCCTGACCCCCTCCTCTGGCAACCTGCACAGAGTTTTGCTTAATGGTTGCCATCAACTTGATTTTAATTAATTTTTATAATGAAATATTTTTAGAATGTTGGTTTATTTGATTGTTTGATTATTTGATTGTTGTTAGCCGCCCTGAGCCCGGCTTCGGCTGGGGAGGGCGGGATATAAATAAAATTTATTATTATTATTATTATTATTATTGTGTGTGTAATGGACCTAATAGTTATCTAAAGCCATTTGCACATCACAAAATATGTATTTTATCAACGTAATTGTTGAACTGAAATACAATTAAGAATAAGTATATTAATAGTGAAATAATTATTAAGCTGTAACTTAAAATGAGTTTGTTTTTTTATTCAAAGCAAACTTAATAATGCAAACACATTGGCATTTGGCAATAACTTTCTATAGGAAAGCACGCCTTGGTTTTGGAACACTTTGGTTTTGGAACAGACTTCCAGAACGGATTAAGTTTGAGAACCAAGTTACCACTGTACTGTATATAGAAATGAGCAAACCAGTGATATTTTAGGGAGCAGGCTAGCAGGCGGGGCCCATTACTTACATCAAAGGAGCCTACACAACACAAAACACTGTTGCTGTATGTAGGTTTTATTTTGTTTTTTATCTTACATTTTGGAAATGTACATCCAGTTTTTTCCCCTTTAATTTTTTTTGGCTTGTTTAGCTTATACATAAATCCGGCACTGGAGGTAGGCCTCTCAGGGAGCTGAGAGTGGATTTGAACCCAGGCGTGAGGCAGGCAAAGAGGAGGCAGTAGCAGCCCCCTCTTAGCCTTCCCTGCCACCCCTTGACGAAGGAACAGTTCACCAGGTGCGGTTGTTGCAGCAATGGCAGAAGGTTATTTGGTGCTGTTGGCCCAGGCGGCGAGCATTCTGTGTTGGTTTCTGTGTTAGAAACTTGAGATAGGAAGCTAGGAGCTAAATGGCACCTTAAACCTAGGTTATGGGCGCTGCAATGGAGTGCCTAGGCACACTTTTTTTTTGTAACAAGAATACAAAGCTGAAAATGAATGAAATGCAGCTGAAACCTTATGTTCACTTTTCACATGGTCTAGTCCTCCTCTGAAGACTGCAAAAAAACCAGAGCTGTGCTTTCCCTGCCCGCCCCCCACAATACAGTGGTACCTCGGGTTACATATGCTTCAGGTTGCATACGCTTCAGGTTACAGACTCAGCTAACCCAGAAATAGTATGTCGGCTTAAGAACTTTGCTTCAGGATGAGAACAGAAATCGTGCAGCAGCGGCGCAGCAGCAGCAGGAGGCCCCATTAGCTAAAGTGGTGCTTCAGGTTAAGAACAGTTTCAGGTTAAGAACGCACCTCCGGAACGAATTAAGTACGTAACCAGAGGTACCACTGTATTCTTAAGACGGTCCTTTCTCCAATCTTCAGAGAGTAGCTGGAAGTAGCAAGGCAGAATAAAGGTCCTCCTTTCCTTCCAGTCTGCAGTTTTAATCTGAAATCTTAGGCGCAACACTGCGCCCAGAGCTCAGAAACTAATGAAATTCCTTATCACAAAACGGAGAAAAGGAGGTTAAGGGGTGATATGATAGCCATGTTCAAATATATAAAAGGATGTCACATAGAGGAGGGAGAAAGGTTGTTTTCTGCTGCTCCAGAGAAGCGGACACGGAGCAATGGATCCAAACTGCAGGAAAGAAGATTCCACCTAAACATTAGGAAGAACTTCCTGACAGTAAGAGCTGTTTGACAGTGGAATTTGCTGCCAAGGAGTGTGGTGGAGTCTCCTTCTTTGGAGGTCTTTAAGCAGAGGCTTGACAACCATATGTCAGGAGTGCTCTGATGGTGTTTCCTGCTTGGCAGGGGGTTGGACTCGATGGCCCTTGTGGTCTCTTCCAACTCTATGATTCTATGATTGCCTAGAACAATGGGAGTTTCGAATGCTGGTTGGTTTATCTATCAGATTCTACTCACCAACCTCCTTCAGCTGGGAAACCCAAGGGGATGTGTGTGTCCCCCCTCTTTTATCCTTGCAACAGCCATGTGAATTGCCAGGGTCACCCATGGGGCTTTGTGGCTAAACAAACGCCTGGAGGAGTTGTCTCTCATTCACAGCTATTAAAGGAGGATAATCATGCCCTACTGTACTGGGATTCTTCAGGGTGGTTGTGAGGATTAAGATAGTGGTGATCAAGGGGGCCAACTTGAATAAAATATTGGGGGAGGAGGCAGGTAATCAGTCACAAGATGCAGTTAACACCATTTGAATGGCAATGCCCATCAACTTGGGGGGGGCAGTCCCTTCAAATATTTTATGGAGGTTCCTTTGCCCCTGGGAGTTGGCTCCTATAATAATAATAATAATAATTTATTATTTATACCCCGCCCATCTGGCTGGGCTTCCCCAGCCACTCTGGGTAGCTTCCAGAAAAATATTAATATACTGTAATATATCAAACATTAAAAGCTTCCCTAAACAGGGCTGCCTTCAGATGTGTTCTAAAAGTCTGGTAGTTGTTGTTCTCTTTGACATCTGATGGGAGGGCATTCCACAGGGCGGGTGCCACCACTCCTATGGTGGTGATAACTGTTTCAAGCCATGTTTTCCTTTCTTGGTCTTTCAGTCAGATTTTCTTCCCGCCAATGATCTCAGGGTAGCATATGTAGACCCTTACAATGGCACTGTGGTGTAAGAGTGTAGCTTAAAAAACGAGGAGGTGGTTGTCAACCTCCCACTATGTTTCAAGATGTGTTTCATGTTCCTGTGCACCCCATTACCTGATTGGTTTGCAGCACTTGAAGCATCCCCCCAAACTCTATTCAATGAAGCTGCTGTCTGCGCATGCACAATTATCTGTACATGTGTTATAGCTGTCTCAAATGTACACACTTCAGCTTAACCCCAGCATATGAGTTTGAATCGAATGGAAGCTGGTTGGAGAGTAAACTCATCAATCAGCAGTATTTCTCAAGAAACTACATGAAACACGTGGGTTGTGGCTAGCATCAAACACCAGATTATGGCTTCAGACACCAGTGGTGTTTCTCAAAGACAACAGAAGTATAGTGTCCCGATCAAGGGAAATAATAGTCCTGCTCTATACCACCTTGGTCAGACCCTGCCTGGAGTTCTCTGTCCAGTTCTGGGCACCTCAATTTAAGAAGGATATTGACAAGCTGGAACATGTGCAGAGGAGAGCAACCAATATGATCAAGGGTCTGCAGACCATATGAGGAATGGTTGAGGGCATTGGGTATGCTTAATCTGGAAAAGAGGAGACTAAGAGGAGGTGTGATAGCCATCTTCAAATATTTTACAGGCTATCACATGGAAGATGAAGCAAGCAACATACCGTATTTTTCGCCCTATAGGACGCACCGTCCCATAAGGCGCACCTAGTTTTTTGGGGGGGAAATAAAGGGAAAAAAATTATTTCCCCCTCAGGGGCTGGGGCGGGGGAGGCCCGAGCTTCCCCCGACCCCAGCCCCCAAACAGGCAGCTCTCTGCAAGCCGTGGGAGCCCAGCGCTGGTTCCCGCTGCTTGCTGAGAGGTCCGCGAAGCCTGGACGCGCTGAGCTCAGCGCGCGCAGGCTGCGGCATGCAGGCAACTCTCCACAAGCAGCGGGAGCGCTCCCGTTGCTTGCGGAGAGGTCCGCGAAGCCTGGACGCGCTGAGCTCAGCGCGCGCAGGCTGCGGCATGCAGGCAACTCTCCGCAAGCAGCAGGAGCGCTCCCGCTGCTTGCGGAGAGGTCCGCGAAGCCTGGAGAGCGAGAGGGGTCGGTGCGCACCGACCCCTCTCGCTCTCCAGGCTTCAGCAAAAGCCTGCATTTGCCCCATAGGACGCACACACATTTCCCCTTCATTTTTGGAGGGGAAAAAGTGCGTCCTATAGGGCGAAAAATACGGTAAGTACTGTAATAACTTTCTGGCCATAAGAGCTGTTTGACTGGAACAGACTTCCACGAGAGATGCTGGACTTTCCTTCCTTGGAGGTTTTTAAGCAGAGGTTGGGTGGCCATCTCTCTCGGATGCTTTAGTTGAGATTCCTGCATTGCAGGGGGTTGGAATAGACCCTCGGGGTCCCTTCCAGTTCTATGATTCTATGGTGGGAACGCAGTAGAGCCTCAGTAAATGGTACTGCATGCACATCCTTTAAGTATTGTGGGGGGCTGGCACGGGGTGCTTTGTGTCTGAGCTGGAATTTCTAAGGGGCTGTTTAACCCCTCCTCTTACACCACTGGATCTTGGGTCTCAGTTTGCGTCTTGCACAGAATGAAAACTGAGGGTGCATTGTTAGCACCTGTGGTTTACTGCTGGATGCAGTCCTACTACCATGTGGTGCTTAATCAGCAGCAGTTGGGTATTAAATTACAGCTGAAATTTCCTGCTGTAGCTTATTGCTTTTTTCTTCAGCTTGAGTCAAAGGGAAATCCCTAATGGTTATTTATTAAATTAAAAGCATTTCTAAAACCAAGGTGGTTTAGAGGAAAACAATAAAGCACCAACATACGTGTCAGCTGGAAACGGGCGTCAATGGTCTGGGAGCACCTGAGCAAAGAGAAACATTTTTAGCAGGCAATGGAAACATGCCCCTGGTAGCAGTTGCTATATTGCTGGGGCGAGTTAATTTCACAATGCGGACACATATTGCCTCTGATATGGACCTTGGCCATATGGACTAGTAGCTATTGACAGCTTTCTGTGAATTTGTCAAATCCCAAGTTAAAGCCATCCAGGCTTGTATTGGTCGCTAATTCTATAGTGCAACTATGTGCCAATGAATGCTTCATTTTGTCTGTGCTATTACTTCCACCATTTAGTTCTTCCACCTCTGGTTCTTGTATTATGAAAGAGGGTAGGAAGCCTCTTCCCCCATGCCGTCTTTCCATTTTCTTCACATTGTGTATGTCATTTCATTGATAACCAAAAATAGAAGTGAAAGATTCTGATCACCTTCTTGAAGCTATATTGGCAGAAGAGGGGAACACAAGAGCCTTGCACTTGCTGCAGCTCATTCCTGTGGAGATGCAATGAGGACAACCAAACTAGCATTTATTTATTTATTTATTTATTTATTTATTTATTTATTTATTTAAAAAAACCCTTCACATGAAGATCATGTAGTAGTTTACAAAATAAAAAAGAACACTAAATAAAGGATTATATGGCAGAAATGGGTAGCTTGATCCCAAACTGTTTTGCACTTAATAGGTTGAAACAGCACTTTGAATTATGCTAGCATTTTCTCATACCAGGGATCTTCCAAAAAGGAGAGGGTATGAGAAAACCCAGATTGGGAAGGCAGTGATTTGGGAAACATCATTAAATAGCAGGATGGATGAGTTCAAGTGCCAGTTGCTTTGACTTTATCCTATATGCTATTCCTCTAAGGCCCTTCAGAACATCTGCACATCCACCAAAAAGGCATGGAAGGTGAGTGGCCTGTCTGGCGTTGGATCTCCCACCAGTGGTTTTTGTAGTGAGGGTGGGTGATTGAACAGGGAATGAGAAGCTCTTGGCGGCAGCTCTCTGTTACTTCTCTGCTCTGCAATAAAGAATTCAGTGGTAAAAGTTAAAGTCAGAAATTGAGCTGTCAGAAGGGAAATTAAATTCAGACATCCCCTCCCCATCATAAAGTCCTAAGGTGCAACAAATCCAGCAATGTCCAAAAAATTGCATGCACCAAATGATTGTATCTTAGGGATGAGCAACCCGCGTGCCTTCCAGCGCTGTTGAACTTCAACTCCCATCAGCCCCAGCCACCAGGGATGATGGAAACGTAAGCCCAGCGGCATCAGAATAGACACAGGTTCCTCACTCACACTGTAGAAAGCAAAGCCAATCCTGTTTCACAGTGATAGCAACGTGGGTGGATATAGGGACAGAGCGCTTTCTCTAGGATGTGAGCAGAAAGAGATGCCTTAGCTCCACCTCATGGACACTCAGCGGCAGGAACGCCCCGCCTGTGGAGGAGGCAATGGAGAGATGCAATCACGTATGCAAATATGCATGCCCTACAGCATTGTGGGAGAAACAGCCAGGGTGCAGACTGGGGGGTTACAGGTCACCCCAAAACACTAGACTGTCCAATGGGGCCCTGGTAGCACAGCTGCTTTACAGGATTGAGCTTACTGGGGCTGCAGAATGGAGGTCGCTGTGTACTTAATAGCAGAGAGAATGAGGGCCAGGAAGCGCGCTTGCCATTTCAATTCATACTTACCTGGCAGGGGAGATACCATGATCACAAAGGTGGTTTTCCCAGGGTGAGGCTCATCCATTGCACTTCGGGTGTGCTGACCCCTGCGATTTCCCCAAATGCGGGAAACTCAACTGCATAATTTGTGGTAGTGGGGGACTGCGTTCGCAGAAAATAATTGTACTTGTTACAGTTACAGATAGGTAGCCGTGTTGGTCTGCCATAGTCAAAACAAAAAAATTTTTTCCTTCCAGTAGCACCTTAAAGACCAACTAAGTTCTTGGTATGAGCTTTCGTGTGCATGCACACTTCTTCAGATACACAGATGTACTTGTTACGGTTAGCTTCATAGTTTCCATTTCTGGTACAGTTACTTGTAGTTCTTTAAGCTTTGCTTATTATGGAATTCAGTTGTAAAATAATGAAGTACAATATCAGCAATAAAAATGCTATAAAAATTTATATAGTACTTAGTACAGTAAATTACAATATGTAGAAGGGATGTTCACCTGACGCCTTTGTTACATATCTTTGGGTGCCAGGTAAAAAATATTCCTTTTGCCCCAGGCCTTGGGCTAATTAAACAATCTTTGGCCTTTTAAACTGTGGGAGGGTATTGCTTTGAAATAGAGGAAAACAATAGAATGGGAAAAACCAGAGATCTGTTCAAGAAAATTGGAGATATGAAAGGAACATTTCATACAAAGATTACCAAAGGACAAAAGTGGTAAGGACCAAACAGAAACAGAAGACATCAGGAAGAGGTGACAAGAATACACAGAGGAATTATACCAGTAAGAGATGGATGTATTGTACACCCCAGGAAGGTTGGTTGCTGACCTTGAGCCAGACATCCTGGAGTGTGAAGTCAAACAGGCCTTAGAAAGCAATGACATTCTAGCTGAACTATTTAAAATTTTAAAAGATAATGCTGTTAAGGTGCTACACTCAATATGCCAGCAATTTTGGAAAACTCAGCAGTGGCCAGAGGATTGGAGAAGATCAGTCTACATCCCAATCCCAAAGAAGGGCAGTGCCAAAGAATGCTCCAACTACCACACAATTGCAGTCATTTCACATGCTATCAAGCTTATGCTTAAAATTCTACAAGGCAGGCTTAAGCAGTATGTGGACTGAGAAGTCCCAGAAGTGCAAGCTGCATTTTGAAGTGGCAGAGGAACCAGAGACCATGTGCTGGATTATGGAGAAAGAGAAAGATCCAGAAAAGCATCTACTTCTGCTTCATTGACTATGCAAAAGCCTTTGACTGTGTCAACCACAGCAAACTATGGCAAGTTCTTAAAGAAATGGGAGTGCCTGATCACCTCATCTGTCTCCTGAGAAATCTCTATGTGGGACAAGAAGCTACAGTTAGAACTGGATATGGAACAACTGATTGGTTCAAAATTGGGAAAGGAGAACGACAAGGCTGTATATTGTCTCCCTGCTTATTTAACTTATATGAGAATTCATCATGTGAAAGGCTGGGCTGGATGAATCCCAAACCGGAATTAAGATTGCCGGAAGAAATATCAACAACCTCAGATATGCAGATGACACAACCTTGATGGCAGAAAGTGAGGAGGAATTAAAGAACCTTTTAATGAGGGTGAAAGAGGAGAGCGCAAAATATGGTCTGAAGCTCAACATCAAAAAAACTAAGATCATGGCCACTGGGCCAATCACCTCCTGGCAAATAGAAGGGGAAGAAATGGAGGCAGTGAGAGATTTTACTTTCTTGGGCTCGATGATCACTGCAGATGGTGACATCAGTCACGAAATTAAAAGACGCCTGCTTCTTCGGAGAAAAGCAATGACAAACCTAGACAGCATTTTAAAAAGCAGAGATATCACCTTGCTGACAAAGGTCCGTATAGTTAAAGCTCTGGTTTTCCCAGTAGTGAAGTATGGAAGTGAGAGCTGGACCATAAAGAAGGCTGACTGCAGAAGAATGGATGCTTTTGAATTATGTTCCTGGGGGAGACTCTTGAGAGCCCCATGGACTGCAAGAAGATCAAACCTCTCCATTCTGAAGGAAATCAGCCCTGAGTGCTCACTGGAAAGACAGATCGTGAAGCTGAGGCTCCAATACTTTGGCCACCTCATGAGAAGAGAAGACTCCCTGGAAAAGACCCTGATGTTGGGAAAGATGGAGGGCACAAGGAGAAGGGGACGAGATGGTTGGACAGTGTTCTCGAAGCTACCAACATGAGTTTCACCAAACTGTGGGAGGCAGTGGAAGACAGGAGTGCCTGGCGTGCTCTGGTCCATGGGGTCATGAAGAGTCAGACACGACTAAATGACTAAACAACAACCAGAACAACGTTATGCATTGTATTAAGAGAGGGGTGTTACCTCTGGTGGGGTACGCATCATGCTCCTTTTGGGGTAGTTTGTCCATTCTGAACTCAGCTCTCACCAGTAGAAGCTGTCAGTATGCTAGTGGTGCAGCAATAAATCTAGCACATTTGCAAAGCTAAGCAGGGTCCGGTATGGTTTCCAATTGGAGGGGAAACTGCCTTTTGAGATTCCTGCATTGCAGGGGGTTGGACTAGATGACCCTCGGGGTCCCTTCCAGGCCAGCTCTTTAATTCTGACTCTATGACAGCATCCACACCCCCGGAAACGGCTTCAACTTGCCTACTAAGCCAAGTGACGCAGCTGATGTTTCACAAACCCTCAGTGAGTCGATTAGGGATTTTCCCTGCATGCGAAGACAGGCTGTGTCTTCTAAAAAAAAAACACATATTAGTCAGCCCAAACGAAAAGCTCGCAAGAGCCTTGTTTGGTCTGAGCAGCGGCCCGTCCAGTCCAGCGTCCTGTTCTTGCAGCGGCCAATCAAGCGCCTGCCGGGAGCAGAACGGGAGTGGGAACGAGAAGAATATCCCGGTCAAGGGCAGAGGCAGCTGGAACCAGGAAGAGGAGCAGATGCTTTCACTTCCCCAGGTAGGAAATCAAGGGGAAGAGGCGCAAACCATCTTCCCAACACGCGGCTGCTCTGCATTCTGCCCTGCTCGAAGAGTGCGATTTGCAAGCCCGCCTGCGAAAGGGCGCCGTTCCGCGGGGAGAGGCGGTAGCTGCGTTCCGGCGCCTCGGGATTCCCCTCCGGGTTCCCCTCCCGCGACACTCCCTGCCGCCGGCCAATCAGGAGTCAGGGCGAGAGGAAAGGGGCACGGCGCGCTGTGACGTCACCCGGCCGGAGCCGAGAGCGGCGACTGAGGGTGGGGAGGGGGAGGAGCAAAGAGAAGAAGAGCTGGGAGGCGGGACACCCGCTTCCCCGCTCCACGCGATTAAACGAGCACCTTTAGGAGCCAATCGGAAGAGGGGTAGGATGAAGCGGGCCCGTTTGGCAAGTCCTCCGGCCAATAAGAGCTCGGAGCAGGCCAACCGGCGAGGCGCCGCCGTCCAATTGCGATTCGGAGGGCGGGTTAGGAAGCGCTGAGGCGGCTTCGGGATCCTGCCTGCGTTTTGTGAGGGAAACGGGTTGAGGCGGAGAAGAAGAAGTGGAAGGAGCGGACGAAGCCCGTGAGGGAAGCATTGGTGGGTATCTGCGTCCCTCGGGGGCTGGAAATGGGGCCCCTCTGAGAGGAAATGTGGGGAGGGGCGCCGGTGTTTGTGCGGTTTTAGGACCCTCTTAATGCTCCGGTTGGGAGTCGCTTCAAACTCCCTTTCAGTTTTGTTCTCTAATGTTTTCACCTGCCACCTGCTATTATACATATTCATATCATTTTAAGAACATGTTTTAATTGTGGGGTGTTTTTTTTTACTGCAACCCCATTATTTTGTTCTTTTCGCAAAGCGGTGTATAAACTTTATGCAATAATTAAAATATTCTGCATTGTTCTATGATGATTTTATTCTATTCATTTATTACATTAATATACCGTCTTTCATAGATATTAATATAAATTCACATACAGTACCGCCCTTCATTATTTGAGGACATCCTTTTGCCTCCCCTCCCCCCTCAAAAAAACCCCAACCACTTTAACACCACTTTCAATTTCCTTGGAGAAAAAGGCGGGTTATAAATACAATAGGTATCTGTAATCACCCTCATCCTTTCTTTAGAGGGGGCTTCGGGTCACCCCCTTTGACCCTCCCAAGGTCTCTCTTCTTTTCCTGCTTAGTGCATGACAGCCTCTCTCTCTCTCCCTTGAAGGCCCAGAACAAGAGGCTGTTTATTGGAGAATCGGTTGGCAAAGCAACTGCACATAGGAAAGCTACAAGCTCCGGCTAAAAAGCAGGTGGAGTCTTTGCTCCAGCCCCTAATAACCGGGGAGAGTGTTTTCGACCCATTACTACAACATAATAAAATTAAAAATACGACCTCTGTATGAGGAGGGAACGCTAGGCTTATGGGGTTGCTGACCCGCCAGAGGCTGCTGAGAGAGCTGCTTGTCCCTAGGTAGGGATCTGGCCCCGGCTCGCCCTCGCCTTAGTTTGACACCCGTGTAGTGTTGCTTTTGTTTGTCTCAGTTATATTCCGCTCAGAGGCAGATATGGTTATGTTCTCTTTATGCTCCGAACAACCCCATGGGGTAGGCTTGGTTGAGAGGAAGTGACTGCTATAAGGCTCTTCTTGGCTGAGGCTGGGATTGTGTATGGGGACTCCTTTTTGGAGAAAGAAAAGAGTTGGGATGCACATGTTGGGAGTGGGGATGTCCACCCACCCTGCTTTCAACTTGGGTGAGTCTAAGGTTGCCTCCCCCAGCCCCAGACTAATCTAGAAGGGGTGATGGGGAGAAGCCCTTTTCTAGGGCAGGGGAGTTTTGATACTACGCTCTGTGTGTGATTTTTCTAAAAAAAAATAAATGTTTCTCATATTTCTCCCCTCACCACACACAAATTGGGTGTGTATTCTTTGTTAAATTTTATTTTAAAGCTTTTTTTCTGTTAGGTACCTGTCGCTGAACAATCCTAAGCATGTTTACTAAGAAGGAAGTCAGAGGGAGTTGCTCTCTAGTAAGCATGTGTAGGATTGCGGCATCAAACTGTGGAAGGCAGCATGCCATATGTTGTTAAAAGATAAGAAAAGATTCTTTCTCCTGTAACTATATAGTATGTGCAAAGCACTCTTAACTGCTGTAAAGTGTTGCTGTAATGAAAAATATTAAGCGTTCATATAGCACTCAGTGTGTTGTACAGCAAGGCAGTAGGCTACAGTATTATTATTACTACTACTACTACTACTTGCCACCAAAGAAACAAACATGTCCAGGTTTCTCACCTCCAACTCTTGTAAGTACAGGGTGGTGATGGTGCCTGTTATGTACTGAGTTGAATAGGATCCAAACTGCAGCAGTCTGATTGGTCCTAGAACAATAGGATCCAAAAGGCAGCAGTCTGATTGGTCCTAGAACAATAGGATTCAGAATGCAGCAGTCTGATTGGTCCTAGAACAATGCAGCAGTATGATTGGTTGGCAGGAACTACCCAATCATGCTCCAGATAGAAGTGAATCCACAACCTGATTGGCTTACAGTAGAATTCCGGAATTAGCCAATCATGTGCAGCCCATTGTGTAAATAATGTATATAAAACAGATACTTTGAGGGGACTTTCATTCCTCCTCACCACTATGAGCTGAATAAAGAGCATGAAATCACTTTGCGACTCTGAGTATATTTCAGTGCCAGATTTCTACCCTGTGACAGCTAGTGGCTAAACAGGAGATGATGTATTTGGGGAGGAAGTTGGGTCTGTGAGAGAGGGTTCACATTTGGTCATCCTCTCTGGCAGAAGAGCTGCATGGGGTGAATATTGATTCCACCCATACATAATGCACACCTACCAAAGATCCTGAGCATATTTAGCCCTTGAGCACACATCCCCTCTCTTTTCACAATGCTTTGAGATACCCATCTCTGAAAGTAGGTATGGGGATTATGGTTCTTGGTGGGTCTGTTGTAGTCTCCTAACTTAAAATATTTGCATTCCCAATAATTTCTTTTAAAATGTGCAGGAAAGTGTCACAAAAGTACATTTTGCTTTCCCCTACCCTTTTCTTTTAGTCACTGAGGATCTGATCAGTTGCCTTCACTCAAGAGTTCTGTACTGCTCTTTTTAGTCAGCTTGTCTCAGGTAAGCTGCCTTAGGGTTTCCTTTCAAATTGGTGTGTTTGAAAATGCATGCTGCTTCTGGAAGTATCTTGTGCTTCACATTTCACAAAAGAGGACAGAGTGCCATATGACACAGGCTCCTCATCCTTCAGCATAAACACAAGGCTAGGCATGGAGGAGGAGACCTAGCTGAGGGGAGAGTGAGAGAATTCCTCATGTACCTCATAGAGTTCTAGAAGGTTCAGTGACAATGGTCCATGCAGGACTGTGTTGAGTCTATGGAAAAGAACGATGGCTTTGTCAATGTTTGTGCTATTTCTAAAAAAAGAAATGTTGCCGCTTTCCTTCCAACTCTGTGTGAAAGCATAAATTGGCAAGCAGTGATGAGACTCACAGCTTGTCTGTGTTTCCTTTAAGCTCGTGGGCTTCAATGAGATGAAATTGGTTTCAGGGCAATTATGCTGTCAAAAGGGCTGTTTGACTGCTGCTTAAACTCTTGGGACAAGAAGGGATCCTGCTGATAAGCACTAGGGGAGCCCTCTGTGAAAGTGATTCTGAGTAGGAAGGGAATGAGTAAGCATGCCTGGGAAACAAAAAGATAGTGCCTATTTTTCTCCCCTCCTTAGTTCCTTGAACAGCAGGGCGATGGCTGCCGTGGTGGAACAGGAAAGTGAAACCCAACTCTGCAACAATTGGTAAGAAAGGAAACTTGTTGGTTTCAGTAACTGCCAACTCTGTGTGTATTCAATTGGGTTGGCTGATTAGCTCTGTTTCAGAACCATTGCTCTAATTTATCATGTTTACTTTACTTGTTTTAGTAAACAAAGCTAAGATCTTGGAAGTTGTCATCCGTGCTTAATATTTATTTGCAATTGGCATCCATTCACTGCTGCTAATGAACATGTGAAATGGAAAATTTTCGGCAGGAAAAATAATTTAAGAATTATTGTGTCCCAATCTGGGGTTGTTGTTTGTTTCTTCTCAACAAGCCACAATTGCTAGCCCATCTTAATCAAATATTCATATTGGTTTATGGATTGTAGCTGGCTAGGGAGAAACAAACTGATCCCTGGTTTGGAAATAACAACAAATCATGGCTTTCTTATTTTCATACTTGCACTAACTGGAGTGATTGTACAGTATGCATACACATGCTGCTCCTTCATGGTAAACCACAAGAAGCCAGAAATCCTGGCTTATGGTTGTGTGAGTGTGGATGGGGGCGGGGGCGGCGGAGAGACTGGTTATGGTGGAGGATGGGATTAGTGCAGCTGACTCAGGAGCTGGTGTGTAATTGTGGCTTTTCTCTCCTTCACTCTCTGGAGATGTGAGCTTTGTCTCCTGAGAGAACATCCCTGCTGGTCCATGGAAGGGGGAATGAATTAAATAGTGCCCAAAAGACTGAGCTGAGGACTGCAAAATCCCTTACTGCCATATGCTCTCTCTGTGGACTGTGGCTGCAGCTTCAGTGCCACGCAGATGGCAATACGAAGTAATACTGGTTGACCTTGCAGGGTTTGCTTGGGTTCGCTTTCTTTTAAAAAATCATTTCTTTTGCGCCTTCCTCACCCAGCAGCTCTACTCCAAATCAGTGTTCTAAACCAGTGTTCCCCAACCTTGGGTCTCCAGCTGTTTTTGGACTACAACTCCCATCATCCCTTGCTAACAAGACCAGTGGTCAGGGATGATGGGAATTGCAGTCCGAAAACAGCTGGAGACCCAAGGTTGGAGAACACTGTTCTAAACCACAAGTCCCTGTTATCTTTTGCACCTTGCCTGTTTTGTTTCCAGCAAAAAAGACATTCCCTTGGCAAACTTCACCATCCATGAGATCCATTGCAGTCGAAACCTAGGGGTATGTCATATCTGCAAGGAGTCTTTCCCAAAATCAGAAATGAGGAGTCACCTGGAGCTGGAGCACACGCAGGTGACAAGCAGCCCCTTTCCCCCTTTATGCAACAGCTTCTCCCTGGTAGGCAGGTTTAATCACATGCTGGTTTGTGTGTCTGCTTGTTTTTCAATCTCAGGTTGTCTGTAAGTGCAGCATGAAGATGGACAGTGGTCTTTTGCAGGAGCATGTGGTTAGTAAGCATATCATTGACTTGTCTTTACCTGATGATGCAGGGAGGGACTAACAAAAACTGCAAGGAGTGGATGATGTGTGCAAGCCTTCAGGCTATTAAGATTTTTTAAAGGCACTTGCACATGGTTCCTTGTGGAGAGCAACAGTCACAAGCAGGGGAGCTTTTCGTAAACAGGAAGAGAGTTGGTGGCATAGTGCAGGATCCAGGCTCTTCCCTACAGAGGAGAGGGGCCCCGAGATGGGCTTCAGGGCTAGCTGCTGGTATAATGGAGCTTCTTAAGTGCCTATTAAGGGCTGCTTCTGTGGGTTGGCATTTTTACCAACCTGCACTATGGCCCCACCTAGTGCTTTTTTTTCTAAAAAAAATGTTTAGGGGTACTCTCATTTTGACTCAAGAAAATCACCATTTTATACCACCAATTGGGAAAAATAAATACAGTAAATGGACAAAAGTACAAAGATTCACAAAATGTTTAGGGGTATGTGTACCCCTGCTGTCCCCCCAGAAAAAAGCGCTGGCCCCACCTAACTCTATATTAAAAATCCATTTCTAAAATGGAGGTTGCAAAGCAGCCATGTGTTGTGGATTGTGTGACTACACTGGTGTGGTGCACCAAAGCCAAGGAGTGAGATTGCAGCTCGCTCTTGGGATTTATTTTGCCATGCGTTCACCCTAATGGTCACTGGCCCCTTGCAAGTCTGATTCAGTGCCCTTGATAAACTGATGCTGGTATTCACAACAGCAAATGCAGCTCCTTTAAACCATCCTAATTGTGCAGGTGAGCTGGCTTCAGGATGTTAAAACTCCATGCTTGTTCCTTCGGCCTGTGCTGGCTGAGGCTGACGGCCAGACAAATGCAAAGAGGTTGCTCAGACGATGACCTTATGCACAATTTCCTTGCTGTCTTACCATAGGCTGCAAAGTGTCCCTTGCGCCCCGTGGCCTGCCAGCACTGTGATATTGAGCTTGCATTCAACAAACTCCAGGACCATGAGGACTACTGTGGTGCTCGAACTGAGCGATGTAGCAGATGCAGCCGCAACATTTTGCTCCGAGATCTGAAGGAGCACCCTGAGGACTGCAAGAGGGAGGCTGAGGAAGCAAGAGTCAGCCAAGCCCGGCCCTGCTTAAACTCCGAACCAGTTTTGCATAGCGTTCAAACAGTCAGGAATGTCCTCCATCAAGACAACTCTGCGCGATCCCTGCCAAGGTTGAGCCGGTTTCCTGAAAGTAGGCTTTATAACTGTCTCTCGGGTGACCAGCTGCCCAGTGAGCGCAGCAGAAGGAACGTTGCTCTGTCGCAGCCGGATCAGAATCAAGGTAATGGCAGCAAATGATCACTTTTAAAAAGAATACTTGGCATTTTACAATGTGCCCCCTACCTCCCTCACACATTAATGTTCAAGAGTGCATTCTCGGTTAATTGAATCTAACCTTTTTGTGCCCCTCTTCCCAGTGGCAAAAACCCTTCCCAAATTTTCATGCTGTGTCCTAAATTTTATCCTCTCTGGGTATGTTTACATGGGCAGTTGGTGGATGGATCTTGGGACTGTTTAAATTCAACCAGCAGTCATTTTATTACTGCTGGAAGATCCTGCTGCTGTTTCCTGGCAGCTAGGAGGGAGAAAAGTTGGCCATGCTGGCAGTTCCGAGGTGTAATGACTTCAACCCTCTGGGGCAGAGAGACTGTTGGGTAGCTTCATCATAGTTCAAGTACACATTCCAGCCAGGGACGACTCCAGGAGAGTGCAGAGGGGATGTGGTGTGTAGGGAGAACCCAGAGGATGAGCTAGGGAGCCTTGGAGGGCTGCATATGTCCCCCAGGCCTAAGGTTCCCCCCCCCCGACTGCTGGCAGCACAATTGGTGTATTGCAGATGCTCAAATCACCTGCCTTCAGGGGGTATTGGCTCTCCTTCTCTGGCTTGCTTTCTTGAAATACAGTTTCCAGCAACCTTTTTGCATGTTCTGAAAAATGTAAGCCCATCTTTGGGTATGTTGTGCTGATCTTCTTTTTACAAATGGAAGGTCAGACAACGATCATGATGATGGTCTACCTTTGTTTCTAACATTTGGTTATATTTTGTCCCATGAAGTCCACCTGGAAAAGATGACAGCCCCCATGCCTTTCGGTGGAGAGCCAGATTGCAACCTGGATTACCTGCTGGCTCTTAGCTTGCAGCAGGAAAACAGCTCTCATGAGCACAGTGGCACACAGATCCGGAGGGATCGCTGGAAAAATATCTGCCCCGCCAGAGCTAAAGCAGCTGAGGACTTCGTTGATGCAGATGACCCTGATATCTTCTCTCAGGGTATGCTGGCACCTGCTAATAATGCTTTAAACTGGCCCAAAGGTAAGTAAACATTTGCTGTTGCTCAGAGTCATTGGTTGAGGTGCTGTGATGTCATGAAATGGTTGCAGGCTGAAACCATTAGGAGAATGTTGTAAAGGCTTTGGCTTCTGTGAGGGGTGCAAAAGTGCTGCCAAGGTTGGAAGGGGAAGACTCGAGGGCAGGAGGGGATCTCTGTTCCAGAAGGGAGAGGCGAGATTGCCTGTGTTTCGTTGGCGTAATTTTGTCTTTTAGTGCTGCTTGTAATATATATTTTTATATAACATTCCCCCCCCCAAAAAAGTATTTGTTGTGTGCTGATGTGGTTGTAAACTGCTCTCAGACTTGTCTTGAAAAGTGGCATGCATATTTATTTATTAAAAATTGATTTTGTAGAGGTGCTGGTAGGACTTCAAGTTGGGATTTTTTTTACCAACTTGCCCAATCTTAAGCATTGTGGAAATTACTGTGTGAGAAATCTCGTGATTTCTGCACAGATAATGAAAATAGGGCCTTAAGTAATGGGGGGCGGGGTGGAGGGTGGAATGAGTGGAGAAGTACTGAGAATCACTTTTTTTCTGGAATGAGATGGAACTTCTTGACCTTGAGCAGAGGGAGCTTGAGTTTGTCGAAGGCTCTTGTGAAATCCCCCAACCTGAAGAATGCTCTGAGTATTCTGATCCCTCCTTCCTTCTTTTTTTACTGAAGTGCCCTGAAGTAAACTTTTTGCATCAGAGAGTTAATTTACTAATGTGGCTAAATGTTTGGGCTGAGGTCTATTCTTGGCTACAGATTTGCTGGCTGACTCAAGGTAACTCATTATCAGCCAGTGGGCTTTATAAAATGGGAGGAAGAGTCATCTGCCTCCTCGGTTGTTTGACAGAGGGTTGTGTTTGTACAGTGCCTTGCATATGAGTGTGACTGATAGAAATTCCAAAGAGGTGGCAGCTAGATGAGTTAGGTAACCTTGTCTTTCCTTGCTTTGCAGGTGAAACACTGCTGCCTTGTGAGTTTTGTGAGAAGCTGTTCCCTGAGGAAGAACTAATCCTTCATCAGGTTTTGTATATATCACATATTTTTTTCATGCTGTTAGAAGGGCGAAATTGGCAGATATTCAGATGGGGCAGGTGGTCCTTTCTTATGGCTTCCCCAGTGCACTGAAGGCAAAGTTGGGTAGTTCATGACAACTGGGCCAAAGCTATAGCTGTCATCTACTATCTGGTTTGGAAAGAGGTTTGTCTATCTGTTCCCCTTGTGTTCAGGTGCCTCTTGTGATAGCATTGGTGCAACAATTCACGAGATGGAGGAGCCAGTTTTTGTCTTGTGTTTGGATACTGTTGGTGGACTGAACCATTCCAAGCTGCCCTGATTTGGACAATTCTGAAGATACTGTTGCTCATTTTGGCACGATGGCTCCTGAGCTTGAGGACCAGATTTTGGTCTATGTTTGGATACCAGCAGTTGTGTCCACCAAGGGTAGTTTTCTGGCTGCAGGGAACATACTGGCAAAGTAGTACCCAGCAGGATTAAACCCTCCTACAGTGTTGTTTAGAGGGTAAAACCTCAGCGCCTAGGATTTGCCAATCGCATGGTCGGCGGTTCGAATCCCTGTGGCGGGGTGAGCTCCTGTCGTTCGGTCCCAGCTCCTGCCCACCTAGCAGTTCAAAAGCACAACTAAGTGCAAGTAGATAAATAGGTACCGCTTTCTAGCGGGAAGGTAAATGGCGTTCCGTGTGCTGCTCTGGTGCCGGTTCGCCGGAGCAGCCTCGTCACGCTGGCCACGTGACCCGGAAGTGTCTTCAGACGGCGCCGGCTCACGGCCTCTAGAGTGAGATGAGTGCACAACCCTACAGTCTGTCAAGACTGGCCCGTACGGACAGGGGTACCTTTACCTTTACTTTACAGTGTTGTTTGGGGAAGAGATGCAGTCTCTCCTTCCTCCTCTCAGCCATATAGGGTTGAAAATGTTGGCGACAATATCGCAAGAGGCGTCCTAACACATAGAGAACAGTCAGACAGACCTCTTTTCAAAATATAAAGTATTGTATTATACTTATAATGACTGTGTTTTTAGTTGACAACTGAAGTGTCTGAATTATCACCTTTAGAGACACTGTCATGAAACAAATCTGAGAATTTCAAAAAAGCATTCTGTGAGGCTTTCTCCCCAAATTATCTAGATTAGTAGATGATGATACAAAATTGAAACAGCAAACTCTTGTTATGATTGGAAGCAAAAGGGGTGTGTATAATCTCATCTTTAAAAGCAGGTATTTCTGATAGTAACTGAAAAGCAGTGTCTGTTCCTGTCCTGTTATAGCTTTGCTGGCTGTGTCTGATATGCTTGCTTGCCTTGTGTCGTGGGGATCTCTAGAAGAAGTAAACTAATGTAAGTCCCCCCCCCTTCCATTTTCTATATAACAGACTGGCTGCAGTCCTGTCAGCGCTTTGGCATCCTTCAGCAAGAGAAGCTCTTTTGTCCCTCAGGCTGACCGTCTTCAGGATCTCTGGGAACAGCTGCAGAGCAGTCAGTCTGCTGGCAGCAGGGAAACCGTTCCTCTGCAGCATGACTCCTCCAGCAGCCTCATGCTCCCTTGTGAATTCTGTGGCGTCCAGCTGGAAGAAGAGATCCTCTTCCATCACCAGGTACAGAGAGCTTGCCTTGAGTTTGTCCCTTGTGGCGGGTGCGCTGCAGGCAAGCCAACTCGCTCCTCCTTTGGGAAGGGCCCCCAAATAACCGGCTTTGTTTATTGATCCAGGACCAGTGTGACCTGCGCCCAGCCACTGCCCCCTCAATAGGAAGAGCCCCATCACAGCAAGGAACTCCGGCTGTGGATAACTTGGAGAGAACAAGCTCGCCAGATCTGCCTAGAAGACGGATCCGGCATCAAGGTATTGTCATTGGCAAGCCAAGCAGGTTCTCAGGTTAAGAGCTCAGGAGAGCAGAGGAGGAGATCCTGCTTTGCTGCCCACAGTAGCACAGTTTTGGAAATGGTGGATGATCCGACTTGTGTTTGCCAAAGGGCATCTGTGCACCTCATTTGCAGAGACTTGCCATTTCATTGCACTGTGGTAGAGTAATATGCAGGTTTGTTTCCATTCCTGCTTATTGTGGCGCTTGGTGTATCTCTACACTTGCAGCCAATGGACATGCAACCCTTTGGATTAAAGCCCAGAGGATTAAATTTTCAAGGAGTTGATCTTGTATAGCGTGGCAGCACTTGCGCTTTGGAACATCCTGCCTAATTGATCTTAGGCAGGTGCCCTCACCATATTGCTTTGGATGCCTGCTAAAAGCATTTATTTCAGCAAGTCTACCCAAACATATGATTTTGTTACGTAGATTTGTTTTAAAAGTTTTACTGATTTTTTAAATCTGTTTTAATTTATTGTTTTGTGTAAGTTTTTCTAAAGCTTTGTGGATTTTATCCCTGTTTTTGTTTTTAATTATGCACCACCTAGATGACTCTTCAATTAAGTACTTTATAATTCTTTCTAAATAAAATTCTCAGTGGCTGGACAGTGTTGCTGTTCATCCTCTTTGAAGGTGAACTGTTTGTTGGCTGTAGTGCCTGGGGCAGTTTTAACATCAACCAGCCTGTGCAGCTAGTTCAGGTCATCTCTTGGGGCCAGATCCAGCCTGCTCCATATCTCTGGCCATTTCTCTCCAGCGCAGTTCCTCACTTTCTTTGTTTCCTGCTTCAGGGGAAATCTCACCTCAGTACCTTGAGGAGTTCAGGCAGCAGAAGCCTCCCTACCCCATCAGAGGGAATCCCTCCCGCAACAACTTGGTGGCTGCCAGACACATTCAGCAGGCCCCTCCCAACAACACAAGAGACGACAATCTTGGGCCTTCAGAACGAAGCAAACCCAAGGAGCTGGGTATTGGCGGTGGTCGTGGAAGAGTGCTGAGTGACCATGCAGCTGCCCCCCTCCCCGCCAGGCGCTGTCCCTTCACTGTCTCTCCTAGTGGCTATGTGCCCAGCTTCCCTGTCACAGTTCCAGCACGGCCCAGGTAGATGCTGGTTGCTTGAGGAAGGGGCTGTTTATCTTGTTATCAAGCTACAAATCTGTTTCTTGCCTGTAAGTTAATGGCAGAACCAAATTCTCTGTAGTACAGAACTTCCTGGTGTGAATCTCCTCCCATTGGCAGGACCATGTGGACGTAGTGGTGTCTGAGTCCTTCCTGTTCCTCACTAACTGGTCTTGAGGGGAGCTGTGCTCTAACTTCTGTGCAGCATCCTGGGCTTCCTCTAAAAATACTTTGTGGGGGCTTTTGCTCAGGTGGTTTTTGACTGGAGGCAGTAGCAGATCCTCTGTTGAAGAGGATGCTGGTTCTTATTAAAGACTTTCTTGTTACACTCTGCACTTCATTGATGTGCTGCTCTTGACCATTAATTCAAGGACTGTTTGGTAGATTTGTAGTTTTGCTTTGTTACAAAATCCTAAAACAAAGCTTGAACTACTCTGGGAGGGTTGAGTCCTGAAAGTCACGTTAGAAACCTTTTAATAAAGTTGCTTAATAATGTTGAAGTGAAGGAAGTTTTAGATTCCAATGGCAAATGTTGCCTTACCTCTTTCTCTCTCCCCCCTTGCTCCCACAGCTTGAGAAGAGAAGGTGTCAGGAGTCCTGCTAGCCCTTCCCGTTACAACAACACCAAGGTAAGAACTGTGGCGGGCTCCAGTTCTCTCTTCAGGCTCATGGTTCTCTGCGAGTTCAAATAATCAAAACTCCTGCGCTGACGCACATACATTTTTAGGGCTGTCACCCCAACCCCAAATAAATCATAGGTTGCATTCCTAAGGTGGAAGCAAAAACCAGAGGTACTTCAACTGCCTCATCCCAAAGGCCCCTGTTGGCCTCTCATCAACAGGGCAGAAAATTGTTGCCATTTCCCTCCCATTGATAATTATGGGAGGGAAATCAGAGGGAGAGATGGAGGCTGGCTCCTGAGCGGCTCTAAATCTCTGCCAGGGTTGGGAGTGTGTTGGGCTATTGAGTTAGCTTTGGAGCCAAGCTCTTCCCTAGTTGTCCTTCTCCTTGGTCCTATCTGCATCAGTTCTGAGACCAGTTAGGGGTTTCTATAGGGGCTGAGAGGAGAGAGTCAACATCAGTGAGGAAGATCCAACATATCCTACGGGCTGTATCATTGCAGTCCTAGTTGATCAAATTAGTTAAAACCAATTGCTTGTTTCTACATAAATGCACATACAGTGGTACCTCGGGTTACATACGCTTCAGGTTACAGATTCCACTAACCCAGAAATAGTACCTCAGGTTAAGAACTTTGCTTCAGGATGAGAACAGAAATCGTGCTCCGGCGGGGCAGCTAAAGTGGCTAAAGTGGTACTTCAGGTTAAGAACAGTTTCAGGTTAAGAACGGACCTCCGGAATGAATTAAGTACTTAACCCGAGGTACCACTGTACAAGTAGGACAGGAAAAAGCATACTTTGTTTCAGAGGTTATATTTTTGAATGCTGTGTGCCATTTTAGAGGCATTCCTTGCTGTGTGAATGTGAAGAGTGCCCCTCTCAAGCAAAAAGGAATGAAAGCGCCCTTTTAGTGTGTTAAAGCTTTTTCTATCAAAGTCTGCAGCCACATATTCTGCCTCTGAAGTCTTGAAGGGGGCACTGAAGCTATCTATCTTGTCTTTCAGTCATCTGGCTTCTGTGGTCTTTCCAACACTGGACCCATGCACTCAATCATACCTTTGCAACTATGAGGCTCAAACTTGCTCATTTTAAAAACGCAAGTTGAGATCTGTGCCATCGTACCTTACTTTCTGTATGATTTTTCTTGGACTCCCATAGAACCAGGACATGACTGTGCATGTGCTTTGAAGTTTGAGCTGTAGTTCTGACAAGGCAATGCTACAGAACTTCTGAATGGGGAGAAAAATTCTAGTTGCAGATTGCTCTGTCTCCTCCTTGCTGCCCAGATACTGCCCTCCTTCAATTCCTGCCATTCTCTTTCGCAGGTGAAACCGTGGCAAGCTGAATCGGACTACCCGGACAAAGAGCAATAGGGAAAGGGCCTTCCCAGGGCAAGTGGGTTTGCCTTTGCTTCTGTCCCCTCATAAGGTCTGGCTGCAGTAGGGCTGGTTTCAGTGTGACACTGATTTAGCAGCGGGGGGTGGGGGAGAGGGATAGGGAGGTGGGTGATCATAACCACAGCTGCAGGCCAGAGAAGTGGTGGCAGGAACCCTTCTCTCCTGATTTAGGGCTGCTTTTTAAAAATGTGCAATGTCCTTGTGCTCTGAGGTAAGGGCCAGGGTGTGTGTCTGTAGGGGGGGGGGGTCAGATTCAAATGTGTCCTATAGTCAAAACAACTGAGCTGAGAGTCTTGTAGAAGTTCTGCTTAAAATGCTCAGCCTTGAGGTGTTGTCCGTGTGCAGCGCCGTTAATGACACACGGGGTTGTGTGTTTTAGACTTGTGGCTGGCCTAGCAGCTACCAGGCAAGGCCTTGTGAGGGAGCCTGGGTTGGTTGCTGCTTTGGCTTAAGCTCAACTGATTGGGCTTCTTAACCTGTACTTTTGGTGCTCTAAGTGCACTTGGCAATCTATTTCCCCAGTCAGGAGTGTGTAACCAAATGGGAGGAAAAAGAAGCACAGGGAAAAGCCATAACATTTCATTATTCTGCCACTCGTGTGTATATAGCCTATCTTTAATACCAGAAGTGCCCAGTTTCATTTCTGTAAAAACAACAACAACAAAACCAAGACAGGCTTCTGTTCATTCTCTTTATGCTGATTATTCTGCTATACTGGAGACTGTCTCAAATTTCTTGTAATAAACTTTGTATCTCGTCGTTCTTGCGTCCTGTGCGGTAGCAGAGTTTTTGTCATCCTCCACCTGTTTTAACTGTGCTTCAAAATATACTGAATAGATTGAGATTTGAACTCAAAACCAATCCCCCCCCCAAGGTACCATTTTGTTAGATGACACATATGAAAATATAAACCAGAGGAGCAGTTTCTCAAACTGCAGCAGTCCCTGCTGTGTCCTCATGTGACCCACTGCTCCATCACTTGCCGTCCAAAGGGGCGTATGGTCTCTGCCCGAGTTACTTCATTTAACAAGCACCCTTGAAATGGTGGGCTGGGCTCCTTACCATTGTGCACTTGAAAATTCGGAAGTTTGGGAAGGGAAAATCACCACTGTTCTCTTTCCGGTAATCCCACAATTTACGCATATCTAACTTGTGAGCCCGAGGTACTATTTCTGGGTTAGCGGAGTCTGTAACCTAAAGCGTCTCGGGTTAAGAACTTTGCTTCAGGATGAGAACAGAAATCGTGCTCCGGCGGCACAGCGGCAGCAGCAGGAGGCCCCATTAGCTAAAGTGGTGCTTCAGGTTAAGAACAGTTTCAGGTTAAGATCAGACCTCCAGAACGAATTAAGTTCTTAACCTGAGGTGCCAATGTATACAATAGTCTACTTTTGTCCCCCAATACACCAGAGCTCAGTGGCGGTTAGGCCCCTGCCATCACCTCCCACACCACAGCTGCCGCCGCCTCTACTGCATTATGGGAAGTAGCAGCCTGAACCACATGCACCTCACTTGCAGAAGTCAGTTTGGGGAGGTGGTGGCATCAGCAGGTTCAAGCTGCCGTGTTGTTTCAAAACGGTGTCCAAACAGAGCCCCAAACTCACTCCTTGATCTTGGTAAAAAAAAAAAAAAACCACACAAAACAGGGCAATGATATTCCTACGTTGCAGGGGGGTTGGACTAGATGACCCTCCGAATCCCTTCTGATCCTACAATTCTATGAGAACTGCCAAAATCCCCTCATCTACAGAGCCCTGGCTGTGAGATAGTGGAGGATGCAAAAAGGACGGTAGAAAAACAGAAGAGCTCTGCTCACTGCTTAGACTGCTCTATTAATGCAGCTAAAGATCACCCTGAACTCCCTCTGGAAGAACTCAGTGGGTACATGAAGTCTAGCAACAGAATTCAAAGTATGACAGAGCCTTGGCAGTAGTTAGTTACAGATCTTTGCGCACTCTCTAATCATTTTCAGTAGCCAAATGACAAAAGGCAGCCCACCTCTAGTCTCTGCTCTCAGCAACTAGCTTGCCATTTTGGCACATATTATGTGTTGCAAAGGGCTTCAAGGTGGATTTGGCAAATGCCCGGCCTCTCCTTTCTTGACTTCATAGGGACTGGTCCAGTTAAGTTTGTACAGATACATAAACAGTTATCACAATCAACAATGCTGCTTTGAAAGCCTGCACAGAAGAACTGGGTGGGAAGTTTGTCATTCTGCCCCTTGAGGCATTCTGGTTCTAGTGATTCCTAGTGCCTGGTGAAGGTCAGTGGAAGCCTGTGTGGAAACATGCTCTAGGCCCAGCTGATCAAATATAAAGCAGCTTTAAGGACACTTCCACCAAAAGTAAGCATTTATTAAATACAAGAAAAGCCAAAGAGACTTCTGAAAAACAAGTGGCAACTAACCTTGCAATGTTATTTTCAGGGGCAAAGCACTGTGGTGGGTTTACGGAGGAAAGCTAAGGTTGTATCTGATATAGTTGAGAAGGGACAACAGTTCTAAGGGGAGACCTTCGCAGTAGAATCGAGGTGTGGAAAGCAGAGAATAAATTAACAAAACAAAAAAAGGCAAACAAAACACACTTGTCAGCTTGGTAGCTCATCTCCCTTGGGCAGAAGAAGGAACTTGGGAGCCCCTTCTGCACAAGAGGAATGGCATCCCTTGGCTCACTTTTCCCTTTTGTACAAAATATTTACACGTTTGCTGTAATTAAATACAAATTAAAAACTACAGTGCTTTAAACCCATCTCCAAATGAGCCAGAGATCAGGCAGCCTGCAATTCGTCATCTCAAGTAGTTTTAACTTTCTGTAGGTGAATGCAGCTTGGAGGTCACAGGGTTGCTGTTTCCAGGCAAAAGATTAAGGAGCAGACAAGTAGTAAGATTTCCCTTTTAGCCTGGATATTTCATACCTGACCAAGAGCACTTAAAACAGGTTAACAGTGTGTAATAAATAGCAAAACAGATGCCTCAACATAAGCTTAAATGTCTCAACATCCATATTCTCTGCTGTTGTTAGGACAGCTTTACATTCGGAATGAATATTCAAGTTAAAAATAAAAAGTCACAACCCAGAGTATTTAGTGAGAGACACTCTTACTGCAGACTATATAGTCAATGTTCGTACAGTGAACAAGAACCAATTTGATGGGTTCAGGAAGTCCAGGGCAGATTTCTTTGCCACTTGCTCAGTCTTAGCAGCACCCTTTAACTTGTCCCTACCTGCTCTTCCAAAATAGGAATCCACAACGCAGATGAAGGGCTTAAGATTTGGATACAAAATGTTCCCAAACAGAAACTCCATTTACGCCGGGCAGGGTGTAAACACCATGGAGGACATTTTGTTTTGTTAAATGCAGCCATAAATAGTTGAAATAAATATACATCAAGTCACTTTACAGCACACATGCTTCTGGGCCGAGGGGTGGAGACTCCCAACGTCCCTACGTCCTCGAGGAGGAAGCAGCAGGAACGGCAGCAGCAACAGCTTCCTCATATTCACAGCTGGCAACAGAAAGGCCTGTGAGGTATTTGACTGAGCGAGAAGTTCCCTTAAGAGAAAGCTGGGCAATTCCAAAACAAAACAAAACCAGCCAGATTTGGGTGAAGCTCAGCCCAGCATGTCCTTCACATTTGTTTTTCATCTGAACGCATTGTGCCCACTTTGGCCAGAAAATGGGCAAGGCTCGAGAGCTGAAAGTGATACAGGTGTGAGTTCTTCTTCTCTGACAATGGAAGCTGGAAGCCAAGGTCTAACTCTAAAAACAGTCACACTCTTCCTTTCACACTCTTTCCCGAGCTCCTTCCACACACCATGCAGCCCAAATAATTACCAGTATTCACAGTTATATACAATAAATACAGCTGTTCCGTTGCTACAGGCAAGCAAAATTATTCTGACTCTTTGTCTCCCGCCAGGCCCTAGCTTACAGCTTGCAAAATTGTGGGGGAGGCTTTCGCAGGCCAAGAAAACAAGATTTAGAACCAAGTACTGGCACTTAAATTCCTACATAGCACTGCATCTTGGGTTTGAACGCAACCCGGAAATGGATCAATCCAGCAACACTACCTTCTTCAGGACCCACAACACTTCATATTAGTAAAGGGGGGGGGAGATGTGTCTGCTTGATGGGTCTTGAGGCAGGGTGCACCTTGCAATAGGCCCATTCCACCCAGCTCCGCTCTTGTGTAGCTCCCTTTGTGTAGGAACCCAGTGGAAAGCCCAATGAAGCAAAAAAGAAAGCCACAAAACAGCAAGACAGAGCGGATCGTGCCTGTAGCTTTCCCAAGAAAGAGTAAAACATTACCTCGGAAGTCAGACGCTTCTCATCTCCCCCACTTTCTGGATGCAACATTTTAGTAATAATAATTTCCGAATGATCATTTCTGAGTACAAAAATGTCGCAGTGCGTCCACTGGCTTTGCTAACTGTAGAAAGCCAAGAGGCAGGGCCGGTGGATTTTAGCCACTGAACCATGTCTGTGTGTGTGCAAAAGAGTATTTCATACTTGTGGTGTGATGGAACCCAGAAACTTGTTTCTACAGAGCCTCTCTTTAATGAAACGTGTGAATTAACAGGATCCCCGCCACCAAAACCTGGAGGTGTGAAATGCTCTGAAGTTGCCACCTGCATCTCTTGCAGGAAGGGAAGATTTTCAGTCATTGCCCCAGTGAGGATTCTGTTATGTGTCAATGGCTTCTGTGCGGCAGCCGCTGCATTTTTGCACTCAGAATTGATTGCGAGGAGAACTCTGCGCTGAAATCTTCGTTAACTTCCCATTCAGTGATTAGCACTCTTCTAATTATGAAAGAAAGGTAAGGATCTCAAGGTTTGTGAACATCAGTCTGTGTACTAAACTTACCCTAGAAATATTTCACAAACAAGACAACCCATCCACCACAAAAGCCTACAAGTATGAAATGGAAGCCTCCCTGCAAGTGCCATTGCAGAGGCAAAGGTTTGGAGGAAAGAATCAGCCTTCAACTCTCGCCTTGTCGCCGTTCGGTGTCAATTTTCAGCTGGGCGGGAGCCTCTTCCAAGGACTTCTGCAAAGACGCCCGTTGCCTAAAGATGTGCAGCAGCTCAGCCGCTGAGAGGGTCTTCGCGGTAGTGGATGGCATACCGGAGTTTATCCAGCATTATCTCCAGGGAGGAGTATTGAGGAAGTTTGATCATGAACATGCAGGTTTCAACACGAATGTAGCGCGAGTCTGGGGAACCTACAAAGAACCGCAGAAAAGAAGAAGCAGTTAAATCTGCTCCCATAGGCAAGAGCTTTTTTCATTCTTAGCAGCTCTTGGTACCTTTAAGACATTGATTCTAAACTCTGAAACCAGAAAACAAAGAGATCTGGAGGGATACTAGGGCAAATATATGGCAACTCCCATATATAAATGATGCTTCAACACCTGAGCTGGAGAAGAACTTTGTGTATTTGCTTTTTCTCGTCTTCCCTCCCTCTGCCCCTTTCTTCTCTTGCATTGTGTGTCTTGCCTTTCTGTCAATTTATATACCACTTTCCTGATGAAACATCAAGGAAGTTTACAAACACAGCAAAGCAAATCAATGCCCCCAAAAGTCAAGAAGAGTTTCACTCCCATTTGGTTCCGTTGCTTTGAAAGTCAAAGTGATGTCAGAAACATAATCTGATCTCATTGCAACATTTCAGGATGTTCGCTTGTCTGTCAACTTAGTCCTCAGCTTGGTGAGATTTGGTAAAAATACTCATTTCCCCAAAGGCGCAGACAAAGCTCTTTCAGAGCCCAGTGGCCCATTCACCTGCAGTGCCATCCGGAGGTGCAATTTTCATGGGGTATGGAGGGACATGCGCAGTGTCTGGTCCGCCATCTTTGCAGGGACAGGTGAAGGGGATGCGCTCCTGGTTGCAGGCAAATTTGATGAACTTGCAGAGCTCCTCCTGTGTGAACATCTCTAGCGCCCCCCAGAAAAACTCAATGTGCTGGTCGGTCTCCATCAGTCCCACTTGGTACATGGTGTGTGCCTGCCCACCGCAAAAGACAAAGGGGGAGAGGGAGAACAGTTACGACCCAAGGGGGAGAAGTTCCTGAGGACCCCAAACCTTATGGATCTTTGCCCCCACCAAGCTTTCGGGATGATTCTGGCTCATTTCCACCCTCTGCTACCAGAATCATAGCACTGTATTGTTGGACATGAGTCATGTTTTTAACTGGATCCGATATCTAATAAATAAAGGCTCCATGCTACTGGATTCTTCCAACCCTCTGGATGCAGCGACATGGTTTGCATAACCTTTGGCTGGGGAAGGTTCCACTCTGCAGCCTGGGAAGCAGCAACACACCTTGAGGAACTCCAGGTTGATGTAGGGGAGGCCGCAGGTCCTCAGCTCCATCTCCAGGGGAGTCAACATGGTCAGAAGCTGCAAAGGGATAATGGAGCCCAGGCCAGCCCTCACGGCCGTCGCACACTCTGGATTGTGCAGCTCGCGTAACCTCAGGTTCCGGATGGCTGTTGCATAGACGTCCTTGTTCTCCCACCTGAGGGGAAAGAGGCAGACAGTCAGGTCTCCAGGGTGAAACTCTCACCTCACTCCCATGGTGCAGCCTCCCCCCCCCCCCACTGCCCACACGCGAATCCTTTTGTCCCAAAGACCCCTGCTACTCACACAACCGGGATGTGCCTGCCTCTGGTGCACAGTTCCACTTCTTCCCCCGTCATTGTCAGGTATGTGAACTTGCAGCTTGGTTTGTTGGGGCAGTCGGGACTCTCCATCGCAAGGTGCTGGGAAGCAATTTCAGCACACAGGGCCTCCAGCTCCGACTCGTCGTTCAGCTAGGACAACACCAATAATAATAATAATAATAATTTTTTATTTATACCCCGCCCTTTGGGGTTCAGAAAACCGGGCTCAGGGCAGCCAACAACAAATTTAAAACACTTAATTGTAAAAGCAGCATAAAACACAGTATAAAAACATGAATAACAATAAAATTCAAAGCTCAGAAATCAATTTGGGGGAAATCCATCTAATAAGCATTAGATAGTCACCATGGCTGGCTGGCTGAATTGGTCCTACTTGGGCCAGCGAGGAGGCCAGGGGAGAATTAGCTGTAGGGTCTCAGAGCGGGTAATCTTCATAAAAGGGGAGGGGGAGGGAAGAGAAGGGAAATAAAAGATCAGGCTGAATTCAAATTAAAGGCCAGGCGGAATAGCTCTGTCTTACAGGCCCGACGGAAGGAGGTTAAATCCTGGAGGTCCCTAGTCTCATGGGACAGAGCATTCCACCAGGTCAGAGCCATCACTGAAAAGGCCCTGGCCCTGGTGGAGGATAGTCTGACTTCCTTAGGGCCCGGGACCTCTAAACTATGGTTATTCATGGACCTTAAGGTCCTTTGCGGGGCATACCAGGAGAGGTGGTCCCGTAGATATGAGGGCCCTAAGCCACAAAGGGCTTTAAAAGTCAAGACCAGCACCTTGAACATGACCCTATACTCCACCGGGAGCCAGTGCAACTGGTAAAACATTGGGTGAATATGCTCCCATGGCAGGGACCCTGTGAGGAGCCTCGCTGCAGCATTCTGCACCCGCTGGAGTTTGTGGAACAGTTTCAAGGGCAGCCCCGCGTAGAGCAAATTACAGTACCAGAGAGGAATGTGACAGGATCTGGCTTGGCTCAGCCTTCCCAGGCAAAGCAAATGCCTCATGATCTGCAAAGTGCAGCTGGAGTGCCAATGGATGGGGCTCCCAATTCACTTAAACGGGAGGAGCAGGTTCATGTTACACAGGAGTATATGCAGAAGGACAACAGCCACCAGGCGCTGTGGGAGGACAGCTGGCCTTGGCTCACTGAAGGAAGACTTGCAGAAATGAGAAAATTGCTAGGGCATTGTGAAGACTGGAAAAGGTGCTGAGAAGAAGGGCAAGAGGAGTTCTGGAGCAGGCAGGAGAATCAGGCAGCTACTAGCTAGGGGAGGCCAAGGCCCTGATGAGTGGCACCTCCAGAGTACTGGAGCCAGAAGGGACAGACAACAGGGTCCATCCATTTTTCCTAAACCTGTTCTGGGCCTTTCCAGAAACACAGAGGTAGCCAGTAAGAGTTATACAGATCTCTTCCTGCCCCACTTGCCTTGGGCCCATGAGGATGGGCAGGCATTAAGGACACCTGGGTCACATTCAGGAGCACTCATTCTCTTTCAGACACACGAACTCCAAAACTTTGGCCACCTCATGAGAAGAGAAGACTCCCTGGAAAAGACCCTGATGTTGGGAAAGATGGAGGGCACAAGGAGAAGGGGATGACAGAGGACAAGATGGTTGGACAGTGTTCTCGAAGCTACCAGCATGAGTTTGACTGCGGGAGGCAGCGGAAGACAGGAGGGCCTGGTGTGCTCTGGTCCATGGGGTCACGAGGAGTCGGACACGATTAAACAACAACAGACATAACTTTGGCATGTATCTATATGTGATGTCATTGAAGATGTGCTCCTCAATTGCTGAGTCAGAACTATGACACATGTTGTAAGAAAAAGCTGCTCCTTTTAAGACACAGCACTCTGCCCAAGTTGTGAGCCAAGAGACAGATGCTTTTTGGAAATGCTGCGAAATGGCGCAGCAATCTTGATTTTGGCATTTCTGAGAGAGACAGGGAGTGCGCACATAAGAAATAGCTGGTTAAAACCGAGCAGAACTTTTGACAGTACAGTTCCCTGGAAGCCTCTCTCACCCAAGTCCCACCAACATTGCAGGAGTTCTTGCCAAAGTTCCATTCTTTACAGAGAGGCTTTTGCAGACATTCCTGGTGGATTCTGCTTTGACGGTTGGGAGTTCTTTGCTGTCTACTGGTCAAGCGTGTTGTGCATATATTTGGAAATGTATTATTTATACAACTTTCTGCTCATATAAAGCACTCCAAGCATTGTAAAACAATAAAATATTAAATCGTAAATTAAAAACTCTAAAGACAAACAGAGAAATGGGGCATGTCTATCATTTGGGTGCATGCACTTTCTGATCTGAGCACTTAGAGGTCATGAGATTCACACTGTAAATCTATGGATTATTTAAAAGGGTGGTTAACACAAGAGGGGCTGTAGATGCACAGAGACTTTTGGTGGGGGAAACCCATAATAAAAGAATGTTGAAAATTTCTAGCCTCACTTTTTGGTGCACTGTAAAGCACAACATCTCTAGGCTGCTTGGCTCTCCTGATTCTCAGCCTGCAGTCTGACCTACATTCAGCCCCACTGAATTTCCCCAGGATGCCACCAAAGTAGACAGAGTGATGAAAGGAGACCCACAATCAATGCAAGATAGATCTTGGCTGAAACAGTCAGGAATCCCTTTTATAGTCTGTCATCCAGCAGCTTCTACAGGTGACTGAAAAGCAGGGGAAGGGGAGGAAGCATCACTTACATTTTCAAATTTCTTGATGTAGTTGTAGGTCAGTATGTCAGCCTCCTGGAGGTCAACATCTGGATCTAGTGATTCTCCAACTAAAGTCTTCCAGAAGGAGGGCAAGAGATCCAGGGGCAAGGGGACGTCTGCCCGGATGGCAATGCCCAGCAGTTGCCCGAAGAAATGCAGCAGCTGCTCTTCCCCATAGCTGATGGGGCTGGGTGTCAGGATATATTTGCCCTGAGGGTGGAGAACAGCATTAGCCAGGAAGGCAGAATCTGCCTAGGAATAGTATTCATTCATTCAAGATGTACAGTGGTATCTCGGCTGTCGAACGTAATCCGTTCTGGAAGACCGTTGGACTTTTGAAATGTTCAACAACCAAGGCTCAATGGATGGTCTGTGGAATCCATTGAGAAAATGGAGAAACACGCCTTGGAAGTCGTTCAACTTCCGACGTGTGTCCAAAAATGGAAGCAATTACTTCCGGGTTTTTGGCATTCGAAAGCCGGAAGGTTCGGCTTCCGAGACGCTCAAAAACCGAGGTTCCACTGTATTCTTCTTTTCCACTAAAAAAGGAAGGGTTTCAATGATGTCCTATCCAGGGCCGGCCCAAGGCATTTTGGCATCGGAGGCAAACTACGAAATGGAGGCTTCCACCACCAGGGAAGAAGGAGTGAGCGAAGAGCCACACTGGAAACAAGGGGGGGGGGGGCAAACGAAACTTTATTCAGCAGTTGAAATAGGAATCCAAGGCTATCATGGGGCGGGGGGGGGCAGGGGCCCACTCTGAACCATGCGGAGCAGGTGCAGACCCCAGGAGACCCCAGAGGGCAGTTCATGCCATTTCCTCCCTAGACATGGAAGGAGACCAACAGTGCCTCCTATTCACTGAGAGGCCGCTGCAGAGGCGGGGCATGGAGGGGGCGGACCGTCCACAGAGATGGAAGATCCAGCCACCAAGAAGTGTGCTGCAGCCATTGATGCCACTGCAGTGGCAGTAGAAGCGATGCATTCCTTGGAGTCTGGATCTGCTGCCCCTGTGATCCTGCTGCATGAGGTGGTCACCTCACCTTGCCTCATGAGTGGGCCGGCCCTGGCCGTATCACAACAAAACGTATGGCGCCTCCCTGTGGCCAGCAGCAGCGGCAGCAAGAGCGCTAATCAGCTATAGCTTCACAAGGGTGGCGGTAGGCAGCTCCCCCTTCTTCTGCACTGGCTTAGCATACCTTGTTCTTATTGACTGCTGAGCTGGGGCAGAGCAAGAGCAGGGAGAGCAGTGAACTCTGGAGCTCCTTGCAGACCTGCCACAAGAAGTGACGGAAGGAACCACCTGGAAGGAAGGAAGATGAAGCTTTGAGAGCTGCGCAGCCACAGCCAGTCGTGGTGCTTGGGGTAACAGCCCCCCAGAAAGGAGTCCTCTTAACCAGCCAACTCAACTTGTGCTGCTGGAGCCAACAGCCATTTGTTAGAGAGAGAGAAAAACCCTGTACAAAATTTTAAAAACAGGGTTCAAAGCTATCACCTTACAAAATAAAGTTCATTCTCGAGAGAGTACACAACAAATTAGATGTTGCAACAAAAAACAAACTGATGCAGAGATAACACAAAGCAAATGTCCTGAATGCAAATCAGTTTTCCAACGGCTGCTAAATGAAGGCAAAATCCATAGGTTTAGCTGCATGCCCAGCAACCCTTAATGTATGAGTCAGTTTCTCAGAAATGAAACAAACATTAATTTATTGAACCAAGTATTTAAAGAAAAAACCTCCTTCCAGCCCTGTGATATGATTGAATGGGCAGCTACTATGGTTTACGTGTTAGGTCTGTATTTGACCCATCAAAAAGTGATAGAAGACAGTTTGGGGTATAAAGGCACTGGTGCCAACTAATATTTCAGAAATTTCCTTCATTGCCTCTTCCCAAAATGTGTGCACATTTGTAAGCCTTGCGCCAACAGGTCTCTCGTTTGCTATATCCCCTCCAATGCACAGGGGTGCCAATTCTAGTTATATGTGTAAGGTGGACTGGGGTCAAGAACCAACAATAGATTCTTTTTAAGGTGTCTTCTCAGATATTTGCGGGGACGGATCTAAAAGGGGGAGTAAGGCACCGTTTTCCTGAGTGGGTTGTATTTGAGGCAGGAGATATACCCTGATGCCTTCTTGCTGAAAAAGATCCGGATGAATTTTCATATTAAATACTCCCCGCTAGCTTACTTAAGTGCTGGTGGCTTGTTACTTCTGAAAATAGTTGCTGCAAGTAAAATTTCTGGCAGCCCATGATGAAAAATAGAAGCTGCTTACTTGTGCCATGGACCTCCTCGCCTGTGAAGCGAATGTTGAAGGCATAAGTTGGGTCTCCCCCGCTGGCCAATTTCACACAGAGTTGTGAGGATGGCACGCACGCCAGCTGCCGGGCGGCCTGGCAGAAGTAGGAGTTCTCTGAAGAACGAATCTCTCCTGTGCAAAAGCAGGGAGAGGAAAAGAAATGAGCTTGGTGCGGGCAGGAATTTGAATTCCATCAGCTCCAAAGGCATGCTTCCTTCCTCCTCCTCCTCCTTTGCTTATTTCTATAGATACAAGCAAAGAAGGACTACCGTACCTCCAACAATTTCAAGCGGGTCCAGGGTGATCTCAGGGGCTGCATGATCCGCCGTCCTTTGCACAGTGGCATTTAGCACTCTGTTCATGACAGCCACTTTTGTATCATAAAAGATGAATCCTAAAGGAATAGACACAACAGTTCTTTGTTTGTTAACCTTGGCTGGGGGTGGGGGAGAGAAGCAGACACTGAACAAGATGGCAGTTTAGCTCCTTGGCTTCTGTTCCAGCAGAGTAATGAAACAAAACCACCTTAACCAAAAGAAAACAGAACAAAAACAAGCAGCACTCATTTAAATGTTAAAGAAAGGAGCCCTGGATATGTATTTTGAAGAATAGATAGGCTCTGACTGATTCACGTTAAGATTTCACAGCAACCTAACAAGGGCACCGAAAACACAGAAAACAGTCAAAAGCTTGTAAGATCACATCTCAAAAGGAAAATTAATCATGACTCCTCTGAAGCACCAAACCCTTGTGATGAAAAGGTGGCAGAACTGACAGGAAAGATCTAAAAAGTTTGATATGTGAATGACTTCTTCACATCGGTCTTTGTAGTGGTGGGAACGACATGATTTTAGTTTCCTGCGTTAGCAATAGGATTATTATTATAACCCTCCAAGGATCACCCAGCCACCTAGTCCATGAGAAGCCCTGACCTTTGGCCTCTTGGAGAAGCGCTGCAATGCTGTTGGTGTACGTTTCTGTTTGCCGGAGCTCCACTAGCGGTAGGAAGAAGGTCTCCAAAGTGGTGTTGAGGGACTGGAGTAGAGCAAAGCGCAGGCGGAGGCTTTCAATGGGGACGTCTGCAATTGAACAGAGATGTCAGGAACTGAGAGGAAGGGGATGAGACAAAGGATAAAGGCATTCCCAGCCGGGCCATGAGCTCCTCAGCACACCTGCCCCCAAAACTGGTCCAGGCACCCAGTATCTGGGAGGAAGAAGGTCCCACAGCTCAGAACTTCACACATACTCAGCAGGCAGGAAACGCGCGGGTCAGCAGTGTCAGCAGGGTCCAAGTACACTTCATGTGGGTGGAGCCGAGCCGGTGTAATTGCCAGGTGGCGGCAGAGCCGGTTAATGTACTGAACCAGGGCGACGTCCATTTCCAAGGACCACTTGCGGGATGCTTTCTGGGCATGTCTGGCATCGATGCAGGCACACCTGGAGGAACAGGGGCAGATTGAACCCTGCACAGTCGTTGGGCACTTGCATCATAACAAATGTTTTCAACCAGCCACTTGCCAAAATTCACCTCTTGATGGGGCAGATGTGAGTTGAGTGGCATTCAGCTCCTCTTTTGCAAAAGAAACTTTTTTGGGGGGGGGGTGACGTTAACATATATGAGAGAGTGCTGGAGGTGAAACAGTTAAACAGGTTGCCCAGTCAGGACCCAGGGGGTGGAGTCAGTGGGACTATAAAACCAGTTCTGGGAGGGGCAAAGGAAGGAGTCGGTAGAGGAGTTTGTTGGGTGGTTGGTTGGAGTGGGAGTGAGTTGGGATAGAGTCTGTGGGTAGGTTGAGTTAAAGGTAAAGGAATAGGGACCCCTGACCATTAGGTCCAGTTGTGGCCGACTCTGGGGTTGCGGCGCTCATCTCGCTTTATTGGCCGAGGGAGCCGGCGTACAGCTTCTGGGTCATGTGGCCAGCATGACTAAGCCGCTTCTGGAGAACCAGAGCAGCGCATGTAGCAAAATAAGCTGAGTCAGGAACAGTTAGGGGCTAGGAAGACAAGTAAATATCTGAGAGGTGGTTTAGTGAGTGAGAGCAGGTAGCGGAAGTTATAGGTCTGGACAGGTACCCCATGAATGTAATTGACCGATACCATTTATGAAACCATATGCTTGTTAAAATGCAATAAATAAACAGAAGTTTATGTTTCAATTTAACCCTGACTGGACTCAGTATTGTCCCAGGTAGGGCCTGGGTGGTGGCAGTGTGAAATAAAGTGGTGGCACAGGAATCAATAGATGGTGAAACGTCGGGGACCCTGTGTGATCGCCACAGGGGGAGTGTGGAGAAGAAAGCCAATTCTTTACCTTTCAAAATGAAGGTCATAACCACATGACAAAATGGCTCGCCACACGCTACGGATGTCCTGTTTTGCTCGGTCAATGACAAATCTGTGAAATCCATCTAGTGTCAGGTACTTCTCTTCAGGAACTGAAATGGGAGTGAAAGGGAAAGAAAGTATTCAGTGAGTGGGGGGGGGGGAGAGAAAGATGCAGACTCCCCACTGCTCTAACATGTCATTTCCCCCACTCAGTATCTAGTTATTCAAGTTAAAACACCTCTCCTTCTATTCTAGCTTGTAACACAAGCTCTCAAATGGCATTCATGTGAGATTTTTAAAATATGCAATGAAATAATTTCAAGGCAGTAAAGTATAAGGGCCACACCAAAGCCGAAGGAATAAATCTAGTCCAGATGTTGAAAATAAAGATAGCAGGACATGCTATGCTGCAAAGGCTCTCCAGGCAACTGCAAGTGGCATGGCTTATTAGAAAGTTTTATACAGAGGGGGCCACTCAAACTGGTGATGAGAACACTCAAAAGCAAGACCTTTTCTGATCATCTTAGGGCGTTGAGGCAATCCTGTGCAGTAGACAATAGAAGGTGTGACTTTTCAAGATTCTTGGACCCAGGTCACACCACTGCAACACCCTCTCCTAGCTAGCTTTGTATTTTTTTTTATAAAAAAACCTCCTAAAAAGACATCCAAATGGAAGGTTTATACTAAAGGGACCTTGCCTATGATCAAACTAACATTTGATTCCTGCGTACATTTTACCCCTCCTTTTCTGATAATTTGCAATCATTACTGTTTTGTGATAATGTATTTATAAATATTTAAATAAAAAACAAACAAACGTTTATGGGTTGTGAAATAAGCCCAGGCACAACCTGCTTAAAACCCTGCTCCTAAAGTGCTCAGCAGTGGAGCATTCTGGCCCCTCTATGACAGGGCCATAAACAGTGGTGTTGGAGGAACTCTCTTCTGAATTAACATGTATGAACCCAGATGAGCTTATAGCACCCAGAACGTAAGCCAGTGCTGGCTGACATTTCCATCTTTTGCACAAAGGGGCACTTTAGATACTGCAAATGTGTTGCCTGAAAAGTATTTTTCACTTATCTCGCCTAGGGAAGCAACTGGGCAGAGTGTTTCTGCAGAGGCCTAAAAGAGAAAACGGGCCGCTTACCCTCCTGTTTCTTTGTGGGAGACTTGTCAGGGTCCTTTTCCTCAGGCTTGCTTTTCTCTGGGGATTTGGGCTTGACAGTCGGCTTCTTCTCACTCAAAGCAGTCCTGCTAATGTGAGGAAAACCTTCATGTCAGAGAGTATGTTTGCACTGTACTTGTGCAAAGCAGTTGTATATAGAAGACAGAGATAATTCAAAGCATTTTTTAAGTCCCAGAAAACACCCAGAATGATGAATTATTGTTGTTGTTGTTGTTAAAGTACAGTGGTACCTCAGTTCCCGAATGCCTCTGTTGTCGTACGTTTCGGTTCTCCAACGCCAAAAACCTGAAGTAAATGCTTCCGTTTTTTAACGCTTTTCGGAACCCGAACATGTGATGCAGCTTCCGCTGAGTGCAAGAAGCTCTTGCAACCAATGGGAAGCCGCACCTCGGTTTTCAAACGTTTCGGAAGGGATTCCGTTCGAAAACCGCGGTACCACTGTATCATCATAATCAAATTATTACTCGCCGGTCTCTAGCAGGTCCCAGGGAGGGTTATGACAATTTAAGATTCAGGATTAAAAACAGTGAAAACCATCACAGAGATAGGGTGGGTCCTGAAAACACACCTCAGGGGTCAAAGCCAGGATAAAGACGTGCGCCTTCTGTGTTCACCAAATTGTAAACAAAAGCCCTCAAAGCAGTTTACAAAAACCCTACTAGAAAAATTAACCAACAAACTGAAACTGACACAGGGACAAACAGAAGAAGACGCCTTTACCCCGGTAGGGCTCCCCTTTATCACATACACAGCACAACAAGACAATGACAATAATCCACCAACAGCATACAAATTAATATAGCTAACCTGATCCAAAACACCCACCCATCCCACTCACACACGAAAACAAAGACTACCACAGCCAATCACGAACAAACAACCACACCCTAGGCCAACCCCAACCTCTCTCACCACCAAAGGAACACAAGTGAACAGCAGAGAACCTGCACGAGCAACGCTGACACCAAACCCTACATACATTAAGCAAAATAGAAACATTGCCACCCGACCCCACCCCCCTTCCCCCCTTCCCTTCCTACTGTCTCAACAAATGAAACTGATTTGTAAAAATGTTACATGGAATAAATACGAGAGACATTACACATACCTCTGTAAAGAAAATCTTTAATAAAACAAAGCAGTTTACAAAAAGAGATGAACCGGATGCCCACTGCAAGGAGTGCCGGACCAAATCCAGAAAGAGGCTTTGACTCAGTGGATGGCTTTCACCCCATGCATGACTGTTAGTCCGTCCCCCCGTGCCTGCTTCCCCTTAAGCCACTTCCTGCACTTCCAGTTGGGGACTGAAGTGCCAAACCAAGAGGCGCTTCAAAGGGCAGCCGTGTGAAAAGCGTTGGGAGCGGAGCCAGAGTGGTTAAAGGATCTCACCTGACACTGTTGAGCACTGCCTTCTCCTTGGCGGGGGTTTTTGTGACGGGCCGCTTGGTGCTCACAACTTTCACCGGGTGCTGCTCTTTGCCAGCCTTGTTGTACTTGCTCTTGTCAAACTTTGGCTTGGGAGCCCCGTATTTTCTCAGGATCTTCAAAGCACAGAAGGAAAGAACGGTGAGGGCTGCAACTTATAAGGCAAGGCTGAGCACATTTGCCAAAAAGAAGCCCCCACAAGCGGGCTCCTGAGATCAGGAGGAAAAGGGTTCACACAAGGAAACACAAAAGAAATATTTCCCCCAGTCGCAGAGCTTCTCTTTGGGGCATGACTGCCACTATCTTTAGCACAGAGTAGAGCAATGAAACATTTAATGCCAACCTGAGTGAGCTGATCCTCAAGAACTTTCTTTGGGGGGCGGACATTGGTGAAGAAGGTGTGCAGCAGGTTTCCTGGCGTCTGGGCGTTAATCTGCTCTTTGCTGAGGTAAATTTCTGCCACTTTGGTTGGTTTTGCAGGTGTCAAGCTCAGCATTTGCTCAGAATGGAGGCAGCTTTTAAATATTTCCGTGAGGACTTCGCGGGCCCCTGGCACAAGTTTGTCACCTGAGGGAAGTAAAAATATTAAGAATGGCCATGGGACAAAGCCACTACAAGACCAAACACATGGAAACTTGTGAAAAGACCCACTGCATTAAGACTCAAATTACTCTTGTGTAGGTTTTTCACA
Organism: Podarcis raffonei; assembly: GCF_027172205.1. Classification (NCBI taxonomy): domain Eukaryota; kingdom Metazoa; phylum Chordata; class Lepidosauria; order Squamata; family Lacertidae; genus Podarcis; species Podarcis raffonei. Next base: position 82,898,201 of record NC_070609.1, on the reverse strand, counting down.
TTTCTGTGCAGAGGCCAGGCTGTCTATTGTAATTTTGTCAACAGAATGAACAATTAGCTTTTGTATTGCATTATGGTTCATGCTTATTTGTTGATACACAACTTTGTTATGTGCTGCAATAAATATTTTTCTTAAAAAATAAAAGAAAAGCCAGTACAAAACAGCTTTCTTCTTGTTTATCCAACACTTAAACCCATCTTTTTAGAACTAGGCCTGAAGACTATTTAAAGGGTGTTCAATTTGTTAATAGCTGCCAGAAAACGTGTGCTTCTTGCATCTCTTGTGAAAGGCTGTGGCACTGGACTTCAACTCCCATCAGTCTTGGCCTGCGTAGGCAAAGGTTAGGGAAGAGAGGACTTGTAGCCTAACATCGGGCCGCGGCTTAACGGTCTTAACAGTTGAACTCTGGCAGTGCCGTGAATGTGGCTAAGCTCACAATGGCAACAAAACCTCTTGGCATCTTCTCTTGCACAAACCCCAATGAAATGAAATGAAGGTCTGTTTCTCAAACACTCATAAGACACTCTTAGCATGAGTACAAAGTGCTCTCAAAACATAATTGATCACACACCTTTGATGGTCTTGTCATTGAAATAGTCTTCCAGTGCAGGACTCCCTTGTGTATCAAACAAACTCTGATTCACAGTTGAGACAGTTAAAATCTCCTCCGTCGACATTTCCATGAGCTCATCCTCTCCATCCAGACTCGACAAGCCAATCAAATCGCTGCTGTTAAATAAGCTGGCTCGGATCTTTTCTATCTTGGCCCGGGATCGTATCTATTTTCAACAAACACACACATCTAGGTAAATTTATGAAGGTAAATGAGTTCTTTTCATTGCTTCTTTTGATCTTATGACTCTGAATTCTTGACCTGCTTTACATTCTCCCCTACTCTTTCCCACTCACTTCTGACATAATCAATCTGCTCTGCCTCCTCCAAATCCCAAATTCTGCAAACAAAACAAAACAAAACAAAACAAAAACACCAAAACAAGATGAAGAACCTATTATATATTTTAGGTCTCACCCAACTGCAAATTGTTTTAATCTAATTTAATGTTGGATTTTTACAGTGCTGTAATCTGCACTTTGACTTTATGGTGAAGTGCTGGTAAGAAATTTGTTAATAATAAATAAGAATAAGAATAGTATGCAAATGAAATTAAACTTCTGCATCACCACAGTCCATTTTAAGATGGCTGGGTACCAATATAGTAATATCTTTTGCATTGAAATACAGTGGTACCTCTGGTTACGTACTTAATTTGTTCCAGAGGTCCTTTCTTAACCTGAAACTGTTCTTAACCTGAAGCACCACTTTAGCTAATGGGGCCTCCTGCTGCCACCGCGCCACCGGAGCACGATTTCTGTTCTCATCCTGAAGCAAAGTTCTTAACCCAAGGTACTATTTCTGGGTTAGCAGAGTCTGTAACCTGAAGCGTACGTAACCTGAAGCGTATGTAACCCGAGGTACCACTGTATACCTCTTCTTACAAGCCAGGAGAGCTACCATTATTACTTTTTAGCCAGGCCTAGGATCCACTGAGATGAACCAAAGTCTGGCCATGGCCCATCCTCACATCATGTTAGGTGGCTGCATGAAAACACAGCAAAGAGTTCTGTGGCACCTTATAGGCTAATTCATAGCCTGAGCTGCTTTCGTAAGGCAGAAGCTTAGTTCAACAGATACACTCATGAACTGCAGGCTCTTCCATCCTCAGCTTTTTCATAGTAGAACAAATTAATCTTTACTCAATCATAGAGTCTCTTTGCTGTTTTGTCTGACATACATGCAAAGCCTCCAAATGCGATGCAGTTTGTTGTGACTCAAGAGAAATGGATATATGTCTCCTTTCTCTCCCTTCTGCATGGAACAATCTTCACAACTGCAGAGCGCAGGAAGCAGGTTCATCATAGGAAGCAAACAGATTTACCAATAATCTTTTAATTCAAGCTGCCTCAAGCACATACTTGTCAGCTCTCCACACTAAGAGGTAACTTGCACTCCACACTAAGAGGTACCAAAGTTACAACTAATTGTACAATCTGTGTCAATAGTGTCAGCTTGTCCTATCCAGATCAACCTGCTGTGGTGCAATTATGCTATCCCTTGTCTGTCATGTTAAGATTACCCAGCCCCCCCCCCATTATGTATAAGCAGAGGAGACTCATCCTTCTTGCCAAGATCTATCTTGCAGTGACAGAAGAAGAAGAAGAGTTTGGATTTGATATCCCGCTTTATCACTACTGAAGGAGTCTCAAAGTGGCTAACATTCTCCTTTCCCTTCCTCCCCCACAACAAGAACTATGTGAGGCGAGTGGGGCTGAGAGACTTCAGAGAAGTGTGACTGGCCCAAGGTCACCCAGCAGCTGCATGTGGAGGAGCAGAGACGCAAACCCGGTTCACCAGATTACGAGTCTACCGCTCTGAACCACTACACCACACTGGCACCACACAGGAAAAACCTGGTGATAACACCAATATATATGGAATTCAGCTGGCTGTTTCCTCACTCTCATGGAGACCACCTTTAAAAATGTGGGAATCCTTGCCCTAGGTGACACATAAGAGGGTGGTGGAAGCTGAGAAAGAGAAACAGGGCAGGTCCCCCAGGGCTAGTAACCCTAAAGGGTTGACTCTCCTACCACTACACCTTCTTCTGCAGAAAACAATTACCTCCACAACTGCAAAGCCCTTGATGGGCCTCGAGGCGACCGGCTGGCTGTCCAGAGATGTAACAGTGTACATAGACCCGACATCTGACACCGATGCTGTTTCCACATTGTCGAGCTGCTCCCCGAGACTCCCCAGGCTGCCCAGACTCCCAGTGCTGCAGAGTGAAAGGTCTAAACTCTCCTGGCTGGAAACCACATGTGGCTCCAGCAACCCAGGCGGAATGACCATCTCCAGGCCAGCTTGAAACTGGTCTACAGAGATATCGCTAATGGTCCGTGAGATCCCCTGGGAGCTACAAAGAGAGGCCTGGCTGGTGGAAGCAGAGGCACTGATGCTCATGGCAGGCGTGACGCTGCTGGAGCTGCTGATGTCCAAGCTGTCCACGCTGCTGGAGACCACAGGCTTGTCCATCTCGGTCTTACATTCCCCTCCCTCCGCTTTGTCCTTGGTTTTCTTAGGCTCCTCCTCCTGGACTGGAATGTAGATCTCATCTCTGAAGACACCGCCGTGGGCATTGCAGGCCTTGCGGATGGCGCTCCGCACAGTGCCCTCCTCCAAGTGGGTGGGGATCCCCGAAATCACCAGCAAGCGGCTGTGAGCAGCTGTCCCAACCAAGGCCTGGCAAGCATCGGCCACGGCATCATTGGTCACGCCCAGCCCCTGGGGATCCTTCTTTGTTAGATGCCTGAGGATTATCAGCAAAGTGAGCGCCCGATGGAACCACAACATGTCCTCTGGCTTGCTCCCACCGATGCTCAACAGAGCGGTGTCCGTTTCGGCAGCTCGGGATGAAGTCCGCTTCCCTGAAGATGTTGTCTTCTCTCGCTTCATTTTAACCTTTTTCCTCTTTGACAGGAGGCTTGGGCTCTGTGGGGTCTGCCCAGGAGATGATGAAGAGGAGGAGGAAGAATCGCTCAGATTTGGGCCGCTGGTCGAGGACATCACATTGGCTGTGATGCTCATGTTGATCGGCAAGGTTACTTCTGCCACGGCCAGGCAGACCTCCATCAGAGCATGAAAGTAAGTGGAAAATCTCCCCTGGTCAGCTCCTCCAACCCCAGATCCGCCACAAGCATTTCCAGATGCCCAGTTTTGGGTTTCTTCATCGTACAACCTGTGCAGTTCAGACTGGAGAGCCATCAGCATGGCCAGGCAAGGGTTGAGCTGAAGCGCAATGGAGGAGGACAACCCTGCTGGGTTCTTCTTCTGCTCTAGCCCATGAATTTTGCGAAGCAATTCGGCTAGGAGATGAAAGAGCAGTTCCTTCACACAGGCTGCCATGTTGATTGTCCACAGGAAATTCCCTAGAAATGTGCAAACAGAATGGGGAGTCAGGATTTTTTATTTATTTACTTATTTCATAAAATGTATACACGACTTGACTGTAAAAAAAGAAAACTCAATGGGGGTTACGGCATTTACAGCAGAATGTACTCCTATTTATAAGTAAGTTTAGAGATTAGCAGCCTAAAATGGAATATGCTCTTTTGCTCCAGCTTGTGGGGAAGCTGTGAAGACAGCACCCCATCCTTGGCTAGCCATGTCAAGAGTGCTCGCCTCCAGCCTGCATGCATTAAAAAACCAAGTCTTATTGTTACCAAGGAAAAGCAGGAGCAGAGACTCTGGGCCTCCCCAGAGCTCAAAAGATGCCATGTTAGAGGACATACCGTATTTTTCGCTGCATAAGACACACTTTTTCCCTCCTAAAAAGCAAGGGAAAATGTGTGTGTGTCTTATGGAGTGAATGCAGGGGGGAGGCAGGTGGGGAAAGCCCCCAAGAGCCGCACACAAGCTCTGTGTGACTCTTGCGGGCTTTACCCCAGGAGGGAGAAGGGACTGACTGGCCACGTCAGTCCCTTCTCCCACCTCGTAAAAAAGCCCGCAGGAGCCGCGCACCCTTTAAAGAGCGGGCCGCTCTTGGGGGCTTTTCCCTGAGGAGGGAGAAGGGACTGGCTGCGTCCAGTCCCTTCTCCCACCTTGTAAAAAAGCTCGCAGAAGCCGCGCACTCCTTAAAGGGTGTGCGGCTGCTGCGGGCTTTTCTACGAGGTGGGGGAATTCACCCACCTCCTGCAAAAGCCTGCAAAAGCTGTGCGCTCTTTAAAAGGTGCGCGGCTCCTGTGGGCTTTTGCAGGAGGTGAGGAATACTCCCAGAGCTTGCCCGGGCTTCCCCCGCCAGCCCCAACAAGCTCTGGGAGAAGCGGACAGGCTGTGCGCAGCCTGTCTGGTGCTCCCTGAGCTGCTCTTTGGGGCTGGGGGGCGGACCCGGGCTTCCCCTGCAAGCCCCGACAAGCTCCTGAGCAGCTCTGGGGTAGCCTGCGAAGCCTCCGCAGGGCAGCGGGATGAAGGCTCCCTGCTGCCCTGCGGAGGCTTCCCGGGCTACTCCAGAAGCCAGAACAGCTAGAGAGAGCACTGCGCAGCGCTCCCTCTAGCTGTTTCAGCTTCTGCCTTAGCGGCGCAAAGCCTCCGCAGGGCAGCGGGGAGCCTTCATCCCGCTGTCCTGCGGAGGCTTCTCATGGCTATCCCTGGCTTTTGCGGGAGGTGGCGGAAGGGACAGAGTGTGACTCTGTCCCTTTCCCCACCTCCGGCAAAAGCCAGGGATAGCCGCGCTCCCTTTACAGAGTGTGTGTGTGGCTCTTGGGGGCTTTTCCCCAAGGAGGGAGAAGCCCCCAACAGCCACACACACACTCCACGCGGCTCGTGAAAGGGAGCGCTGAGCAGAGCCTGGGATGCATACAGGCTCTGCTCAGCACTCCCTTTAAATAATATTTTTTTTCTTGAGTTCCCCCTCTAAAAACTAAGTGCGCCTTATCGTCAGGTGTGCCTTATGGAGTAATACGGTAGCTGGTGTTGTGCCTCCCCAGAGCCAGGGACGTCGGTTGCATAGTGTAGGTTTCTGGGTGGCAGGAATTGGGTCTCTTTAACAGGGCACTGAAATTGACCAAAGCCTATTCACCAGAACTGGAATCCTAAATCCTACGAACTGCTAATTCTCCTTATTCTCCTTATTTGCCATTCATCATTGCCATTACCAAAAAGAGGGCAAGGGGATGGGGGAAGAGAGAGAGAGAGAGAGAGAGAGAGAGAGAGAGAGAGAGAGGAAGGAAGGAAGGAAGGAAGGAAGGAAGGAAGGAAGGAAGGAAGGAAGGAAGGAAAGAAAGAAAGAAAGAAAGAAAGAAAGAAAGAAAGAAAGAAAGAAAGAAATCCACGTACATATCAGATCTCTGCTGCATCCAACTGGGGCTTTTAACTCTGGGCAGCCCAGCAGGCAGGTGGCCACAGGGTGGCACATTGGAAGGGCTGTCTTAATGTTTTTTTAAGCTCATGGCATTGGGGCCGTATTGTCACTGTAGTTTCCAAAACCTTGTTCTATTTCCCCACCCATGGTTGTTTGTGTACAACAAGGAGCTCCATTCTCACCAAGGATTTCCACCACTTGCAAGAGAACTGAGGCAGGGATTGTGTCCAGCTCCTCTTCAGATTTTCCGTCCCCATTCTCAAGTTTCCAGGTCAGCAGCTGCTCCGCAAATGCCATCGCCAGGGGAAATTCCAGGGGAAGGGAGTGCAGGATGAGCACAGCTCCAGGAGGCGGTGACACTCCTTGAATGAGACCCACAGAAATAAGAGTAGCTGCTGAAGTTTGCTTTCAGCAATGGTGTTATGTACATTATTAAAAAGGAGACTTGTGGTAAAGAAAAATCACCCTCCACCCCTTTAGCTTCCCCAAGGAAAAATCCTTGAGCAATGTGTACCTCCAGAATTCTCAAAGGCAAGGGTTAAAGAGTGGGGTTTTAAAAATCAATTATAACATGATGAGAATAGCTCTTGGGTAAATTAAGATCTCTCAAGCTAGTATCTCAGATCCCGAACAATATTGCTCCAGCCTCTATTCATGACACGCAGTGATGATCTACTGCTGCAGTTATCAATCCCAATTCCAAAGATGTTTTTGTGTGTGCATTTTAAATCTTACCAAGTTTGATGTGGACCTTGTCTGTGGATATAACGACGGAAGGATACTGATTGGTTGTGGGGGGTGGCGTCAAGCCTGTGTTGGTTGGAGAAGCATCTCGAGGGTAACACACAGCCTCAATGAGGTTCAACTGGCCACTCCTCTTCACTTTGTGACCAAGGCCATAAACAAGAATCCGAGCCCAGGGAGCCTTATAAAGTGAGGAGCTACAAAACAAAAAGGAAGGTTTGCTAAGGGTGCAGCACAAGAAGCTTTTAAGAAAACAGACCCAGGAGTCTCATCTTCAATTGCTTTGAAAGCTCTTTGGGGGCAGGGATTTATCATGTCACCTGCGTTGCTCTGTAAGGCAACAGGACTGTGTCGCTAGTGACATTGTACAAGATACTGTCATTATCATGACATACGCTTCTCCCTTTCTGTAACCATGGTGTGGCTTGGGGGAGGGAAAATCAGTATTTTGGAATCTTTGGTGGGCAGGTAGATTTTTAAAGCCGGTTTCCCTCCACCCTCGTTCTCTTTGCTTGCAGCAACTTACTCTTTGCGGAATCCAGACTGACTTTCCTTACAGGACACTACTATAAAGGCTGCGCCAGGGAAGTTCACGTCCATGTTGACTTTGGATTCAGAAATGGGAAACTCTTCAGATGGGAACTGTTCGGGAGCATTCTGAAAAGCAGAGTTTTTTAAACAGTTGTAAATCAGAGGTTGGAGACACAGCCATCCATTCTACCATTTCTAAATTAAATTGATGCTGAGCTAGGCTAGCTAGTTTGGAGCTGATCTGGAGAGCCCCTACATCTCAAAAACGTATGGAGTCAGAAGATGCCACCTTCTTAAGCTACAGAGGAGCTGAAAAGGCAGTCCCTTCCTTATAGTTCACCAACAAGAGGAACAAGCAAGAGCCAGAAAGCACAATCCTGCCAGGGGCTCCAGCATCACCCGACCTTTTCTCAAAGGGAAGGGGCTGGCGTTCTTTTGAACAGGGGCTGGATGAAGGTGTTTTCCTCTCCAGCAGCTCTTTTCTCCTATGGACAAGGAAGGAGTCTAAGAAAGCCCTTCTAGTCCGGCACCTTGTTCTCACGGTGGCCAAACAGATGCATATGTGAATCCTGCAAGCAGCACCTGAGTGCAGTACTGCTCTCCTCATTTGTGATGTCCAGCAGCTGGTATTCAGAGGCACAATGCCTCCAGCACTGGAGGGAGAGCCTAGCTAGCAGTCATTTGTGCTCTGACCTACTTCAGAGCCTCCTCTGATCTACTACAAATACAACATATCATTTATTTCAGGATGGTGAGTGGGCATTTTAATCAAAGAAAGAAAATCCTGAATAGCTTTGAGAATGCTTTTTATAAAACTATAATACAGACACTGGAAGGACAGATCGTGAAGCTGAGGCTCCAATACTTTGGCCACCTCATGAGAAGAGAAGCATCCCTGGAAAAGACCCTGATGTTGGGAAAGATGGAGGGCACAAGGAGAGGATGAGATGGTTGGACAGTGTTCTCAAAGCTACCAGCATGAGTTTGACCAAACTGCGGGAGGCAGTGGAAGACAGGAGTGCCTGGCGTGCTCTGGTCCATGGGGTCACAAAGAGTCAGACACAACTAAACAACTAAACAACAAATACAGACATACCTTGGAAGTCGATCAGAATCTGTTCCGGAAGTCCATTCAACTTCCAAAACATTCAGAAACCAAAGCGCGGCTTCTGATTGGCTGCAGGAAGCTCCTGCAGCCAATGAAAAGCAGCAGAAGCCACGCTGGACGTTCAGCTTCCGAAAATCGTTCGAAAACCGAAACACTCACTTCAGCTTTCGATCGTTTGGGAGTCTATTTGTTCGGGAGCCAAGGCGTTTGAGATCCAAGGTACGACTGTAAATTAACATGTGATATTGGGGGGGGGGGTGGGACTTACCTGCAAGAAGGAACAGATCTGTTTTGTCAGATCGAGCAGACTCTCCTCTCCCTGGTGGAGGGTCCGAGCAATAGCAACTGTGAGCCACTCCTGGACTGTTTGGGAACTGCCTTGGTAGAAGAGGTCTGTGGCTGAGCAGTTCTGGGAATGTATGCAGTGCTGGAGGGACTGGGCCAGGAGGATAGAGCTGGAGCTGATCGTTCCATCTGTCAAGTGAAAAAAAGACATGGCTCAACTCACTCATCTTTGGATATTCATTTTCTCTTCATCATATTACAAGAACAAACTGATCTCAACAGCTACAAAGACTGAATTGATTAAACAAATAAACAAATGTGCACACTATCTCATTTATGAATATGGTTAAAACTACTGTACTATTTGCTTTAAAAAGTCCCATTTTACCAGGAAGAGGTGGTGCCAGAAGCTGATTGGATAGCAGCTGGAGGTGTTCTAGGGTGATGTCCCGAATGGCAGGGATGTGAAACAGGTGAGTAAACATGTGAGGAGATTTAGGGGCAAAAATATTTAGAAGAGCCATGCGGCAGTACAGCCTAGCGAGTGCAGCTTCACATCGTAAAAGTTCTCTGTAAAAAGAGAGATAAAGAAAACACATATTTCAAGGGTCTTTAAAAAAACCACCTCTGTATACACACAATATTTTGTCACTGAACCTTCTGAACCAAAGTAAGATGTTTTTTTCAGTTTAGTTGCAGTGCTTAAGTTCCTATAGTAGCTTTGCAAGGGAAGAATGGGGGAAAACAGTACTTGGCCACCCCTGTGGGGTTCATTGGGCCCCTGACACCCAGCAGTCCCATCAGGTCTAGTGGTCACCAGCTGTTGCTGCCCCTCTCTGTGTCTGATCAGCTGTATTAGGGCATTAGCAATCCCTTAGGATTGAAAAATGTGTGTACTTTCCCCCTCTTCCCTTCAACTCTATTCTAAATATGTGTGAACTGCGGGAGGTAGTGGAGGACAGAGGTGCCTGGCGTGCTCTGGTCCATGGGGTCACGAAGAGTCGGACACGACTAAACGACTAAACAACAACAACAACAACTGCTTATATTCTTTCACTAGATGGCACTGTAACACAGCTTGCTTTGGCTGCACCAAGAAACAGCAAACAGCACTACAACAGCATCTAGGGACAAATTGTAGCATTCATTCCTGAGAAATAGTTGTTCCTTTACTATCTGTGGCAGTGAAGGGCAAACCTCTCCAGCTGAATAGGACAGCTTACAGGAAAACTTGTGAGTAAAACTACCAATTAACCCTGAATTAATAAAAGAATGAACAGAAATTGACAACTGTTAAGTGGCGAAATTAAAAAAGAATCACATAGATTCTATAAAAATTGAAAATAACCATTATCAGAACGTTAGTTGAACTTTGGTGGAGAAGGCCCTTCATAAACACTGTCAGGTTTCCTTTTAGATGTCAGAAAATATTTTATTACACAAAGCTACACCTCTTGGAGAGAGACGCGAAGGCGCTGTGGGTAAAACCTCAGCGCCTAGGACTTGCCGATCGCATGGTTGGTGGTTCGAATCCCCGCGGCGGGGTGAGCTCCCGTCTTTCGGTCCCAGCTCCTGCCCACCTAGCAGTTCGAAAGCACCCCTAAGTGCAAGTAGATAAATAGGTACCGCTTTATAGCGGGAAGGTAAACGGCGTTTCCGTGTGCTGCGCTGGTGCTGGCTCGCCAGAGCAGCTTTGTCACGCTGGCCACGTGACCCGGAAGTGTCTGCGGACAGCGCTGGCTCCCGGCCTCTAGAGTGAGAAGAGCGCACAACCCTAGAGTCTGTCAAGACTGGCCCGTACGGGCAGGGGTACCTTTACATTTACACCTCTTGGACCGCAGCAGAAAGACCCTGGATGTAGCTGCAAGGATAACGGTCTTAGGTGCACGCTCCCTCCCCAATGCTTTGATCTTAATTTACCTGTGAATCTGAATGTTTGTATTGTCCAGAGAGACCAGGCCATTTGTTGCAGTCCTCCTATAGCCAGCAGGTGGTCGTTCAAGCATATCAATAGGGTACCAGTATCTGACCAAGACACCTTCGCTCCTGAGATAAGTCTCTACCTGGACAAGCTCATTCACCTGGAATGACAAAATGTTTTTCACCTGACAACTCTGCGCCTTTGTGATGGGCTACAGTAGCCAAAACACCAGAGCCACCCCACCCAAGCTTAAACATAGCTTCCACTTGCCGAATCAACGTCCAGAACAACTCCGTGGAGCCCAAATGTCTTCAACATCCCACGGATAGCAAACTTAGGCAGGGCTGTTCCTACGGCATTGGTGGCCACGTTGTTACTATCTGGGCAGCGGGTGACAACGGTGAGACCTGAAACCAAGAGAAAGGTGGTCTTAACATTGTGATCTTTGGTAAGCTGAAGCTGGGCCTTCTCAAGGAGGCCCCCTTGCTAAAGTTAGCAGCTGGTCCTAAGTCCGGCCTATACAGACCATCCCAAGCTAGAAATGTGTGAGGAGTAGATAAGGACTTGTACATCCCCCAATCTGTGGCCTGTTGTTTGCGGTTATCATAAAGCAAGTCAGCTCTGGCTGCCATGTCTTCTTGCCATATTGTGTTTGTAAGGCATCAAGGCCTTCAAGAAAGCAGCCCGGGATCACGGTGATGAGAAGCAGGGCCTCTGACTTAGCTCCAACTATGATGGCAGCTAAATTCCTTCTGCTTCGTTAGCCTATAGGAACAGAGCGTGGGTGCTCACACATCCACGCCCAACATTTCATGGCTGCAGCCTCAAAACGGTGGTTGTGCTGATGCGGGTGGGTGAATGAGTAACTGCAGCACACCCATCCCAAGCAGACCTTTGCTTGCTTCTCAGTGGAGGTGGCTCACTCATTCTGTTTGGAGCCATCCAAGGTGAGGCCCTGAATCCACCCTTAATCTAACCAAAGGAGAAGCGAGGTCAAAGACCAACCCCCTCCCAAAACGTACCTTTCCGAACTTTATCAATGGTGAACTTATTGGCTTCGTCTTTGATATCCTCAATTGTGGGAAGGTACAGGTCTCGAGGGATGCCCCCGTTTTCCTCATAGAGGAATTCCACTGTTTGCCGGGCTATATCAACCATTCCTGAAACAAAGACCATCCTTCAATTAAGCAAGCTTGTGGAACAGCTTGAAGGCTAGCAGTTTGGATCACTGGGAGTGAGACTTTTCAGGCAATGGATCAATAAGCAGGTCACTACAGGCCAGAATCTCTAGCAAACGTGGAAAACCTTTTGTGAGTATCTAGCTCTGTATCGAAGCTACCAGCATGAGTTTGACCAAACTGCGGGAGGCAGTGGAAGACAGGAGTGCCTGGCGTGCTCTGGTCCAGGGGGTCACGAAGAGTCGGACATGACTAAACGACTAAACAACAACAGCTTTGTATCGAAGCAGAGGAATAAGCACAAGAGCAAAGGTTTGCCAGTGTGGGTATTAACAAAGGACCTGGAAACTGGTGCTAAATTCAGATGAGAAATGCTTCTGGTGGACTTACCCAGCTGCAAAGCTCCTTTAATTTGATCCAAGCCAGACTTCCTCTCTGCTTCATTGCGGAAGCGCCTTCTAATTGTAGGGAATACTTTGGTCTCCCAGGCTTTCACTAGCAAGGCATAGTGATCCTCCTGCCAAGGGAAGCCAAGCATGTCCGTGTCAGATCAAGGGAGGGACATTAGTCCATCCAGCCACAGAATATTTATTCCGACAAGCAGCAGATCTCAAGAGGTCTAAATAAGTCTGAGAGCTTCTAAATGCAAAACATCTTAATTAACCCAGAGGTATGCCTCCCTCCCACCTCAATGCACACACATAAAAATCCAAGAAAATGAACATCATGCAATCTGCAGTGTTGAAAAACAAGAGTATCTACAGTATATCCAAGTTTTGATCTGATCCCTCCTTGTGTGGATCATGGCATTTAGAAAAGGGCGGGGGTCTATAGATTTGCAGAAAAATACAGAATTCTGTTATGGGGTGAGTGCAGGAAGCATCTATAAGAAGGCAAGCGAAGAAAGAAAGGCGATGCTAATTGAAGCTGAGGAGTTGAGGGAATCCATTTAGTGAGGCACCTGGCAGCTACACCGATGATAATCTGTAAATGTGGGAACTGGTGGGCAGACAGACAAAGTACCAGGTGGAGACTGCCCTGACAAACTCTTCCTTCCTAAGCTACTACGTTTGTTCGTGTTATTTTCAATCCGTCATTTGGGTGGAATCTGGAACCTGCTTAGCATGGAACCATGTGATGCTGTCAAGGAGATGCGCATATGAGATCCAGTACAGATTGCATGGATATGGACAACCAGCTTGAGAGGTCTACAAAAGATGTCAGAACACCCAGAAGCAGGCATTTGAAGTGAATTGAAATTTGTTATTGTTAATGTTGAAAGTCTGAAATAAAAAGCAGCTGAGCATGTAAGAACCCCCATTATATTCTGCTTACCCTTGGGATGTCATCATCGTCTTCGTCATCGCTTTCATCATCTGCAACAGGAGGAGGGTGAGGCTCAGGGCCCGATGTGATGAAGTTTTCATAGCTGAGTTCCATCTTATAATGGCAAGAAGTGTCACTGTCATATTCTGTAATCACGCAAGAAGTCGGGGGAGAGAGAGAGAGAGAGAGAGAGTTGTGCCAACCAACAAATTTGATGAATGCAACATGACCCTTAGTTTGGAGGAAAGCTTCCTGATAGTGCTTTTGTCGCAACAATGGGAGGCTGCAAACGGGTACAAACATGTGAAGCTGCCCTACGTGGAATCAGGCTAATTGGCCTATCTGCCCCAGTGTTGCTGACTCTGGCTGACAGCATCTCTCCAGGGTCTTGGGGAAGGAAAAGACTTGCCAGTCTTGCTAAGGCATCTCCTTTGGAAAATAGGATGATGGACAAGATAGGCCTTTGGTCTGATTCAACTAGTCTCTTTTCTTACCTAGGGTTGCCATATTTCAAAAAGTAAAAACACCCCAAAAGTTGTTGAGCTTTTTTTAAAGAAAACACCTCCAAAAATGTGACTTTTCAATGACAAAGCACCACCACCACCAAAGCATCATTACTGCCTTTGAAATCCAGGAAAATCCAGACCTATGGCAGCCCTATTTTACCAGAAGTCTGAGACAGTCTGCATGCATAGTGTGTGCTCTGTCACTGAACCACAACTTCTCCCTATTGGCTGAGGGGGAAATATCATTTTGATTGCCAATGATCTAAGTGGGTTAGAACCAGAAAAGGTGGGTTAGAAGACAAAAGCCACCTGGAAGGTAGCATTCTGCAGGATGCCAGCAGCAAAGCTTTGAAAGGAACAACATCAAGTGTGTGACTTTTATAACACTGGGTGGAATCAGCGGAGGATCAGGAGTAAAACTGACTCTAGATTACAGTTTTTAAATGAATAATATACCTTGTAACATTGAAACTGGTATAACTGGAATAATCAGCCCACTTCTGCAAATAGGGCATTGGAGTTGGTCTTGGGTTCAACTCCCTGCTTCAACTTAGATAAAATATGAGGCTATATAGCACAGTTGCAACCAGTTTTAAACTATCATGCCAACCTCTAAGGAACTGTGGGTTTCTCTGCTACAGATCTGAAAATTCTTCTTATAGAAATACAATTCCCAGTGTTCATAAGTGGTGAAAGACAGTCATGACACTTAAACTGGGTCAGGTCTACAGTGTAGCTACGCCCTGCATTTCAGATCCTCATTTGCAAAGGCAGAATGTTCATGGCCTTCCTTCTAGGGCCATCATAAAAACTAGTAAGAAAAAGTTTTTGATTCCTTTCCAAATTCAAGAAGTAATAGTAATAATAATAATAGAGTGGTACCTCGGGTTAATTACTTAATTCATTCCAGAGGTCCGTTCTTAACCTGAAACTGTTCTTAACCTGAAGCACCACTTTAGCTAATGGGGCCTCCTGCTGCCACAGCCGCACGATTTCTGTTCTCATCCTGAAGCAAAGTTCTTAACCCGAGGTAATATTTATGGGTTAGCAGAGTCTGTAACCTGAAGCGTATGTAACCTGAAGCGTATGTAACCCGAGGTACCACTGTACTATAGAATTGCAAGCACTTAAATGTCAGTTTCTGTCAGAGCTCCAGTCACCCTCCACTGGCACACCTAGTCTGTTTTGCTACTAGAGGGGAGCTGCTCTCCTTACGTTGCTGAGCTGTGGCCACAGCGGCAATCCGGCAAGGCGGCCCATGAGTCCCTGGGTCAGAGGCGGTGCTGGTGCCTGCATCGTTATCGCTATCGGAAGCCATGGCAAAAGGCAATGCTTCAAAGTTGGCACTTATTTCTTCTGCGAGGTCGATGCAGAGGTCGGCGGCGTTTCGGTGAGCTTGGCCTTCTGCGTAGGCAAACTGACGAGACCCAAAATTGGCTCGGACTTTGGTGTTCTGCAAGGGGACAGAAGCAAAGCAGAAGGGGTCAACTTGTGACCTCTTTCAGTCTTACGCTCTTTGCTGTACTCTGGCAACAGAGGGTTGTGTTTGGCTTACTAAATACTTCTATTGCACAATAACCCACGAAGCATTTTTTTAAAATGGTATTACTAATAATGCAGTTGGTGTCCAAAAAGGAAATTAGTATTAGAAAAAGGAAACATGAAAAGATACTCCACTGTGCTATTAATAATATTGAATATTGAACTCTATATCTAATTATTTGGGTTATTTACAGCCAGCTTCTCAATTCTGCTGGACCCCTAAATCAGGATACAATTAAATAATTTTAATAATGCATATAAAGTAACAAGAAGAGATTCAGATGAAGGCAAGAGAGGGCATTAAAGCAAGCTACTAAAGCAGTAGTCTGTCTAAGAAAGGAAGATCTGAACAGCCAGGTTAAAAGGGGCAAGCTCCTGAATCTGTTGCTGGGAATCCAATGCCAAGTCTTATGGAAACTTATTTATAGATCTCTCTAACCACAAAAAGAATTTTTCTCTACAGAACAAACACATCAGTGCCAGGATAGCGGTAGCCAATGTGGTGCCATTCAGACGTTATCTGACTCCAGCTCCCATCAACCCCAGCAAACATGAGTAATTGTCAGAGAGTATGGGGAATCGGATTATTTTTCATTATTGCTGTTGTTATTGTATTATTATTATTATTATTATTATTATTATTATTATTATTATATTTTTTCAAAACAGAACTAAAAACAACTTTCAAAAGTGAACATCAAAAACAACCTAAAATACAACAAGATGTATAAAAACATTTCATTTCTTCCCTTAGATGTGTGTGGGCTGGTTATGATTACATAATAGAGAAACAGAGAAAGGTACTCTGCACAAGAACAGGGGTTTTCACTATAATTTTTGCTCCACATGTTCAAAGGCCTGGATTTAAGAACAGGATCTGAGGCCAAGCCCTGGTGAACTCTAGCTGGGAGATACAGAGGGTGTTTAACCTGCCTTCTTCTGGATGTGGACGACAGGCCACATTCCCCCAGACACATCCTCCAGATATGGACCCAACCGCAGTCCACAGTATGTAAAATACACCCGGCCTTTGGCTGGCTGCCCTGGAGGAGGAGGGGTGCCTTCTGCTCTTTCCCAGCCAATGCCTGCAACATCACCTAGGGGAAAAGAAAAGGGTTAAAAGGAAAAAGGTTGTCTCTCTCTGTTACTCCTGATGTGGCTCTCATAAGATGCTTGTAGGTTAAGCATAGCTGACATACCAGGAGAGAGGGTCACATCCAGTCTCACACTTTTCCACTGCAGCAAACTGGAACCGTTGTAATGAACAGCCCTTCCATTGCTGAAACCATGTGAAGAAAGGGGTGAAGCATTAGCTGGAGAAACAATTCACTTAATATTTCACTTGAGCATTAGGAGTATTAAGTCCCTAAAAGTAAACTTCAACAAGCCCGTGCTCAATTGTTACTGTAAAGGTAAAGGGACCCCTGACCATTAGGTCCAGTCATGGCCGACTCTGGGGTTGTGGCACTCATTTCACTTTATTGGCCGAGGAAGCCGGTGTACAGCTTGCGGGTCATGTGGCCAGCATGACTAAGCCGCTTCTGGCAAACCAGAGCAGCGCACGGAAACACCGTTTACCTTCCTGCCAGAGCGGTACCTATTTATCTACTTGCACTTTGACATGCTTTCGAACTGCTAGGTTGGCAGGAGCAGGGACCGAGCAACGGGAGCTCACCCCATTGTGGGGATTCGAACCGCCGACCTTCTGATCAGCAAGCCGTAGGCTCTGTGGTTTAACCCACAGAGCCACCCGCGTCCCAATTGTTACCATACTGAGATAGCAAAAAACAATCAGACCTTTTGCGGATTTGTATGCCAAAGGGCATACAAATGTAAATGGATGTAAATGGGCTTAAGCTCAATACCTGGGGCAGATTACGGAAGGAAGTTACACAGAACACCAACACCCATCTCGCTGGTCTCATTCTGGGACCCTCGTAACAGAAATAAAGGTTGCCTGATCATGAATTCCTTAAGATTTCCTACACCAGATACTGATACAGCTTCCCAGTAGATTTGTTTGCAACCTACTTGTGGAAGAGGCAGGTGCCCACAGGGTTGGTCCACGCTCCATCACGCTTTTCTGCTTCCGTGGCAAAGCCAAACGAAACAATCGGCCCTGTGTCATCATCCGTATCTCCGTAGGACACTATCTCAATCTCCCAATAGAAGGATGGTGCCTGGAGAAAGGAACAAAGCACACCCACGACCATCCACGGATTAACCCAGAATAAAAGGCACTTCCCAGCACCTTCTGAATCAGTATTTGTGCATGCTTGAACACAGGTGAAGAGGGAACTATACCCATCACGATTGCTCACCTGTACCGGAACTGGTGATGTGGCGTAAATGAAGGTGCCACGAGGCAGCCCTCCACCGGCACTGGGATCCGCAAGGAAAGTCACGGCTGTAAGATGCGAGGAGAACATACAGGCTCGCACAGGTGGGAAGACCCTAGAAGGATTCCAGGTGACTTCCTTGGGCTGAACCAAGAAGAGAAGGGCCTGCATTTAATTATACATAACTGCAATGTGTAAACTGGTTTTTTTGCCTGCAAACTCCAAAGCACACTTAGCAGGAGACATTCATGAACAGATATGCAATTGGACATTTTATGCTGTAATACTAGCTCATCATCTGCCTTCTTCAGGCACCAAAACAGTTCAAGGAGGAGGCAGGCTAAGCCTCTGCTTATATATTTACCTGCCTTCGGTCTGCCTGGAGAGGTGGCGGTGGGGGCCGAGCGCTGTCACGATACAGCATCCTTAACCTTTCACACTGCACTTCTACAACAAGGAGCCGCTCCCCTAGAAGATTACAAACAAAGCCAGCAACAATGTGCCAGTCAGACCTTAAGATGATAATGGGGCCATTCACTTCATGGAGTCCTCCTAAACCATATTTTTAACCTCTGAGTGTGATCTCAAAGACCTCCAAGGTAGAATTAGCAAAAGACTTGCTAACTAGCGAAGTCAGGTTGTGACATGTTGTTTCAGCTGTTTATTCATAAAGCGGTACCTCGGTTTAAGAACAGCCCTGTTTACGAACTATTCGTTTACAAGCTCCGCAAAACCGGAAGTAGTGTCCCGGTTTGTGAACTTTACCTTGGTCTAAGAACAGAAGTCAAACAGTGGAAGGGCACCGGCGGCAGGAGGCCTCATCAGGGAAAGTGCGCCTCGGTTTAAGAACGGTTTCGGATTAAGAATCGACTTCCAGAACGAATTAAGTTCGTAAACTGAGATACCACTGTATTAGTTTAATCCTGCCCTTCCTTCAAGGAGCTTAGGATGGCAAACGTGGGTTGTACCAAAAACTCCATTTCACCTTCACAACCTCTCACTAAGAAACTGAGCCAAGACCACCCAGTGAGCTTCAAGGCTGATACTCTAGCCAATATACAACATGGACTCCCCAGTTAGATTATACTTCTGCCCCTTTCGCAGTAGATGGTAAAGGTAAAGGGACCCCTGACCATTAGATCCAGTCGTGGCCGACTCTGGGGTTGCGGCGCTCATCTCGCTTTATTGGCCGAGGGAGCCGGCGTACAGCTTCCAGGTCATGTGGCCAGCATGACTAAGCCGCTTCTGGCGAACCAGTGCAGCGCACGGAAACGCCATTTACCTTCCCGCCGGAGCGGTACCTATTTATCTACTTGCACTTTGACGTGCTTTCAAACTGCTAGGTTGGCAGGAGCAGGGACCGAGCAACGGGAGCTCATCCCGTTGCGGGGATTCGAACCGCCGACCTTCTGATCGGCAAGCCCTAGGCTCTGTGGTTTAACCCACAGCGCCACCCGCGTCCCAGTTGCAGTAGATGACTAATAACTTATTTCAGCAGTGAGCTACTGGTAGCTTATGGACTCAAACTGGCTTCCAGATGGCAGCTGGTTGGGCTATCATGCTCTTCAGGGGGGTAAAGAAACCCTTTAAGCTCCATCTGGCTGTAGGAAGGAGAAACTGAGAAATGCTTGCTGTCTGGCATCCTTTTTTTCTCCCTTCAGAAAAGATCACACAACTGTCAGATGTAAGTAAGCAAGTGGGACCACTTCTGGGGCAATGATGTAGCCACTTGCCCTGCCCAGACTGGTCAAACCTAGTTGCCAACCTTATTTCAATCAAACTGCGGGCGCAAGCCACAGCAAAAACACACACTGTATCTTAAATATGGGCCAAGCTCATTCATTGCTGCATTAAGTAAGACGGAGTTCCTACCAGGGCTGCATTCCTGGGCAACGAGGTTAAGGACTTCCACAGCAGCTGGACACTGCTGGATGAATTCTTCACAGAAGGAGCTATCCTCCAGCAACTGTGCCATCACCAGGCATGCCCTTGGGAGACAGGGAAGAGGAGAAGACAAAAAGGACAACAAGGATTGAAAAATCCTGCCAGAACAAGCACGAGATTACACAGATTGCACTGCTGGCAGATCCCTTCTGTGTTGCTGGCAGAAACAAGCGTCTTGGGGAAAATAATCCCTTGCCTGCTAGTTAGGACTACTGGTTTTAGCTGTTCATTAGGTCTCAGTGGGCTTTTTGTGATAAAGTGATGGGAAAAGGCAATAGAAAGCATGAGATAGCAATAGTTGACGCAACGTAATAAAACCTTCCTGCAAACAAATCAGAACAAATGCTCAACACAGGCAACAACCGATTAGGCCGGGGAAAATATTCCTGACCCCCGCGTACATCAGCAGAAGGAGCATAAGCCTACCCCACCCTGATATGCCCTGCCTCCTTTTCCGGCAACCTCCAGGTTGCCACGTTGCGAGTGTGCGCTGTCAAATGTCAATTGGACACACGTAAATCAGTTGTTGCCTGTATACAGTTGTTATCATAGACCCTCCTTGCAAACTTTATGCAAACGAATCAGGATAAAAGTTCAACAAGCAGGTTGTCTGAAAGTGGCACAGTATAGCCATACACTATATCCAGTGGATATGTTTGCTGTTTGCTGAATAAAGGGTAAAGACAGACATAACGTAGAGCAGGAGTGATCTGGAAGTGCGGTGCACAGCTGAGATGCACTTTTCCTCTCTAGGCCAGTGCTCCAAAAAATCTGTTTCTACAAGTTTGAAGCGGAAGCCTCCTATCCATGATACTGACGGGCTGCCCTCTGCAATGTCGCCAACGATTTCTCTTGAATGAAGCAGCTTTGCCCTTCTTTGCTATAATATTCTATACAAAATTTAAAATATTTTAGGCTGCTTTCTAGGCAAATGTCTATCCCAAGGAACTTACAATTAATAAAGTAATGAATCAATTACTAAGTGTTCATTTTACACTTTTAATAATAAACAGGCAGAGGGAAGCTCATCAGATTCACCATGAGCTCTGTCTTCTCTATCTGTCTTCACCCCGTATCCACTTCACTTCTGAGGTGCCATAAGCCCTCTTTTTCCAGGACATGTCCTCTTTTTCATGGGTAGAGGCGTCATAGCGATCCATAGTTAAAAGTACAGTGGTACCTCTGGTTGAGAACAGGATCCGTTCCAGAGCCCCGTTCGCATCCTGAGCAGAACGCAACCTGCTTCTGCGCGTGTTGCAATTCGCCACTTCTGCACATGTGCGTGACGTCATTCTGAGCATCTGTGCATGCACAAGTGGCAAAACCCGGAAGTAACCTGTTCCATTACTTCCGGGTTGCCGCGGGACGCAACCTGAAAAAATGTAACCTGAACCGAACGTAACAAGAGGTATGACTGTAGAAGTCGGCATTTGTGTCCTCTTTTCTGCTCTTCAAAATATGGCAACCCTACAGTTCCAACCCACCTAACAAAGCTCCCAGCCCTTTGTGGTACCTGCCTCCCAGCCACAGCTCAACCACTGCCAGAACCGCCACCACTCACCTGGTTCTAATTTCAGCAAGGAGTCGGACCACTGCCATTACTGGAGTTGAGCCATCTCCTGTTGCAGGAAGTGAGGTATGAATAGAGAGACTTCCCTCCTGAGGAAGCAACATGGACTGGACTGCCTGTACTACCTTCTCAGTAATGGACAGTTTATGGAGAGGCAATGCCTGGTCGTGGTGGAGGAGGGGGCACGGTAAAAAGTTAAATTCAAGTTGTTAGTTTCTGGGAAATGAGGGAATTACCTGGAGTTATATAGCCTCATTATTACATCATCACAAAAACACACTGCACGGTTTAAAAATTAACAAACCAAGAAGAAAATGGCAAGATAGCCACAAAATCTCAATGATTTACATTATATATCACTGGAATAAAACTTTCAAACTGCCTATCTTACAGAATGCCCAAACTGCCCCATGTCAGCTTTTCAAAACAACAACAACAACCCGCTCATAAAGTGCCCCCTCTAAAAAGCTGCTCAGATTTTAAACTGCAGCTTGAATTTGACAATTCAGTCCTATAGCCTTGCATGCAACAACTCACCCAGTAGCTATATGTGAGAAATAATCTCATGCAGGGGAGTAAGAGGGCTAGCAGAAAACGAATGCACCTCTGTCCCATCTCCAGCATCCCACACGGGTTCTGTGCTGACCACAGAGGAAGGGAAGCCTCTCCCTTCTCTCCCAGCCCACTTGTTATGAGGCAATTACCAAACCACAACTAACTGAGGCTAGTTTCCTATGTTCCCATGGTGGCCACAGATGAGAAGGCTTCTCTTGAAGCTACTGGTCTCTATAGCAGGGTAGTAAAATAAAACTGCAGGCCAGCAACTTTTGTCGGCTTATTTACACGGTTGAAGTATTACGCTCAGCGTTGGATTTTAAAATGACCTTACCTCTGATCTTGGAACACAGAGCCTAGATAATGGAATAGTTAAAATGTCTGATGCTTGGGAGGTCTTTCTACAGTCTATAGTGGTAGGCGGAAATTTGACCGTTGCTATACCTTCCTGTTCATTAATAGACGCCACCACTCCAATGCTTCCTGCTATTCCCCTACCCAAAACCTATTGAAAAGAGAAAGAGGAAACAGTCAGGAATGAAGGTTAGACTTATCTGGGGCTATAAATAATTCACTGCTAAGGATGAAGTAATAAACCTAGCACACGGCACAGAGAAACATGGCAGCCATAACAGAAAGAATGGCAGTGTTTTATATCCTCAAACAGAAGCTTTGCCACTGATTTGCAGAACAGAGGGTGGGGTGAGGAATTAAAGGGCGCACGGCCAGTCACCTGCACTTCAGAGCCAATTTTGATCGTCTCTTTGAAGCCACCAAGAGCGCAAAGAGCAGCGACTGCCTGGCGAGCGATCCTTTGAAGCTTGGCGAGTTTCCTTCCGCTGCTGCTGCCATTCTCCAGGATGCTTTCTGCATATTTTCCCAGCTGAGGGATATACATCAGAGCACGCGAAAGGACCTGAGGGAGTATGGGAGAAATACACACAAATTTTATTTTTCATATATATATATATTGAAAATTGTCCAGTAGCACCTTAGAGACCAACTAAGTTTGTTCTTGGTATAAGCTTCTGTTTTTCTATAAAGGGGCTTGGCTAGGAAAAGCAAATGGAAAACAAGGACAGGGGTAGGGGTGTGGAGAACTGGCCAATTTCAGCCTTTGACAACTTGTAGTATCCTTGATACTGGATTCACCCCAATATTTTGTGGTAGGCCCTACCTTTGCATAATTGCTGTCTTCTGACTGAATTCTAGGTGACTTTTTATGCTTACAGAAGAAGCTCGTGTTGCAGTTTGGGCACGTGACTCCCCAACTTTCATGTTCACACCCAAGAAGCTAAGGATCCTTCCCTGACTTACTTTTTCAGCTGTGGTTGTCCATATCTGAGCTGCATTGGATTCTGGTGCCATGAGCAAGCTGTGGAGCAAAGCAATCACCTCTGCCGCCATGCTGTTTGCTACATGGCCACTGATGAAGGGCCTCACAGGGTCAGTTCTGTTGAGAAAAATCAATGGTGGGCTGTGAGTTGCTAATCCACCCCTGCCAGGCCCAAATAACTCTTTGATTAGCAAGTGTGGGTGAAACCAAGTGGATGACAGTAGTGGAAAGATCTGGCTCCATGTCATCTTTGCCTGTAGCAGAACCTCAAGCAGAACCCTCAAGGCCTCTCTGCCTGGCCCCACATTTTACCAGCCCTACTCCATTAGCCCCTCCGTTGCCTTTTTCTGGCAGGAAAGTCTCCTTGAACTGTGATAACGCTTTCCTGGATAAAGGATGGAGACATGGGTGTGCATGTCAGAAACATAAAGCAAATCAGAAACCTTCAACTTTTGCGTGGGTAGAATATGATGCACTGTACAAAGGCAAGACCATCCACTTTTGCCTGTGGCCCCGACCACCACTGGGATGCAGCCTCTGGAAGATTGGCCACAACGGATTGTGGCCCACACAGCCTGAAAGAGGTTTCCTACCTCTGGTCTACAGGGAAGCTAACTAGGGGTCAGAGTGACCCTTGATTAGACAAACCAATTGTGTGGCCGAGATTTTGGCTGTTAAGACCTTTGACTTACAAAGAAGATGACTGTGTATGAGACCTTGGTGCTTGGAAAAAAAATGAAGAGGAGAAAAGCCTTGGAAGTTGATAAAAAGGATTAGTGGATAAAGGTGAGAAATACCTTGTTTAGTGTCCTAGCAGCTGATAAAGCCGGAAGACGAAAGCAGCAACAGCATGCGCTTTTGAGAAAATGCTGAAATGGGATGTGCTTAAAAGCAGTTTGGAGAACTTACAAGAATATTTAAGTTTCTCCCAAGCAGAGTTTGAGCAAACAGGGAGAGTAGAAAAGTCCTATGCCCACCTCTTTGTGACCGTCTCTAAGCAACATAGATATATGCCTGCCCCCACTTAAACCTAGGGTAGAAGAGTAGAGTCCACTTCCACTCTACATCACGGTATTCTGGACACCAGCAGAAATTCTGTACCTGGCAAGCTCTGAGTTCCGCTCCCTGCAAATGGAGATTTGTGCTGTTTTCTTTTTGTCTCCAGTTGACAGGCCACTGGTGCTTTCGGGACTGACCGTTTCTACTGGTGGCCCCACGCTCACGATCAATCCAGACTGTGCCCACTTGGTGGCCTTCCGCAAAGCGGCAGCTGCTTCCTCCGTGATCACTTCGCAGCAACCACTCTGAAAAAGAAACAGCTCTTTTGCAACTCACACAGTATTCGGAATGCACGGGCCAATGCCATTTACCCTAAGGCTAACTATCACTAGAAATCCCTCTTTTTCTAGTCCTGCAGGCTAACTACAAAAGCATCAATTGGCAAGCCACATCTTCTTGCTGGGGGAAAAATTGCAATTATTATTTTCACTCTTGCAAAGCAGATTAAGTTATTCACACAATTATTTTATTTTGCCCTTACTTTGGTCATATCTCGATCCATCTTAACCACCTTCTCCATATTGGCTCCTGTTCCAAGGCGAAATGGCCGACCTTCTGAGCTACTACAAAGGGAAGGATAAAACACAGAATAAATGTTGGCTGCGGCATCCAGATTTCTTAACTGCGTTCCACAGAGTTCAAATTACCTCAGCAATGGCTGAAGCACTTCATGAGATGACTGGTCTTCCCGCTTATGTATAAAAATGGAAAGTTTGCCATCCACAGCCTCACTCTCTTCTCCTGGATCTTTGTCTCCTTTAAGGGAACCTTTTGGGCTGGCTTTTGTCAATGAAGTATCAGGTTCAGAAGCAGTTGGAGAAAGAACCGTCTGACATCCTGCAAGCGAGGAAAACAAGCTTTAAGCAATAGCTGTAAACACATTCTATACCTTTTCTGGTAGTAATCAAATACTAAAGAAATTTAATTCAATTCATAGTTTGCCCTATAACAAGCTACAGGAATGGGCAAGCTAATCACATAACACCTAGCTACAATGATGAGACCATCTATTGTCCTAATCCTGAAGTATCTCAGGCTTCCAAAGGTCAGTTTGGAAAAAAATGTCTCACACTGATTCCAATGGGTGTAGGCTTGGTCTATAGATATGCATATGCAGCAAAATGGGATTGTAGAGTACTGCTTGGACTGTAATACTTTAAACTGCAAACGGGAATACTGAGACACTAATGGGTTAACACTACCTCCCCACAATCGCCTAGGTGAGACAAAAAGATCTAAGTTTTGAGAAGTTTAGCTAGCTCCTGAAACTCCTTTCCCAGTTCTGATCTTTTGCTAAGTTAAGCCACAGAGCAATGGAAGAGGGAAAAGAAAGCCTTGCTAGTTTTTCCTGGCACATGGTTTTTACTTCAAGGAACATTCAAAAATGGCATTTCTGTCTGCAGGAAAATCATCTCATGGTGGTGTCTTAATATCCACTGCACTGGAGAACAAACTTGCAGCATGAAATGGTCCTATCCTGTCCTAAGGATATTGCATGTGCAGACTGAGATTTACAATTTGAGCAATAGAGGTTCTCTGCGGAAGAAAAGCCCAGACTTGTGGTCCAGCTACTGGGAGCATCTCTCTGAAAAGCCTTGAGGTCCAGGCTAAGCACATAGATGGGAGGCTTGAGATAAGACTCCAAGGCAACCTTAAAGGCTCTGCTGGAACACAGGGGTGGAAGTGGCCTGTAGCATCTGCTTGTCTGGAAACCCTCAAAGGCTATGGGAGATCAGGGCAGACAATGGAAGCACTGAGGCAACGTGCTTCTGTGACCCACCCCTGCAACGTTTTGTGGAGGTTTCCAAACTGTTATAAAAGGAGGATCACAAAAGTGAAAGATGCTGCCTGAATTCTCATGCAGCAATGATTAGTTTCTCGAGATCTTGCGCGTTCCCTACCTGGTACCACGTAATCAGCCAGTTTTGCTAAGAGCAGGGAGGCAATTTTAGAAGCTGGGTCACTGGGGTCATCCTGCTCACTGTTTAGCGAGGGCACAGAGTAACTCCAGGGTGGCAATTCGACATTCCCACAGTCCTCAACACTCATGAGTGGAAGAGCAGCACGGCAGAGTTGAAGGATGATGAGGACCAGCTTTGGAGAGGGACGCTGGTCCAAGAGCAGAGAGAGAAGTTTGGATACACAGGCTGGTTGGCTTAGGATTGCTTTGCCAATGTGGCTCCTGAAAGAAGACAAACACCAACAGCTTTGAATGCATTTTCTAAAAAAGAGATGGCAGTAACAAATCGGTGGCACATGCCCTTCTGGCTTGCACTCTTTATAAAGACTTGAGGAATGAGGTTATCACCCCTCTTTTATTGTCCATTCCAGGTCGCCCAGCCACTGCCACAGTGTCCTTTCTCTTCACAGATCAAGATGAGCAGGTGACAGCAAAGGTTGCAAGGTTTTTAGCTGGGGCAATTAGAATAAGATCCACTATTTGACTATTGATTCAAAACCTTAAAATGTATTTTATATAACTGACTTTTTATTTCTATTCTTTGTATATTGTGTTGTTTTATTGCTACGGCCAATGGCTGACACAACTAAAGATTCACACACACACACACACACACACAGAGAGAGAGAGAGAGAGAGAGAGAGAGAGAGAGAGAGAGAGAGACAGTGGTATCTCTGGATGCGAAAGGGATCCGGTCCGGAACCCCGTTTCCATCCTGAAGCGAACGCAACCCGCATCTGCACGTGTGCGGGTCACAATTCGCCGCTTCTGCGCATGCACGTGACATCATTTTGAGCATCTGCTCATGCACAAGCAGCAAAACCCAGAAGTAACGTGCTCCATTACTTCCGGGTCACCGTGGAGCGTAACCTGAAAACGCTCAACCTGAAGCACATTTAACCCAAGGTATGACTTGAAACAAAATCAGGTGAAAACAGGATGTTCTATACAACTTGGGTTCCAAGCCTGGCAAAATTGTTCTAAGTGATTTCTCAACTGGAGAGTAGAAACAGAGCTAAAGAGACAAGAAGCAATGCATCTTCAATCAGGAACGATTGTGAACTGTAACCATTTATTTAGGATGTGTTTCAGCTATTGCTGGGATTAACAGTGGGTTTGTTTGGCTTTTTTTAAAAAACGACCCTTTGGAGACCAAATTACAAGGCAACCTTTTCCACTTTCCATGGAAAAAGGCAGGAGGACAGCTCTCACAACAACACAGCTTTGGACAAAATAAAAGGCATTGAAATTGGCTGAGTCATTTTAAACAACAAAACCTTCCCTATGACTTCCCACAAAATTCAAGGGACACAACAAGATTGCAGAGTCAACTCAAATTAATCTTCCTATTTACATTAATGACACAACATACTAAGAAGAAAATGTGCTACAGGAAACTGTGGGTGTTCTGCCACCCAAATGGATTTTGGTCCAGTAGCATAGCATATCAAGCTGCTCAAATATATTTGATTTATGATTCACACAAAAATTTCAATAGTTGTTTTTTTTTACTCCGAAGTTCTGCCACCAACATTACTAAAACGAGTTCATTATAGTCTAAAGTGTGATCCAGAGACCAAGAATTCGGCCGTACCTAGACAGATCATTCAGGAGACTGAGCACATCTTGCAGGGCATCATTCCCAGCTGCCTGGTTGCCACAGCACTCTGTGGCACGTGCCAGGTGGTTGGTTAAGAGACTGGAGACCTGGCGAGCCAAACCTGAGTGCACAGCCTCAGTTGATCCACCTGCAAAAGGAATATAAGTGGGATCATAGTTGATGAGCTCCAACTGAAACACACTGAGCAGCTATTAGAAACAGGAGAACACCTATAATGAAAAATGTAGATTGGAGGTTGGTGTACATGTAGAAACATTTATTGATTTATAACAGTACAGTGGACACTCGGGCTGCAAACGTGATCCTTGCGGGATGCACATTCACAACCTGCAGCATTCGCAACCCACATCTGCGCACATGCGGGTTGCAATTTGGCGCTTCTGCGCATGCGTGGCCGCTGAAACCCAGAAGTAACCCATTCTGGTACTTCCGGGTTTTGGTGGTCCGCAACCCGAAAAAACGCAACCTGAAGTGGCTATAACCCGAGGTATGACTGTATTTAAATACCACCCACTCATAAAATATCAGGTGGTGTACAGCAACATAAAAACAACAAAAAACATTAAAAGCAGTATAGTCCTGAGTGGGCCTTTTAGACATTTTTGTTGGGTTTGGGGATGTGAAACTTGAGTTATAAGATGGTTGCTTTTGATTTAGATGCCCTCTTGCATAGGAAAGTCAAAAGTCCACAGGAGAATTAGAAGTATAATAGGATGTTTTGCTCAGGAAGTCGTGCACAGGAGTGTCAAAAGTTCAGAGTCTGGCAAGGAGCCAAGGAGAAAAATAAGCATCTCCAAGAGTCTATCTCCTGATTAGCTAAAAGGGGCTGAGGTGTGAAGTGATAATGCTGTACAGAATTCAGTCTAGACACTAGTCTGAAAAAGTCGAGGAGTCAGAAACTTGAAAAAGTGAAGAGCTGTAAAAAGGGATGAGATGTTTTACAGGCATGGCCAAACTCGGCCCTCCAGCTGTTTTGGGACTACAACTTCCATCATTCCTAGCTAACAGGACCAGTGGTCAGGGATGATGGGAACTGTAGTCCCAAAACAGCTGGAGGGCCAAGTTTGGCCATGCCTGCTTTAAGAGAGCTGCAGCATTGGAAAATGAGAGTGTAGATGGACAATGAAGCAAAAAGGAGCCAGGGGAGTTTTACACTGTTATTGCCACTGAGCACTCAATTCAACCAAAAGCTTTCATATCTCTTTACTGCACAAATATGTTGCCAAGCATCTTAGTTCACATAACCAGGGCCAGGCCTGCAAGCCCCTCCTACCTTCCTCTTTTTCCCATTCGACACAACGGTTGGCTAGCACTTGGAATGCAGCCCAAGCCATGGTGGCCACTTTCTGCTTCTTTGTTTGCTTTTCATTGGAGCTGGCTTCTGTCTGGCTGCTTAAACTGCACAAGCGATCCATCAGCTGGACGAGGCCACTCCGCACCAGGCACTTCTCTTCACTCCTGCCCAGAAACATGAACCACGACAGTGGGGTGACAGTAACATTTTAGCCCTCTTAATACACGCCCGAGTTGAAACCACACAACAAATATACAGCGTCTGTCAATCTCATTTCCTGCTTTGCTGCTGTATATAATACCATGGTGTCTTGTGCTTAACTATTTTCATTGTTCTAATTATATTCTGAATGCTGAGTCCCATGAAGCTATGGCCAGAAAGAAGAGCAAGATCTTTAACTATCTATAGGCAAATTTGGACATAAAAACTGATACAGGCTTCCTTGGCATTCTCAATACAATGTGGAGTTACTCTAGCCCTTTTCACACTAGGGCTCTTTAGAGCTACTAAGGCATTGCTCTTCCACAAGCATCTAGAAACTGAATTACTGCTGCAGTTCTACATAGCATTTAATGTATGCTCTCATATTCCCCATAATAATCCCAGTATGCCTATTCTCACAAGCAAGATTTGAATATGTTTATTCAGAGGTAAATTCAGTGGGACTTGGTGCTTTAAAAAAGTGCCAGTGTCTCCCTGTTTCGTGTGGTTTAAAGCAGCTCCTATTTCTCCCAGTCCCCCTTGATTAGTTTCTTCTTCAACCGGGTCAGAAAAGAACTAGTTTAGGGGGGGAAGAACTAAAGGGCTGATATCTAGAAGAATCAGGAACTGCTCTAAACTGCATCAAAATGGGGAGACCTTTATGCCATATACCAGTAGTCAGACAATTGTTCCGTCCAGCTCAGCTACATTGACACTGATTGGAAACCTGGCGAGCCACTTCGAAACAGGACTCTTTCCCATCCCTACCTGAATACACTGGTGATTGAATCTGGGACCTTTTGTGTGCGAAGCATGTGTTCTACCACTGAATTATACACCCTTCCCATAATAACCAATTAATATTTTTTTAATAAATATTTATTGGTATTTTCAACAAACATATAACAATCAAAAACAAAAAATAAACAAACTAAAAACAACACAAAAATACATAAAATTCAAGACTTAACAACAATAAAAAAACACATAAAGTTTCAGATACTTATTTTCCTTAACCTTATTTCTCAGACCTCCTCACACCTCCCCTTCTTGTATTCCAATTTAAATTGTCAATTCAGCAAATCCTTAACTTATTTCTCCACTTTAACTTGAACATTTGTTCTAACATACTGTTATTTTACTTTTCTTCTTTCTTCCATTTCCTCAATTTATTTTTACCAGCCTTATTTCTATTTAATTTAAAAAAGCAATTTTACCTTATCCAAATTTACACATCAATACTTATACCTCATTAATTATTCTTAAACCTTTTTCCTAAAGTCGACCAAAATTTCCCTTCCACGATTTTCCCAATTTCCATACAACTAGCAAAATATAAAAAACAAAGCAAATTATATTTATGTACCCTTTGGATTCCCAACCTCCACCCACCCTTTTCCCGGTTCCAGTCCCCAACCAATATCCATCAGTCTTTATGTTATTTAGCCTGGAGATCTCACGTCCGAGGCCCTTATATCTCTCTCAGTTCCTTTCTGCCGGTCTTTTTGATAGTCCTTGATATTAAACCCCAAGTCTCGGAGAGGCTCCGGCCCAACAGGATCCATATTGCTTCCAGCCAGACCTCCGTACTTAAAAACAAAGTCTATGGGGTACTCCAACTCTTGTTTCATATTTCTTTCAAATCCACATATCCCCAAAGCTCCAACTTTCACCTTCAGCAAATTTGTAATCCTCAGGTCTTCAGATCTCCTCCAAAGGAGATCTCTCCATTTTTCAGACTCCCATTCAGGCCAGGCTTTCCACATCAAATTTTTATTATCCTTTTTTGTCATCATGTCAGGCCTCATATTGCAACTCTCCTTTGACTTCTGCAGAATTCCAGCTCCTCCTTCATTTTCTTCTAAAGCAACATATTGCTCCATCTTGTCAAAACTTTCAGTTTCATTTATTTGTTCAGTTGAATGGGCTTCCTGTTTCAAGTCCTTATCAGGATCAAAACTGTTATTTACTGTCAAGCGTAGTACTGAAACCTCTGTAGACAAAACATTGAACTGATCTTGTAACTTTCCCAGGAGAACAAATGCTCTGTCCAATTCTGCTTGAATTTTCCATCCTCCAGCCATTTTTGTAATGTAATGTCACTAAGACCCCTCTAGGGGGATTTTAGTTCCTTAATATTCCTTTCAGCTCAAAACCAAAAGTCCAGTTATTTTGTATCAGCCCTCCTTATTTTCAGCAAGTTATAACAAATAAACCAGCAGAAGCAACAGAAACAAAGTTCTCTTTTTCCAGCTGACAACTAGCTGACTGACAGCTAACTTGACAGCTGTCAAACTCTTCAATACAGCAGGCTTTCTCACGGGACGTTCCCGGGTCTAGGGGGGGGGTGAAATTTCAGCTCCCAAAATTCTTTTGTCCTCCAGTAAATCTTCTTATAATGTCAGAACCGTGAAGTCAAGATCTTATATTAAAAAGCAAAAAACAGATTCTCTCGACCTTAGCTGACCGGTCCTTTGCTTTAGATTGTTTACAAAGAGGGGGGGGTGGACTTCCTTTTTAACCCCTCCCCGCTCGTTCCAGATCCAAAATTTTTTTTTAAAAGTTCCAATCTCCGTATTACTCACGGGTTGATGTTTTAAAGTCCAATCGATCCAAAGAAGAAATTGGCGCTCTCTGTTAATGGCTTGCGGCTTCACTCCGTAGACGAGGGAGTACTCTCAGCACCGCGCCTCACCCCGTCCCCGTTCCGAAGCCTTTAAAAAGGCTCCTTCACGGATTGGTGGGGCGCAAATGGTGCCCGCCAAGTCTCTGTGTTCACAGGCTTTCGCACCTGTGATTTTAAGGGTCTCCGCTTCGCCGCAGCGGCCAGACCCAGACTCTACGGAGCCGATTCCCTCCGGAGCTCGGAGGGAATCCGCCATTAAACAATGGCGCCAACCCGGAAGTCCCCATAATAACCAATTAAAGGGCTGATTTCAGAGAGACATTACTGAAATTGGCCCTTTAAGCATTTCCTATACAGTGGTACCTCGGGTTAAGTACTTAATTCGTTCCGGAGGTCCGTTCTTAACCTGAAACTGTTGTTAACCTGAAGCACCACTTTAGCTAATGGGGCCTCCTGCTGCCGCTGTGCCGCCGGAGCCCGATTTCTGTTCTTATCCTGAAGCAAAGTTCTTAACCTGAAGCACTATTTCTGGGTTAGCGGAGTGTGTAACCTGAAGCGTATGTAACCTGAAGCGTATGTAACCCGAGGTACCACTGTAATCATTCCCTCCTGGTCAGCAGCACTGATGAAATCAATTTGTATTTACTTATCTAACTTTTTATTAGCACAACTGCACCTGATAAAAATACTACCAGTAATTCAAAATGAGATTGGGGGGGGAAACTCAGTTTGTGAAGACAAAATTCCAGCGGTGGGGGAAGGGGTGGCATAACAAAACAGCAGCAGTGCAACCAGAAAACCAACACAGAAAGGTGAGGGAGGCATCACCAACCATTTTTAAAAACGCTTCCCATGAACAATTGCAGGTTATTGGTAAAGCTTAATTTTGGACAGGTTTCCTCATGTAACAGGATACTCTGCTCACAAGCTCTCCCACGGTGGGACATGCCTACCTGGTGTATGGTATCGTGCACAGCAGGCCAATGCTGTTTGCACATGCAATGGGGTACCGAGCGCAGAGTGCCACCACAGAGGTCATGGTCTCCCCAAAGGCTTCCTGAACTTGCTCCACCATCCCACCGCAGGTGAGTTCTTCAATTCTGTGGGAAGTTAAACAGTCAGGCCCTATTAAAACAGACTCTTTAAAAACATAAACTGCCCCCAAATCCCTGGAGGATGCAAGTGTGAGGTGCGATGTAAGATAGAAGGGACTTTTTCGCATTGAGCCAGCCGTGCATTTTAGCAGCTTGCTGCAATTAATACCCACACCCTTGAAAAGAGCAAAACAAAATCCAATCTGAGAGATGGAAGAATAAAAAAAAGGCAGGGAGTCAGAGACCTGTTAAATTACAGACTTATGCTGGTTTTTAAACAGCAATGGTCTTTCCTCAGGGAACCCTGCAGATTGGCAAGTTGGACTTACTGCGACATGCTGTTTTGGTTGATGCATTCAATAAGGAGGTGCCAATTATTACACAATTGCCTAAAGAATTTGTTCAGCTTTCAAATTTGCCGGAACCTTGGCTTTAGCAATCAATTTTAAGACAGCCTAACCAACCACCACTCAAAGGTGTCCCTGTGATACGGTCTCATGCCACGAGCAGTGCTATTTGGGCCACCTCCAGCGTTCCTTCAGTAAGTCTGTTTTTGAAGATAAGGCTGACTCCCTGCCCCCTGCCAATAATCCACATTCCCCTCCAGCCCTCTCCAGATGTGAGTCTCTGAAGGGATCTTACCGGGGGCCTCCTTGAAGCACCATTGTGACTGGACCCACAAGATGTGTCACACCACCAACACGAACAGCTGCTGTCAGGAGCTCTCGCATATGCACCAGGGCCTGTTTTCTGGTGTTTCCACGGCGCCACCGAGTCTGAGCAGCTAATAGGAAACTGCTGCTCGATACCTATGAGAAAGGGATGGGTGAATCCTGTGACGTTGCCACTGGGGACATCAGCAATGTTTCTGTTTGTGATGGCTGGCTGGCTCAGAGCGTACTATCTTCCTTGAAGCATGCAAAGTGAGGGTTACTAATAAAAAGTTGCATGTAGTGCAGGGCTTGCCAATGAAGCGCTGTGGATGCCAGCGTGCTCATCAGTGCCCCCTATGGTGCCCACAAGTCTCATTAAATATCCCTTCAAAAAGCCACAATGCACAAGTGGCCGTTTACTTTTCATGCTCAATTCCTGGCTTGCACTATGTCCCCTTAAACATGCCCACAGTTCACTGGGTGCCAAAACTAGACCCCTGCCACTCCTTCCATTCTGAACAGGATTTAGGGTTAATAGCTATATATTGGAGTCCTACATACTTCTGAAATCAGGTCTCAGTCTCTGGCATCTCCAGCTAAGAGGATCTCAGGCAGCAGATCTGAGTCATTCCCAGTTAAAAGTAGACCAATGGCCTTAGTATAATGCAGCTTGAGACGTATAATGACTTTTGACAATGTGAGCCTTTCTACAAGGTTTCTACAAACACCGTCACCTAAAGTTCAGCAGGTGGTGGATGAGGAAAGGGGTCTCTTGGTTATATGTCCCATTTATGGAATAGTCTTCCTCAGAAAAGTTCACCTGGTGATAATGTTGGTATCTTTTTGGTGCCAGGCAAATACTTTTTAAATCTGCTTAGTCATCCCAGCACATTATGTGGCTAGTCAAGCATGCTTTTCATGGCTTGCTGGGTTTTGAAGATTTGTTGATTCTTCGCTGGTATTGCTTTTACCTAGTGTTCTATTGTAATGTGTTTGTTGCTTTTATTCTATACAGCCCTGGGAGACATTGTTTTCTTGCAGAGCATGCACAGGTATGAGAATTAATGCTCTCTGACTGCAACTTCTGTCACTGGCATGACTTACTGCTTGATCAGGATTGGTCCCGATGAAAGCAAACAGCTGCCCCAGCAAGACACTATAGGTGGGCTTGTCTCGGCTGTCCTCAATGGTGAGAGACTGAAGAAGAGTAAAAGAGCTGCTTCTGTGGCTAGTCACATGGCGCCGCCTACAGAGAGGAAAAACAGATCTTATTAGGGAGATTCAGTCACCTCCAATTACACTGAGAGGGTAACAAAACACTGGCTGAACTTAAAGGAAGTGAGAGACAACATATACCTCTGGCTTGACCGTGTGAACTCTAGGTCATCATTTGCAATCATTTCAAGATCAGATGGTGCTGACATACTGCGGAGGAAAACAGGCTGGCGAACAGCATGGGATATCACCTTTGTTTCTGATGCTGATTTGCAAGCTGTAGTGTTAAGGGAACAGAAAGAAGCTTTGGTTTTTATTATTATTATTATTATTATTATTATTATTATTACTACTATTGCTGCTACTACTATTTCTATACCTCACTTTATCCAAAGATCCCAGGGCTGTGTACACTAAGAACATAATTTATGCAGCATAATAATAAAATAATCATAATAACAGTCCCTACCCCATCCCCACATTTAAAGAGAAATGCTTTTGCCTGGCACCTAAAGAGATGTAATAATGGCACCACCACAGAATAGGCCCGATCCTGTGCTGTTACCCTCTGAACCTCTATGGAGACATAGAGAAGAGCCTCGGATGAAAAACACAGGTTTTGTGTCAGTTTATATGCGGAGAGGTAAGGTTTTATAGGTCAGCACCAGCACGTTGAATTGGCAGCCAGTGCAGCTGGGCCAGGATCGGCATTATACAGTATACTAAAACAGTTTTATTCTGGTAAGCAACCCGGCTGTCAAATTTTGCACCAGCCCCATGTATAACAATTGCAGTAAGCCAACATAGAGGTTGCCAGAAAGTTAGGCTATCCCTGTCCAGATAGGGGCATAGCCGGGCCACCAGCTGAAGCTGATGGAAGGCACTCTGCACTACTGAGACCACCTGGGTCTCAAACGACAGTAATGGATCCAGGAGACCCACAAGCTATGTACCTGCTGCATACAATCCCCCAACCCCTCCCCCACTCCAAATGAGGTGACATAAGATTAACAGAAACAAAGGCAAGTTGATTAATAAAAGCTTGTATCGGCTGGGACTACTGTTAGTATGTTATACCTCTCTTTGTCCTTTGTAAATTCGATCTTCTTTGTATTGTGGCATGTTATATTTACATTTAGGAGATGAAGCAGAATTAAATGGAGTAAGAAAAGGGAGGAGAACCCACAACACTTTCCTCCTATCCCTTAAAAACATTGCTGCTGCTTTCTTCTTGCTTCCTACTTTCATTGCTGAGTTTCTACTCTTAAGCAGCTTGTAAATTGCAGGAAACACTGCACGGAGAGCGTCTTTCGCTTTTAGACATCAGATTCTTTTCTTTCCTTACCTGGTGTCTCTGCAGGTGTGCCAGATATACTTCTGGTAAGCCCAGACTGTGCAGCAATGGTGACATGCAAGAGCAGCTCTGCTCGGTTCATCAGGCTCTTGACCAGTGTTTTTGTTTTACCCATGGGATGCAAAGGCTTCTGAAGCAGTGAGTTCACTTCTTGGAAGAATTTCTCCCTAAAAAGCAGTGAAGTTAAATCCCACACAGGTCAGATGTCCATTAGATCTTCAGAAACACATTGGAAGAGAACATCCAATGCTATTCAAATCTGAGGTTGCATTAGGAAAAAACCTGGATATTGGGAACCTCAGACTGGAACTTACAAATGTACCAGCCCACACGTACCAATCAAATAAACCACCCAAATAAAGAGAACAGAATTTCTACTGAATTCAGCAGCCACACTAACCTGAGTGAGAGAACCATATTCTCAAGATCACTTCCATCAAAAGAAATCTCTTTCATTGAACACAAAAGTTCCAATTCTTTCATTTTGCTCTAGAGAGAAGGGGAAAATATATTGAAAAGGGAGGCCAGATATTGCATTTTTAGGTCGTATAGTACCTCACGATATTTTATAGGAAAGCATGGTTATTATTTTTTAATGAATAAATAGAGTAGAATAGAATATATCTGATTCAGGAGATAATGTAGAGTTTTTGTTGATTACGTGGACAGGAAATGTCCACTTTCATCTGTGAAATAAAATCCATCTTTCCTCTTCAGTGGTCAGATCCAGCACAGCATTGGTGCTCTGAGCTAGTTGCACCGGATGCATTAGGAAGCAAAGAACACATAAAGATTCAGTTCCTTTCATTTCCAAACTAAGAATCAACCTGACCGATTAGCCCAGCCTCCCCCAACTGGTGGCCTTCAAATAGGGATGGACAATTCAGTCAATTCCTGTTTCTCATATTTTTAGTCTTAAATTCAGTTTGCCACTTACTGCATCAGTTTACAATTTTAAAAATCGCAAAAATTCACCAGCATTTTAGTGTGAATTTCTCCTAATATACACATTTCCCAAAATATGCTGTATTTTGAATGCTATTTTCACTAATATATGCATTTTAATGCATATTTTCTTTTAAATCACATATTTTTGTACACATTCTTTGGTTGGAGAACTCCATCACAAAATGTGAAGAAGTGTGAATTTTGAAAAACAGCTGCACTACGGTTCAAAATATTGTTCCAGGAAGTATGAATTAGGAAGGTTCACTTTAAAAGTGGACCAACACAATTTTCTCCTCTGCCCCTTCCTCCAGCTGTTTTGGACCACATCTCCCATCGTGGCTGGGGCTAATGGGAGCTGGTGTCCACAACATCTAAAGGGCGACAGGTTGGGGAAGGCTAGATTAGCACATATCAGGAAGAGAATCTGGTTCCAAAAGGGTAAAGACGCTTCAGGTAGCTGAAGGCAGGAAACTCCCACCAAATATTAGCTGGAAAGGAAATACATATCTGCAGACATTAGTTAGGCCCTAAATGCACAGACAATGCCTTTGCAGAGCACCTTCTCCTTACCACCAGATCGCTAATTGACTTCAACATCCCTCTACATTAGGGTTACAAGACATCCCCGGTTCCCGGCGACAGTACCCGGATTTGCAAATCTGTCCCCGGACAAATTCAGTCCCCAGATTTGCAAATCTGTCCCTGGGAAATGTGGCAGCGGCAGCCTCAGCAGCCCGGAGCCAGCCTGGTAGCGCAGTTGGCTCTGGCTGGCTTCAGGAGCTGCTTGCTGCCTCTGCCACTGCCAAGGGGGAACCGGGGACGTCCAGGGGTACAGATTTCCTGCCACCTTCCCCCTTTGTTTTGACAGATCGGGGGAGGCTCGGGAGTTGCGGGTGGGCGGCCGTTGCCCAGTAGGGGTGCAAGGCGTGTGGTTTCCCTGCCAGGCAAGGTGCAAAGCCCTTCTTTCGCACCCTGTGAAACATAAATGGGCAGTGTTTTTAAAAAGCCGGGCAACGGCCAGCTGCCCGCGACTCCTGAGCCTCCCCCGATCAGACAAAACAAGGGCCCCTTGGTGCTACATAGGAGACCCTAGCTCTACTGTTTCAGGCAGGAGACTTTTCCCAGCCTTTCTAAAGATACCCAGGCCTTTTGCATGCAAGGCAAATGTTCTGCCTTCACCAAACCTGCAGGTTCCCTTTCCCCTTCAGTCTAAAGAATTTTAATTATACTGAAATAATTACGCAGAACCAGACCCATTTTCTAAATAATCTGGCAGGAGGAGAACACTGGCAACTATTTTTACAATTCCCCTCAAACTGCTCGCTTCCAGTTGCTCCATTTTATTACCCTGACATACTGAGGAAACCCTCGGATCCTTTGGAGACGCCTTTTCCCTTACCTCTATGCCTGCAAAACCCAGCTGTTCCTGGAAGAAACAGCAATCAGCATTTGCAGCTTAATTTCCAGCGCAGGGTCAATCAGTCAGTCTGCTTCAAAGTGCCCATGATTTGTTCTTGGGCACTAATAAAGCCAGCACAACGTTTTATAGGAAGAGGGAAAGCGTACAGCAATTCAGAGATAGCATTGCCTGAGTTCCTCTGTTCTTACCAGCACTGAAGGGGATCAACATACGATACTCACCTCGTTAAAATGATAGTCATAAAAGAAGGGCACATTGTTCTCCAATTTCCCATGCATGGCATCTTCCACTTCACTTTGCCATTTCTGTTCTAATTCGGCGACACTCTGGGCAAAAAAGAAAACGAAAAAGTGGGGGGATGTGAAAGTGTTGGAGCATCATTAGCCTACCCAAAGGTAAGGGGAAATGTGCTCGGTGTGCTAAGAATATAAAGGTCCCCCTGGAGATATACATCTTAATTATAAAGGGCCCGCCATCTTCTTTCTCTACATCGGAAATTTATTTTTTGTAGCATTTTTACCTGCAATTGTCTTTCCATGGCATTTAGTTTCTTAAACGTTTCTCCCATAATTTTACAAAGCAAGTCATATTCTTCTGCATGCTCCTCTTGATACTGGAAGTTTATGAGGGACTGGAGTGCATCAACCAGGTTCAAATGTTTGATCACACACGAAACTACCATTTCTTCCATTATGTCCGGCTGGATGACCTCTCTGTTGAAGGTAAGAATCAAAAACGAAAAGTTGGTAAGAAGGTTTTTTGGCAAATGGGCATGACAATTCTGTAGATTCGTTTGGCCTGAGACTGTGGGTCCACTGTGAGGGGAGCAAAGGGGAAAGCTGTACAGTGGAACCTCTACTCAAGTACGGAATCCGTTCCGGAGGTCCGTTCGTGAGTCAATCTGGGTTGCTGGTAGAAGC
The DNA here is from genome assembly GCF_027172205.1 of Podarcis raffonei. Lineage (NCBI taxonomy): Eukaryota > Metazoa > Chordata > Lepidosauria > Squamata > Lacertidae > Podarcis > Podarcis raffonei. The sequence continues at coordinate 82,859,036 of NC_070609.1, read as the reverse complement.
GCCGTTCTGCGTGTGTGCACTCGGCGGTGGCACCATTCTGCGCATGTGCAGACAGTGGCAGCCACTTCTGCGCATGTGCAGATGGCAGAAGCCGCTTCTGTGCATGCATGAATCGCGGCAAACTGCGGTTGGGTTTGCCGTGGTTGCGAGTCGAATTGTTTGCAAGTAGGAGCGATGGTAAGTCTAGCTTCTACTGTATAAGGGACTGTAATCTACCAACAACACTGGTCAGTTTTTAATAATATTAGTGTGTGGTGGGGGAAGGGGATGATTCACACCTAATTGTATCTCAAGTAGCATCTACCTACATATCAAAACCATTTATTTAAAAATCACATTTAAACTCAGAAATCCAACTACTAAACATACTTAATATCATAGACATATTATGAAATGACAGCTATTGAAGAATTAAATAAACCCACCCTTCGGTTTACTTAAAATGAGATTATTTAAGCATGATTTGTTACAAGTGCATATGACCCAAAATGAACAAGAAAAAGAGTTCTACTTATAGGTAAGTAACCATGTTGGTCTGCCGTAGTCGAAACAAAATAATAAAATTCCTTCCAGTAGCACCTTAGAGACCTACTAAGTTTGTTATTGGTTTCGTGTGCATGGGTATCTGAAGAAGTGTGCATGCACACAAAAGCTCATACCAATAACAAACTTAGTAGGTCTCTAAGGTGCTACTAGGGACGCGGGTGGCACTGTGGGTTAAACCACAGAGCCTAGGGCTTGCCGATCAGAAGGTCGGCGGTTCGAATCCCCGCAATGGGGTGAGCTCTCGTTGTTCGGTCCGTGCTCCTGCCAACCTAGCAGTTTGAAAGCACGTCAAAGTGCAAATAGATAAATAGGTAGCACTCCAGCGGGAAGGTAAACGGCGTTTCCGTGCGCTGCTCTGGTTCGCCAGAAGTGGCTTAGTCATACTGGCCACATGACCTGGAAGCTGTATGCCAGCTCCCTCAGCCAATAAAGCGAGATGAGCGCCGCAACCCCAGAGTCTCCTAGTGGTCAGGGGTGCCTTTACCTTTACTTAAGGTGCTACTGGAAGAAAAAAAAGGAGGAAGAAAAGCTGTTACATACCTGATGCTGGGTCTGAACTGAGGCCGAGCTCGACCAGATATTTCCCTGAGTTTGATCATGATTCCAGGAGGGAGCCTGATCCTTGGCAAATCAAAGTAGTGACCAACAGGAGGCACAAGAATATCGGAGGGATAAGTGAACTCTCGGTCTTCATCAATGGTGAGAGGCAGTGGGGAGGGGCTTGGGGTGAGGGCTGGAGAGATGACGCCATTGGCTTCCACTTGCCACTGGCACCTGGAAAAGGAAAGAGAGGGAGGAAGTCTTCTATTCCTTTCAGGCCTCAAAACAAGATCTATCATTTCCAAAGTAAAGGAGATTAGAAGACAGTTTACCTGAAGTGCGCATTCCTAGCAGAGAAACACACTTATTCCTCAAAACAAAGCCCTTAAAACAGCTTCACCATGAAGCTGTCTGACAAACGCCAATTGGGCCTTCAGTTTCAGAGTCTTTCTGACATCTCTTATGAGGCCCCTCTTGCACACTCTGGAATCTCTTTGTTGTTACTCCCATTTTGTTTGCAATTCAGCTATTCATCCGATTGATGAATTTAGGAAAAACAACCATCTCCCACAAATTTCAACCACCTTGCTGTAACTCAGAGCTGATCTGGATGTGATTTGGGAGGTCTCTCACCCAATCTCCCAATGCCTTTTTCTTTGGTTGCACTGAAGGGGTGCGTGTATGTTAACCCTTTCCTGCTGGACTGGTCCTGACACAATCAACCACACACTGAAGCTGCCATTAGGTGTGATTTCCCTTGGGTAAAAGGTGCAGGGGAGAAATGTTAACCTTCCAGCTCTACAATTGTATGATTTTATGATTCTTCTCCCACAATCCCCCTCCCCAGCAGCTGCTTTTCAACAGAGAAGAAGACATGGGAGATTCCTAAGTACGAGAGCACCACTTCATATGGACTTTGGTCCTAAGCTACCTGCATACAAGGAAAAAAGGCTTAGGAGGCTTCTGGCATCTGACAAGGAATTAACATCCGGTCCCCTTGCATTCATCCATATATTAATTACCTCTGTAAAAGTTTAGATCTCAGAAGATCTTGGCACGTTTCCTCCTCTTTGGTTATTTCTGGTCCATTGTACAGAATCCTCAGCATAGAGCAAGCCAGCACAGACAAGCCTAAAGCAAGGTCTACCAAGAATGGCAACCCCCCCGACACATCTTCCGATGACTCCTTCAGCACAGAAAGGCAAAAATGCACACACAACAATTAATGCTGTTGGTTTTTATATACTTATAAGAGTGTTAAAGTTGAGTGACATGTGAATGCGTAGTTGGGGCCCACAATATGTTCGGGTCCACAACATGTTAGGCAGTACCATTACATGCCTGTCCCTCTTCCTCTCCCCTCAAATCCAGCATATTTAGACTTATTGCAGCAAATCTCCATTAATGTCCCATATACAAACCTAACACAAGCCTACCTGAAGGAGTGTCACCACCCCCATCGTTCTGCCCGGACACTGAGGTCCAGCTCCGAGGCCCTTCTGGCATTCCCTCACTGCGAGAGGCCAAGTTACAGGGAACCAGGCAGAGGGCCTTCTCGGTAGTGGCGCCCGCCCTGTGGAACACCCTCCCACCAGATGTCAAAGCGATAAACAACTACCTGACATTCAGAAGACATCTGAAGGCAGCCCTGTTTAGGGAAGCTTTTAATGTTTAACAGACTATTGTGTTTTAATATTTTGTTGGAAGCCGCCCAGAGTGGCTGGGGAAACCCAGCCAGATGGGCAGAGTATAATTAATATATTATTATTATTATTATTATTATTATTATTATTATTATCATCATCATCATCATCATCAGTATCATCATCATAATCATACCTGTGCTCGAACTGTACAAGCAAAGCCCCACATTGCTTTGTCTGGGGTGTTGTGTTCTCGGCCACTCCGCATTTCAAAGGAGAAGGTAACGGTGTCGCCTTCCACCTTATGTTTTGAAAGGGCAAAGGAGAAACAGTTAAACAAGCAGCTAAAGAGAGGGTGAAATCCCTCTTTCATGCACTGCTGTCTTCACAGACTTTCCATGGGGGCCTCAGGAGTATGATGGGGTAGCAAGGAATTACAACAACTGAAATGGCTCTAAAAATCACAGGAAGTCACATTGGACAGACTCAGGCTCAAATCCCCACTCAGTCATGGAGCTCACTGGGTAACTTTTGGCTAGTCTCCCCACCCAGCACTGCAAACGGAACCTATCTAACAGGATTGTGAAAATGTAATTGGGAGGGAGGGTAGGTAGGGAAAAGAAGAATTTATGCTATTCAGAGCTCCCTGGAAAGGTAGGGGGCAAATGCAGAACATTAATTTTTTTTTTAATAATAATATTTTATTAAGTTTAACAATAGAGAAGGACATCACCAAACAAAGAACAATAAAAACACAAAAACAAGATTTCACAATACATAAAATACAAACATTTAACCTAAAAAAGAAAAAAAGAAAAGAAGAAGAAGAAAAAAACACCAGTCAACACACAAAAGTAAAATAAGAAAAAACACAAATCACTCTTTTCTAGTTATTCAACATTGATTAACTTATTTTCCTGACTTCCTCACGTCTCCCTTTTTTGTATCCCTTTTTGACACTTGGTTCAGCAAATTCAATTCCTACCACTTTGTTCTTAAATATCCTACCTCCCAAATTTATAATTTCAAACTTTTACTCTCATCACTAAACCCCCTTCATTTCATTTCAAATGCAGAACATTAAATAAATGAATGTGTGTTTTAAGAGACTTTGCCAAAGCACTTGGACATTCTTGGGCAAGAATTGGCTTTGGATATAAAAGCCAACCACCCTTCTTCTGGTTGACCAGACATGAGATGGAAAACCCAAATAATACTCGCATACATAATCTGATTTCAGAGGTTGCAACTGGTAGAGGTCCTTGACCATGGAACCGTGACAAATGTGGAAAACACAAGGACTGGAGGTGACAAGGAAGTAACTGCGATGGTTCCAGGCCCATGAATCCATCTCTCTTACAAGAGATTATGCTTAAGCCTAACTACAATGGCACTATTTTTTCATAATTTTGTTTTTAAAGATGACCACTAGCTTTTTTTTAAGTGTTCTTTAAAAAACACAAAGACAATAGCCAGCCTTTCCCTGTACATTTCAAGTTATAACTGTATCAGAAGATCAGATCAGCAACAATTATAGTCCTGGAGCTGTTCCTTTGCTTTTCCCTTCTCCTCCTGCCACTCATTTAACACTACAAAATAAATACTGAACTCAGCTGCTGCTACAGTCCTCCTTGCATGATTTTTTTTATGGGTCTACAACAAAACACAAACCATTTTTCTATAAAGTAGTTCCCAAACAACTACTCAGCCAGATGGGCAGGGTATAAATAATAAATTATTATTAAATTCTTATTATTATCAAATTTGGTTGAAATCTTGTTGCTGTTATTTTAAAAAAGACAAATCTTTGCTCTGTACCTTTACTAAGTCTTTGGGCCAACCAGTTCCTAAGACACTCCGGCTCCCATATCCCAGGGTGTTGCCCCCATATTCAGCAACCTTCCGGCTATTTGTGTTGGGGCCTGCGTAGATCACCAGCTTAAAGAACATGAAATAAACTGTTAGGTGGGTAAAGACAAATACAATGTGCAGACTTAACGGCAGTTTGAATATTTAAAGTTAATTCCAAATTGTCGTGAGGGAGACAAGCAGGTGGCTTCCTGGTTTTACACGCAAATCACTGCAGCAATAATACAAATGGCTTTTTAGAAGTAAATAGCAGGTGCAGGGCCTCTGATCTGGACCAGGAGCCTGGCAGGAAAGGCCACTTTCCTTTTTGAACCCCACTCCCCATTATCCTGATCAGGATCAGAGCTCCTGGCTTGCTGTTTGTATGCAAGAGAAAGATCTGATCCTTGGCAACTGAAGTTTTCCTTCCAATCAAGTGCAGGCACTTCGGTCCCAATCAGAGTCACAGCAAGAGACAACCTGCCCCACCCAGTTCAGATTTTGATCCAGATCACAGCCCACTCCATCCTATCTTTGCAGGTGTTTACATTTTTTTTTTTTAAAAGCCACTAGCTAATGACATGTATGGTGCCACATCTAGTTTGGCCCTCAACTAGCAGTCAACATTCAGCAATGAATAAATTAATGGCAAGGGATCTCCTCTTCACACACAACCAGCTTCTGTGATCCCACACAGAGGCTGGGATCAAAACCTTCCCCTTTTTTTCTTCCTGGCAAAAAACGGTGCTATAGATATGTCTGATAGGCACAATCTGCACTTTCTGGAAACAACTGGAGCCATTTTCTTCCTTAAAAAAAAGCTTTTCCAGCTGGATAAATAGGTCTCAGCCATGGGTGTCCATTTTGTATTGTTTTAAAATTCATTTGTTTTTTGTGCTGCTCTCAACTGTTTTGTTTTTTTAAGCTGCTTTTATTATACAGTGGTGCCTCGGGTTACACACGCTTCAGGTTACATGCACTTCAGGTTACACACTCCGCTAACCCATAAATAGTACTTCGGGTTAAGAACTTTGCTTCAGAATGAGAACAGAAATCATGCTCCGGTGGCAGGGGGTGCCCCATTAGCTAAAGTGGTGCTTCAGGTTAAGAACAGTTTCAGGTTAAGAACGGGCCTCCGGAACGAATTAATTACTTAATCCGAGGTACCACTGTATTTTGGACATATATGGAAGGCAATTAATAAATAACAATAATCATATTGTCCATGATAAAGACAGAGAGCATTAAGGGACAGAAGCTTCTCCTGTGCAAACTCTACTGAAGGAAATGGAAACTGCACCACAGTACTGACTCGTTGTCTTCCACTGGGAAGATCTTTCTAGCATTCTACTAACCTTATCATAATCATACTGTGAAGAGCAGCGGCTATCAAACCTCAGGTACAAACAACGGGCTCCCGGAATATGCACCGTTTCCTTAAATTTGTAATTGTCTCTGACGGGGTGGACTGTCTCTACTGTCTTCCCAGCAGCCCAAGGAGCTGGAATCTTTAAGCCAGTAAGGAAACCTGGCTCTTCTTTTTCTTCTAGCATTCTAGCATTTAAGAAAAGAGTGAAAAAGGACAAACTTTAGCAGAGAAAACCTAGAATTTGTAGAACAAACCTATCACAATAGCAAACACATGATATGTGAAGAAGGGCCTTGTGCTGAAGACAATTGTGACAATTGAAGGCAGTTTGAAAGAGGAATCTCTGCTCATGTGGGTTACATTCATCTGACTTTCAGCTCTGCTCAAGAGGCTTGCTTGGCAGGTTTTCCAACTTACTGAATTCCCATCTAGTGGGGATACGGACCCAAGAAGGACCTCAAAGTCTGTGGGTACAAATAAAATGCCACTTCCGGTGATGAGGAAGGCAGTTCAAACAATGCACCCTTAATATCAGGAATTGCTGAAATCTGCTTCCAAGCTGATATTTACCATGCAGAGGAACCACACACGTTTCATACAGGTACATACAAGCTTTTCCTGAAGGACAAAGAGCACATTTGAGGGTGCTTGCCATTGGGAATATAGGGAAAGTGGGGAGAGTTAACCCCCTTACCAGCCGTGCTGCAGTATAATGGGGACCCCATGGCTGCTGTTCAGTTTTACAAAACCACACAAGATTCAGTAACAGATCTCACAACATCCCACCTACTTGTGACATAAGTTGTTAAAAGCAGGATCAGGTAATATACATTGTGCCCATTATGAATTAAAACATAAAGCTCTTGAAACAATCTCAACCTTTTCTAATTTTGCTGCTGTTCCTCTAGAACCCCTTTTTTTTAAATAAATTTTTTTATTTATACAACAAGAAAAAAGAAAAAAAAATACCAAATTACACACAAATTACAAAAATAACCATAGACACATAATTTTCTTAGCAAACAATAAAACATCTATTGGTCTTAACACTAAAGAACCAACCTCCCGTCTATTCCATATTTCAAATTCATATTACTTTTTGCCAATACACACTTTTATCATAATTAAACTTATTCTCAATAAATCTAATTTCTTATATCTACCTTGCAACTATTACTGAAGTTCCTTGAATGCTGCAACAGAATTTAAACTACTATATTTATTTTTCAGATAATCTCTGAAAACCTCCCATTTTGAAACAAATTCCTGTTTTGATTTATTCTTTATTTTTTCTGATAAACCATCTAATTCGGCATATTCTGTCAGCTTTTAGAACCCTTAAGGTGGCAGGGAAAGGGAGGAGAAATAAAAGCTATAACTTGCTCTCCAGAAACACCTTCAGTTGGATCTATAACTTTCAGCTCTTTATGAGAAATTCCCCCCCCCCATGAGCCTACAAAGCAATTTTACAGAGCAATGCAACGCGGACCCTGTGGGGTTCCTTGCCTCTGAATCATTCTTCCATAATGATTTATGTCCAGAAGCAACATTGCCAGCAAGCATATGAGAGAGTGCCTTCAACATATTAAAGTAGTGAAGGATGAGGGTCAAAGGGCAGTCGGATGATGTTACGTTGATTACCTCTCATCAGGGAATAGCTTGCTCCTCTGCTCTGATGCCCCTCCAGAAGAACTGCCCGCTTCAGAGAAAACAGGAGACTGGGTTTTCAGCAGCAAGGCTGTCTGTAGCAAAATGAATACGGTTTGCTTGTGATTAGTAAAGTAGTATATAATGCTATCTCTCAAATAGGGAAGGGGGGAAAACTGGAGAGGCGGGGAGGGAGGTGAGAAAGAGAGAGGCTGTCTTTGCAAGGGGTTGGACTCAAAGAGTCTTTGAGTCCCTTGCAACTCTACAATTCTATGACTTGCTATTGGTACTGATGCCCTGTCAACCCTCTCTATTGCCCTCAAAGATAGCACAGCTCCCCTGGTCCAGATCATCGCCTGGAAGGAGAATGAGGATGTTTCCTCAATAGGCATTTAGTATGACATCAACACGATTCCTTCACTCACTTTTTACAGGGCATCCACACAACTCTTATCACCTAAACATTGTCATCCTGTAGTTGCCCTGTGGTTCTTCCATCTTTTCTTAGACCACAAAAACTCCAACTTTTAGGAAGAACAAAGCAACAGTGCAGTCTCACAGCTCAACACACATTCATTATAAGACTTGTGGGGAATGTTGTTTTATGACCCTTTTTAATTGCTATTTTGGTACTTATTTAAATATTTTTCCATCTATACTGCTTTAATGAAAGATGCAAAGCACTACAACACTCCACAGCTAAAGCATTATTTTAGTATAGTGTTACTATACTACTACACCGTAGCATCATGATAAATTATATTATCGCTTACAGTGTTATAATGTTTTAGCTATGTTTCATTTAAAAATAGTCAGAAAAGTGTTTCAGTGATAACTAAAATATTTATTTCAAAAGGAAATAAATAGGGGGTCAGAAAACAAACAGTGGTTATAACATACCACAAGGGGTTTAGTGAAGGTGTTGTATGGACAGAACACAGTGGAATGTACACACAGAAATGCACAACACACTCAACAGGGTGGAAAGTCAGCTGCAATTTCATTTATATCTTACAACAGAAAAGCAATAATTGGGTCATGCTAGGAGCCACCTATCTAGATGCAGCCTGAAGTTCTGCTTATTGGCAGATTTTGAACTGTGCTCTACATAGCACCGTATTATGGCTATGTGTAAGTCTTTGTAACGAGGCAATTCGGTATCCTCAATGCATTGTGGGAGCTCAAATTTTACAGGGATGAACATTAAGAAAATAATGTGATACTGTTTGCCATAAAAGGATGAATGCAACCCCCTATGGCAAACCCAGTGGGACAATAAGCATTATAAAAAGTTTGTTACAAGGTAGAATGTTAACAATATCGCTATTCCGCACAAGGGTTTCAGTAGCAAAGATCATTCCAAGGGAAGGAAAAGAAACGCAAAACCATTTGGAAGGGTGGAGGAGGGGGAAACCACCAGCAGAGGAAAAGGAGGCCATACCTGACTTGTGTAGAGGACCAGCTGCACCAGCTGAGGCATCAGAGCATCGGCCATGGTCAATGTTTGGAGATTGGGGTGCATCAGAGAGGTCAGCAAAACCGGAAGCAAATGGCCCAGCATGGTGGCTTTGGTCACCTGCTCCAGGCCTTTTAACCTGCAATGAGAGGCCCTCTGGATTTAGAGCATCTTGCTGCCATGCTCACTTACCAGTCCTGCTTCGGCACACCCAACTGGCTTACTGTGAATGTCCCACCCCAGGTTGTCTTAACCCAGGCACTGGCAAACTCAGCCCTCCAACTGTTTTGGGACTACAACTCCCATCATCCCTGGCCACTGGTCCTGATAGCTAGGGATGATGGGAGTTGTAGTCCCAAAACATCTGGAGGGCCGAGTTTGCCTATGCCTGCCTTAACCTCCCAAATACATCCTATCTCCTCCATCTTCAACAGTGCAACAAGCTCTCTTAGGTGCTGTTCCCCAGATCCCTGACACCTCCCCAACTTTCCATCATGTCCTCTGGACCTCCTGAAGCTTGCCCTTGTTGCTGCTGTTGTCAAACTTCTTCTGACACAGCTCATATTTAGGCCTCTCCCACCCTCTGAAGGATGAACCCTTGCTCACAATGCCCCTGGTTCAGACTTTTCTTATGCCCTGCACATTTTTGTTTGAGACTCAGACCCTGCCTTAACTTGCATCCTGCCAACCAAATAGCCTCCAGCACACACAAAAACTGCATGACAGTTCCCCAAATCTCCTGATTTTGGCAACAATAAAGAGAGAGACAGCAAAACGGTGCAAGTTCTGGTGAATGCCCTTTGCCAAGGAAGCAAACAGAAACCTGCAGAACTGAAAGGAAGCACATTCTAGTGCCATCTATTAGGCAGAGTATCAAGGGCCATTGGACTATTACACCTCCCTCTCTCATCCAGGAAAAGGGAATAGCAGCATGGCCACTTCTCTCATCCAGAGAAAGGACAGCTGCAGATAGCTTGCTTCCCTCCCTCCCTCCCCCAGAAAGATCACTCTGCACCAACTGTCAGCGTCCTGGGACTACAGACCAGAATGGAAGCACATATCGATCCCATCCTTCATCCAGACAGCTGAGGGATATCAGGTTGTGTGTCTTTTTATTTTATGCTTTGCAGTCTGTTGCAGACTGCCTTGAGGACCTTTCAAAATCAAGGTGGGGCGTGAATCTCCAAAGCAAATGAAGTACATAAACTTACCGCTGTTCCCTGTCTGGAATATCGCTGTTTATCAGAGCAGTGGTGACTTGCTGCAGCATTTCTAGAACTTCATCGCATCCCGTAAGGATCTGAGTAGCCAGAGCCAAGATACTAGCTTTAAGCTCCTAGGCACAAAAACGTTAAGAAGAAACTTGTGTTTACATGACCAAGGGAACAGCTGGTTTTAAAAACAAACAATCAAGCAAACAGAACAAAAAAATAAGCATGGGCTTCTGAAGTTTATGTGATGGTCATGACAATGAAGCCGGCACCAACAGATTGCTCCAGGACTGAGACTGGAGACAGACAATAGTTTCCTTCACACAACGGAAGGTGGTCAGAGGGGCACCACTGCCTGTGGCAGATACGTTCATTTGGACCCCATCTCCATCCAGAGGTCTTTAGCTGTGCTTTAGAATCCCCAATCATCCACCTTGATCAGAGATATAACTGGGACACAAGAAATGGGTGGACACACCATGAAAACAGAAGCTGCTATTGCTCCACCTTTGACTCTGCAGGGAAACAATCTCTCTTTTCCTGTGTCAGCTGGAAAGTTAAACCCCAAAGTACTAGGAAAAATTTAATTAATTAGAGTGCAAGATGTACTATGCAGGAAATGAAGGACATATTTTGACCAGGAAGGCTCCCTGTCAATAAGGCCTGATAAAAACAATATGGAAGCCCTATTGGGTCTTTTTTAAGTAGGGAAGGTTCCTTCTCAGACACACCACGTGTCTTCCAATGTCTATGTACGAAGGTGAGCACAAGGGCCACAATTTCTAGTGAGGAATCAAGTTTGATTAACTGATTTTTTTGAAGTGCCAAAGTCATTTGGCAGCAGATTGTGGAAAAAAATGTTAACTTTTTTCTTTAAGTACTAAAAAAATACAAGTAGTAGGCACCCATAACAGAAGGATTATATTTGTGTATCTCTCTCTGTCTCTGTCTCACACTCTCACACACAGGTGTGGTGGAATTCTTCTTCTAAGATGCTGTTTACTTCCAAAACCAAATAAAATAATACCTCCCTCAGAATGATTGCTCTTCCTCCTATGCAAAATTGCAGATTTAATCCATTAAACCTTTTACAACAACTAGATAAGTTTTTTTTCCTTTTTGCAGCAACCTTAGTGGGCACAGGAGCACGCGCACACACACATTCCCCCTTCTTCTGTCCTCACCATCCTGCCCAATTGGCAAATCTTCTGGAGATCTGATGACGCTATTTATACTGCGGGGGGGGGGGAAGTTGTTTGATATTTTCCTATGGCTGACTGAAACAGTCATTTCCTCCCCTAGATTCTTTTTTTAAGTGGGGGGGGGGGAATAAAACATGCATGTTGCATTTGGGAAACTCCAGCTAGTTAACTGCAGACAAGGGACTCTAGTGGGCTAGGCCCAGACTGCATACAGTACTTATCAGAATGGTTTATCCAGCCCTGTCTGCTGGCCAGACAAGGAACGAAACAGACAGTCTTAGAAGGGAAGAGAGGATGATACGAACTGCAGAGAAGAACTGGAAAAAACAAAAATGTGTTTGTAGGATGAAAGACGGCATGGACACAGTCAGCATTTACTTCATACAAGTACACAAGTACGCCAAAGAATAGCAAAAAGGAGACTGACAGAATTGAAAATAAAGGGGCAAAACTAAATATGGGCCTCCTGTGAGGGCCCTGTAGAAAGAAGTGGAAGCTGCTCTTATATTCCAGCCCATGGGCTCAGCCTTGAGTAGTGGGCTGTGGGCTGCCTTTCCTTCGCTGCTCCTCCCTTAAGCAGCTGAGATAATAAATGCAAAGCCAGCTGAAAAAGTAGCACAGGCCCTGCATAAAAGCATATTTTGCCCCATTTCTTCAGACAAGCAAGTAATATTCCCTAGAGAGTGGCGGTGAAGTTGATGGGGCAATTATGTTTTCAGAAATTCTACAGCACTGCTTTGCTGAACACAGATTCCCCTGAGTGGTACAGCTAGCAACATGTTTAAATTTCAAAGTACTTGAAAGTGTAGGGATAGCTTTCCCTTATCAGGAATACTCAGTGGTTCAGTTAAAGCAATAGCTCTAGGACAGTCACCCGGCCTGCACAACACGTTTGCAAAGAGGTCCATCTAGAATGGAATTGAGGCAGCAACCATTTAGGATCAAAGTTTTTAGAGGTTATCACACTGACTTAGAGTAAGTCAAAAGGTGAAAGAGTTGCTGATGGGGGCATCCATACCACAGACACAAACAGGTTTGAAACCTACTTAAAGGCCAAACCATATGCTACGGTAAACATACCTTTAGAGAAAGGGAGCTTAAATCGACCTCCCTCGCATTTTTGCTTTTGTTTTGAGAAAAAGGGTCTCAATTTGGATCAGGCTATCTACTAGTGCTCAGAGTCCTGTGCAGGTTTCCTGTCAAAAATCCCCCCCCCCAGCTTCTTTGCTGCTCAGGGGTCAGCAGGACACCAGTATGGAGTGGGAGCAAATTCCAGACCCGGACCCCACAGCTGCTGTTTCTTCAAACTTAAATGAGGCTTGCTTAAGGGCACTTTTTTAAAGAGTATTTTATCAGAATGTGCAGCACAGCTTCTTTCAGGAAACCCTGAGCATTTCTGAAGCTGCAGAGAATTCTCAATTTAGAGGTTCAAAGGTCTGAGGTGTGAGAAAAGTCATGACCTTTAGTGAGATAAACCTGTTTAAGTCTGTGTAGAACCGTCCAAGACAAAGACTCCCTCTGGGGTTCCATGGAGAGGGTAGGGCAGCTCCAGGAATAAAAAGCAATGAAAATGCAAAGCTACCCTCCATTGCCAGGGATGGGAAACTTGCAGCCCTCTAGATCAGCCCTAGCCAGCATTGCAATGCTCAGGAACCATGGAAGTTCAGTAATATCTTGGAGGCCACAGGTTCCTGAGGCCTGCTCTTTGCTAACACCCAGAGCACCCTTTTAGATTCCATATGGGTTAAGAAATAGAGATTTCATTTGTGGGGGGGGGGGGGACAGGTAAATACTCTAGAAGTTTTAAAGGCCCATAGATGGATATATTCTAAAATGAATGGGAATAAAGTATAATTTTATAGATAAAAAAAAAATCTGTAGCAAGGCCTGGAATACAGAACTATCTGCCACAGTTCTTTCTCTAAAACAAGGAGACTCTGGCATTAGAAAAGCCTGCTAGATAAATCCAATGGCTCATCTAGTCCAGCATCCTGTTCTCACAGTGGCCAAATAGTTGCCTGTGGGAAACCAGCAAGCAGGATTCGAGCACAAAAGCACCCTCCCCTCCTACTGTTTCTAGCAGCTGGTATTCAGAAGCACTGGCGCCTCCAGCTGTGGAGTCAGAGCACAGCCATGGTGGCTAGTAGCTAGTGATGGCCTTATGTACCTCCATTCATTTGTCTAACCCTCTTTTAAAGCCATCCAAGTTGGTGGGCATGACTGTATCCTATGGAAGAAAGTTCCACAGCCAATGATTTACTGGTAATGATAGTCTTTCAGTGCAGACTAATTTGATGGTTCAAAATAGAGGCCCTCGTGAGGAACAGCCACCTCTGGACTGAACTTGCAGTTGGTGGAGAGCAACGGCGGCGGCGGCGGCAGCAGCAGCAGCAGCACACAATTATCTCTGTTGGTCTTCCTGAATGCCACTCTGGTGGAGGTCAACAGGGGAGCCTAGCCATGCATTGCAAAGCACAAGAGTTCCTGAATTAGGGCACACATAGCTTCAACAGCACCTTCCCTCCTGAAGAGGTCACTGTTGAGAATTCTAGCTGAAGCTGTCACAAAATTACACTGAGACAACAAGAAGGGACAAGACAGCACAGAGAGGGTATACCCATCAGCTGAACTGCAGAGATACAAGGGCCGGAAGAGAGCATGGGTTGTTGAAATCAGAACTGGAATTTAATATTGGTGTTTACCTGTACCTTCAATGTCTCTCCCTGCAAGGAGCTGTCACTGTCATCGTTTTCGTCAGGCTTAATCAAAATTGTATTACTCAGAAGATGGTTCTGTACGGCCATCAGATACCGCAGGCAAGAAGAGGCAGCCTTTAATATAAATGAGCACCATTTGCATTATCATCTCAACACTTCAACTAGAAAATCAGCACAGAAAAAGGTTGTGTACTATTTTTGAAACACAGAGGAAGAAAACGAACAGGGAAGTGTCAAATCATTCTCCTGCTAGACTGTCACAGCTCTGCAGTGCATTACAAGAATGTAACAAAAGAGTCACTAACTCCAAGCTAAAATTTGAGAGACGTGTCACAAATTGCTGGATTTTGCTTAGTTGACACATAGGCAAGTAACTGTCAAATTAATTCTTAAAACAAAGCTGAATTCACAGGGATCAATGGATACATTCTAGAAAGGTCAACAGAGTGGGAATGGGATCTCATCTTATTTACTGCAGTACACAGTGTAACTGTAAGTTTCAAACAATGCTGTATAGTTGATGCTTTAATTCCATGGGGGCACAGAAAACCTAAATTGAATTCAGCTTCCTGAAAACCCCATGCTTCCATTTTTTTTTTACTTAAAGCGAGTTGCTAGCCCTTATTGGCTTTTCAGATATGCTTCAAAGTGTGAGGAAATGTCTGCTGAAATCTCAGGAGTGGAGGCAACTAGAAAGTAACAGAGCTCCAATGCTCTGCCTAACTCCTTACCCCTCCTCCACAACTGGCAAAACCACAATGATGAAAAATAGAAGCAGTTATGCAAATCTGCACACCTAAAGAGGACACAGAATTCTGCTATTCTTGGTGCAGACCTTGGATGGCTTGGGCCCAGCATTTCAATTAGCACAGTAAAGGTAAAGGTAAAGGTACCCCTGCCCGTACGGGCCAGTCTTGACAGACTCTGGGGTTGTGCGCCCATCTCACTTAAGAGGCCAGGGGCCAGCGCTGTCCGAAGACACTTCCGGGTCACGTGGCCAGCGTGACAAAGCTGCATCTGGCGAGCCAGCGCAGCACACGGAAACGCCGTTTACCTTCCCGCCAGTAAGCGGTCCCTATTTATCTACTTGCACCTGGGGGTGCTTTCGAACTGCTAGGTTGGCAGGCGCTGGGACCGAGCAGCGGGAGCGCACCCCGCCGCAGGGATTCGAACCGCCGACCTTTCGATCGGCAAGCCCTAGGCGCTGAGGCTTTTACCCACTGGTCTAAATCTGGCCCCACCTACTATTTCCCACACCAGTACCCATTTGTTTAGCATTTCCTGCAATTCTTCCAAAATAGTCATAACCCAAATATTCAGGCTGCTTCTTCCTAACCCCGTGACTTTCCTGTGAAGCAGGTCAGGATTGTTATGTTCATCATGCAGCCAGTATGGTATAGTGGCAAAACTGTGCCAGAAAATAATGGAAATAACTAGGTTCAGTTTCCCATTTAGGTGCAAAACTCATTGGATAAGCTTGGGTCATTTACTCACACTCACCTACCTCTCATGACTGTTACAAAGATAAATGAGCGGGAAGGCTGCAGCTCTGGGCAAATGAGGCAGGATAAAAATGTAGCAAGATAAACACTATTACAATGAGGGCTGAGGCTAAAACAGAGTGGCTTGGTTTGATTCTGATCCATTCATTTGTTTTTATTTATACCCCCGTTTTCTACAGATAGAACCAAAAGCAGCTTGAAAGTTATTAAAATACAATCTAAAATAAAAAATCACATTAAAAGCAATCAAAACTGGTTTGTTCATTGAGTTTTACCACTAATGCCAAGACTTAA
The DNA here is from genome assembly GCF_027172205.1 of Podarcis raffonei. Taxonomy (NCBI): domain Eukaryota; kingdom Metazoa; phylum Chordata; class Lepidosauria; order Squamata; family Lacertidae; genus Podarcis; species Podarcis raffonei. The sequence goes on along the minus strand of NC_070609.1, from coordinate 82,843,061 downwards.
ACCGGACTTCCGGTCATGCCATTCACTTTTAACTACCATGCTAACATTAGCTCTTAATTAGGATTATTTTTTTGTGGTTGACGTTCAAAGTAAGTGGCAGGGAGACAGAGCAGGGCAACATGTGGATTATCAGACATCTGGCCAAACACTCACAGAAGACAGCATGGAAAAGTTCATGCCGGTTTAGCCAGGTGCTCAAATTCATGGCAGGACAAAGTATAAGACTGCTCTTCCTAGGTGAGGCTGGGGAAAAAACTGGAAGAGCAGCATCAGCACCTGCTGCCTGTTAGTACAATCTGAATCACAAGTTCTGAACTCTCCTAGGTACATAAGTCCTTGTTTCTCCTGTGTAGGAGAGTGTCAATACATTGGCATGCAGGTGGCATCCAGAAGACAATCAGAGAGGTTTGCAGGCTCATCTATAACATTTGACAATCCAAATGCTCCCCTTAAACCTTGCAGAGGCTGCTGCACTGCCCCTATCCTGACTGTACCCATAAAACAAAGGGCCCTTTTGAAAAAAAGAGCAAGCTAGGAGGTGTTACTCACAGGGACAGTTGAGAGGAGCCTTTGAAATTCATCTCTGGATACAGTTTGGCACTTGGTGATTAAGATACATGATTCTCGGACAACGATCTTGAGAATGTAGTGCAAAAGTTCATCGTTTAGTCTTTAAAAATGTAGGAAATATATGGTAAAATGGTGAGGGTTCAGTACTGGAAACAAAAACACTCATGTGCAAGCATATTAAGTTCTTTTGGTAATGGTGAACTAGTAGCTACCATAAAAGACACAACCATGTTTTTATTTACTTAACTTACATCTGTCTACAGCTACAGGACAGTTCCACGCATCTAAGAGCAGGACCCTATGCCTTACAACAAACTCCTTAAAAGGGGGGGTTTCAAAAGTTTTTGATACTGCTGGGGTCATGGCGGCATGTCCCATTGCAACAGGTGAGGCAAAACAGGAAGTGATGCCACCCACCTCTGCCACGCCACCCACCTCTGCCAGCACCACCTCCGTGCCACTGCCTCTGCTGTCAGAGAAGTGGCGCCAGCATCAAAGCTAGTTTTAGGCAAGAGATCTCATAAGATCTCTCAGCACCAATGCCAGTGGCAGAGGCACAGGTGAGTCTGCTTTGGGGGCTTCTGCCACCCGAAGCAGCTGCTTCACCCCACTTCATGGGTGGGCTGGCCCTAGCTGTGGTGTGGGGGTCTGTTGCTTCCAAGCTCAAAACTCCACTGGTGCACTCTAGCACTCAGAAGTGCCTGAAGCAGCTTTTTAGATCGCAGAAACGGGAGCACAAATTTATGAGAAGCTTTCTGATGCAGGCAAACACGTACCTAGCAAATGCCTAAGCAGAGGAAACTCCCTGTGGATTGGGCCTTCTGACAGTTTGCACTGCCCATAGAGATCCAAAGGGGATCTCGTTGCAAATAATTGCTGTGCACAAGAGAGTTGTGTGTGGTGGTGGTTGGGGAAATATAAAACAGATCATTTTATGTCATCATTTAATTGCTGAGGACTGCAAATTCACACTTTCAAACTTCTGTTTGGTTATTCCAAATGCGCTTTCCTAAAACTGCAACAAATGGTTTCCTTTATCTGTCTTGCAATCTAATGTTTGTTTGTTTGTTTGTTTAATATACTACCCATAGTTTTTCAGTCACATGTTTTTATGTTATGTCCATGGAGAGTGAGTATAGCAAGTAAAGATCTAGGGCTTGAGTATCTCTTTTGATCTGGAGTACTTTCAAAATAACTTGCCCTGAACAACACAGACCTGAAATATCTGAAAGACTGCCTCCTTTCCTACATACCCTCTTGGTAGAGGGGGCCATCTTAGTAGCTCCTCTTCCCTGGGGACCCAGGATAAGGCATTTTGTGGAACTCCTTCCCCACAGAGACGTGTCTAGCACCTTCATTATGCAGCTTCCAGAGAAGGCTGAAGATGCAACTCTTTACCATGGATTTGACACTTGAGGTGTATATTTTTAGGATTGTTTAAATCTGTTTCTAATATTGCATTGTAATGCTGTAAACCGTCCTAGGACCTCAGGGTGAAGGATAAGCAGTAAATAAATAAAAAATTAATAATAAAACCATATCTTTTGATCTGAGATTCTGTCCTTGTAGCACTGGCTCTGTGGAGGATGTACCATATTATTTATCTTACTGCCAAATCTCTGGGATTTGAACTCAATTTTTAGACACTCTTCTTGAGGGGAAAATCAACTGGCCTGAAGCTACAAAAAAAACCCCCGATTTCTTATAGGCTTCTGTTGTTGTGATTATTGTTTCTTGAAATTGTTACTGATTGTCCCTTTTCTGTTGCTTAGCAAGACACAGTGAACTAGACACAGGATTTGTGCCATCTCCTTTCCTTTTTAAAGGGGCCACTTGCCCCAAGCAAGCTGTGATGAAACACTTGGAAGCTGTACGACAGAAGCAGCAACTCTGAGAGAAGTCTTCATTGGATAGGATCCAGAGCTTTCAGCATGTGCACTAGGCAAATTAAATCCCTTATATGAAGGAAGACCCATGTCACTTACCTGTAATGCTCATCATCTTCGCTGCCAAATCTGTTGTTCTGAAGCTGCTCAGCCAGGTTAGTCATGATCACATTTCGAAGCTGGGCAAGCCCACTGTTTCTGTCTCCTACAAGGGAATAATTCATGCGGGAAACTGGCTATATATAGATGTTGGCCTCAGCTGTAAATTCATGCTAGATGAAAATATTTCTTATTAAATGTGCAGCAGACTATGCTTTCTGGACCATATACTTTTAGCCGGTAGATGCTTCTAGATGTGGATGATTTAGCAACTACCAAGCATTGCTGCTCTGCTGTAAACTGGAAATGGAAAACAAATTCTGCTTCCAGACTTCTAAAACTCTGCAGCCAAGTGTGAAGTCCACTTTTTCCAAGCCCAAATGCTGGTTTTCATTGAGACTATTGTGAAACGCCCTCGGCCCAGTATACCTGATGGAGTGTCTCCACCCCCATCATTCAGCCCAGACAATGAGGTCCAGCTCCGAGGGCCTTCTGGCGGTTCCCTCACTGCAAGAAGCGACGTTACAGGGAACCAGGCAGAGGGCCTTCTCGGTAGTGGCGCCCACCCTGTGGAACACCCTCCCATCATGTCAAGGATATAAACAACTATCTGACTTTTAGAAGACATCTGAAGGCAGCCCTGGTTAAGGAAGCTTTTAACATTTGATATTTTAGCGTGTTTTTAATATTCTGTTGGGAGCTGCCCAGAGTGGCTGGGGAAACCCAGCCAGATGGGTGGGGAATGAATGAATGAATGAATGAATGAATAAATAAATAAATAAATAAATAAATAAATAACTGGTTAAATACTCCCTCCTCCCCTCACTGTACTCCTAATCATGGATTTGGAAAGGGAAGGGTTACATTGACAGATCTGATTTCCATGGAATGAAATGGCTAGCATAATCTATACAGGTCACAACCAGCCAGAATGGCAGCACAATGGGCCCCTTACATCTGGGGCATCTGGAGGGGGGAAAGAGCTGAATTTTTGGCGCTCTGAAATACAGTAGAAGCTGAACAGGAAAGGCATGATAGGGAGATATTTGTTGACAACGTCAGGAAAACATGGCTACTCTAGAGCAAAGGATCAGTCTGAAAGCTGCCTACAATGAATTTTCATTACATTCTTATTAAAAATACTTACCTTCTGTTAAAACCAACTTAAGCAAGTTATTAATTTCCTCTTCTCCAGGATACAGGTTATTTAGACCAGAGCTTAAAAAAGAGAAAAGAAAAGGTAACATTTAGTATCTGCAAAGACAGAGCAACAGAGTATTAAAAGGTAAAGGGACCCCGGACCATTAGGTCAGTCGTGGCTGACTCTGGGGTTGCGGCGCTCATCTCGCTTTATTGGCCGATGGAGCCGGCGTACAGCTTCCGGGTCATGTGGCCAGCATGACAGAGTATTGGGGCACCTTAAAATCAAGCAGATTAATTGTACCATAAACATTTTCTTCTTTCTTTCTTTCTTTCTTTCTGCAGACTATTGAGACTACCTTTCTGAAAAAATTTAGCATTTGCTTCCTGAGTATAAAAGAAAAGTCAGGAATGTTGGGGTTTTTTGAATGATGTTAATGGTTAAGCAAGAAGGCCATCAACAGACAGTTTGGGGAAGTGGCTGGACTAAGACCTAGGAGACCAGGGTTCAAATTTCCACTTAACCATGAAGCTCACTGGGTAATCTTCCAGCTGCACTATCTCAGACTAAGCTACCTCACAGGGTTGTTGTGAGGATAAAACAAGGAAGAAAACTATGTATGCTACCTTGAGCTCCTTGGAGGAAAAGTAAATGTAATAATAATATATACAAAGAAAACCACTATGTTCAAAAGGGGCCTCTTTGGATATCAAAAGGAAGCCTTTTCCACCCTGTTATGTAACCAGATTCAAACTAAGAATTATTTTATGGGAAATATGGTTCAAGCAAGCAACTGCTTCTACAGTTAAAGGAATGAAAACGCTCATGCTTTTTCCTCTTTATTTAATTGTCTGTTATTGCTGCTTCTTGTGCCACAGGGAGCAAGGAAAGCATACTACAGAAGCAATTGCATTTTAGCTTAAGTCTTACCTGTGTCATTTCTTGAAATGTTTGCTAGCAACTTACACAATGTACAATCTCTATTGCATTCGGTACCCAGTGAAGTAAATTAAGAACACTCTTATATCATAGAAGAGGATCTGAGGCTTTTGCTGTTGTTTAGTCGTTTAGTCGTGTCCGACTCTTCGTGACCCCATGGACCAGAGCACGCCAGGCACTTCTGTCCTCCACTGCCTCCCGCAGTTTGATCAAACTCATGCTGGTAGCTTCAAGAACACCATCCAACCATCTCATCCTCTGTCGTCCCCTTCTCCTTATGCCCTCCATCTTTCCCAACATCAGGGTCTTTTCCAGGGAGTCTTCTCTTCTCATGAGGTGGCCAAAGTATTGGAGCCTCAGCTTCACGATCTGTCCTTCCAGTGAGCACTCAGGGCTGATTTCCTTAAGAATGGATACGTTTGATCTTCTTGCAGTCCATGGCACTCTCAAGAGTCTCCTCCAGCACCATAATTCAAAAGCATCAATTCTTCGGCGATCAGCCTTCTTTATGGTCCAGCTCTCACTTCCGTACATCACTACTGGGAAAACCATAGCTTTAACTATACGGACCTTTGTTGGCAAGGTGATGTCTCTACTTTTTAAGATGCTGTCTAGGTTTGTCATTGCTTTTCTCCCAAGAAGCAGGCGTCTTTTAATTTCGTGACTGCTGTCACCATCTGCAGTGATCATGGAGCCCAAGAAAGTAAAATCTCTTACTGCCTCCATTTCTTCCCCTTTTATTTGCCAGGAGGTGATGGGACCAGTGGCCATGATCTTCGTTTTTTTGATGTTGAGCTTCAGACCATATTTTTCGCTCTCCTCCTTCACCCTCAATAAAAGGTTCTTTAATTCCTCCTCACTTTCTGCTATCAAGGCTGTGTCATCTGCATATCTGAGGTTGTTGATATTTCTTCCGGCAATCTTAATTCCGGCTTCGGATTCATCCAGCCCAGCCTTTCGCATGATGAATTCTGCATATAAGTTAAATAAGCAGGAAGACATTATACAGCCTTGTCATACTCCTTTCCCAATTTTGAACCAATCAGTTGTTCCATATCCAGTTCTAACTGTAGCTTCTTGTCCCACATAGAGATTTCTCAGGAGACAGATGAGGTGATCAGGCACACCCATTTCTTTAAGAACTTGCCATAGTTTGCTGTGGTCGACACAGTCAAAGGCTTTTGCATAGTCAATGAAGCAGAAGTAGATGTCTTTCTGGAACTCTCTAGCTTTCTCCATAATCCAGTGCATGTTTGCAATTTGGTCTCTGGTTCCTCTGCCTCTTCTAAATCCAGCTTGCACTTCTGGGAGTTCTCGGTCCACATACTGCTTGAGCCTTCCTTGTAGAATTTTAAGCATAACCTTGCTAGCATGTGAAATGAGTGCAATTGTGCGGTAGTTGGAGCATTCTTTGGCACTGCCCTTCTTTGGGATTGGGATGTAGACTGATCTTCTCCAATCCTCTGGCCACTGCTGAGTTTTCCAAACTTGCTGGCATATTGAGTGTAGCGCCTTAACAGCATCATCTTTTAAAATTTTAAATAGTTCAGCTGGAATACCATCACTTCCACTGGCCTTGTTATTTGCAGTGCTTTCTAAGGCCCATTTGACTTCACTCTCCAGGATGTCTGGCTCAAGGTCAGCAATCACACTACCTGGGGTGTACGAGACATCCATATCTTTCTGGTATAATTCCTCTGTGTATTCTTGCCACCTCTTCTTGATGTCTTCTGCTTCTGTTAGGTCCTTACCACTTTTGTCCTTTATTATGGTAATCTTTGTACGAAATGTTCCTTTCATATTTCCAATTTTCTTGAACAGATCTGAGGCTAAGTAACTGCAACTCATCCAAGGCTATGCAGTCAGCCTGTCAGTCAGCCTGTGGGCTCAGGAGGAATTTGAACTCAAGTTTGCCAGATCAAAGTCCAGCACTCAGCTGGCTGGCTATTAATTTAATTCTACACTCTGAAATTTTAATTCTACACTTAACCAGTGTAGAATTAAACCAAGTTTCTTCAACAACATTATCTGGTCATACAATGCAGCAACCAGTTAATAATTCTCTAATATTAATCAACATGGCTGAAAAAAACAGGCTTTGGATCCAAAATACGCTGTTATTATTCCAGAAATATAGATCTGCAAACTACTCTAGAAGATTTTGATCTCAAGTTTTGGAGTGTGTCCCATATACGGGAAAATGCGACACCCAAGATCAGGCATGGGCAAACTCATCCGTCCAGATGTTTTGGGACTACAACTCCCATCATCCCTAGCTAACAGGACCAGTGGTCAGGGATGATGGGAATTGTAGTCCCAAAACATCTGGAGGGCTGAGTTTGCCTATGCCTCCCCAAGATGAATGCCCTTTGCCCTTTAGATGTACATTATCTGGTTATCTTAACGCAGGACTGTGACGCTCCCCATGCTTTGGCCAAAAGATGAAAGAAGTGGCAGATAGAAGAGTGGGGATCATCTTTAACCTTTTAACTACACCTAGCCAAAAGAACTATGCCCAACCAGCACCAGCAGCAGTAGCTCTCACAACAGAACTTCAAAGTCACCCTAAAGTAGATGGTAGAAATGCTTGCTTTCTTCTATATAGCTGATACCAACTATCTAGGACTTTCTGACCATTTTAACTGATGGCCTCCTAAGAGTGCAATGCCCAAAGCTGGGAAATAGGCTGGTCAGCTGGTTAATTTTAAAGTTATGCATTTAAACAACAGGTTTATATTCTCCAACACTGTGTGCTGCAAGCGTCCTGTATAAGACAGAACCCAATGACAGAGTTTGGATGTTGTCTGGCAAATATCCACCCCACCCACAACCTCCTCTCATTTTTAGATTTTTAACCTCAGCTAGCAAGAAGCAATGGGACATGGGTGGCACTGTGGTCTAAACCACAGAGCCTAAGGCTTGCTGATCAGAAGGTCAGCGTTTCGAATCCCCATGACGGGGTAAGCTCCCGTTGCTTGGTCCCAGCTCCTGCCCACCTAGCAGTTCAAAAGCACGTCAAAGTGCAAGTAGATAAATAGGTACCGCTCTGGCAGGAAGGTAAACGGCGTTTCTGTGCGCTGCTCTGGTTCACCAGAAGCAGCTTAGTCATGCTGGCCACATGACCCAGAAGCTGTACGCCGGCTCCCTCGGCCAATAAAGCAAGATGAGCGCTGCAACCCCAGAGTCGTCCGCAACTGGACCTAACGGTCAGGGGTCCCTTTACCTTTAGCAAGAAGCAGGCTGGAAAGTGACAGTAGCAGTTCCTTCCCCAAAAAAACACCCAGTGACCTGAAATAGACAGGGAGGAAGCCTAGCATATACTGGTGACCAAACTAGCTGCCTTCCTTTGGGCTAGGTTCAGCCAAGCCCTAGTGTAAAGCACAGAAAATTCACACTTTACTATAAGGAAGCTTAGAATGGCTGCTTTGTGGTTTTTACCAAGTCAGGCCTTGGAAGTATTATCCTCACAAGGACTACAGCATTTGTAGGATTTGATTGATTGTAGTGAGCTAAGAGGACATACCTGATTGCCAGGCAGACCTCCTTCTGAATCTCAGGGCTGATCTGGTCCACTGGTGCCATCAGTAACTGCCAAAGCAAGAGGCCGGATCGTCTTACGATGTCACGATTCTTCTCGGTTTGAGGGCTGAAGAAAAATTTAAAAACCACCTGCAAGGACAAACATGGAACTGTATATACAAATGCTCGTGTTGAATTGTCAGATATGAGAAAGTGAGTACCATAAAAAGAGTATATGGAATCTGATAGTTTACTTATTTATATTAATATAATTTATTGCAATCTCTGCCATGCCCATAGGGTCCCCACTCTCACTGAAAGGAGATTTAAAAGAAGCACTGAGTTGGAGCCAACAGATTAGTTTGCAGTGTGTGGTTGGTAGCAGAGCGCATGTGTGATGCCTATAACAATTGCTTCAGTTTGCAGGTGTGACCATGCACCCGAAAAAGGTGGACAACCCCTCTCACCAGCTTCATTCCAGTGGCCAAAGGTGAGGAACAAAAAGCAAAAGACCCTCAAGAAAAAACAGAATAAAATGTGAACATTTCCTCTGCCCTCTACTGACTTAACCACACAAGTTAGCTGAAACAGGTGGGTCTGATAATGCTTACAACAATTGCTGGAGAACCTCTCTTGGATAAAGCTTCCATGACTGAGAAAGAACCCACCAATGCTCCAATTCAGTTCCAGCACTTCTGACTCTGCTCACAGGAAGCGTGAGAATATCCTTACATATCGCACCACTCCCAGGTTAAGCGAACCCCACTAAGGGTACTTTGCCTGAGTATCCCACACCCGCAATCCAAAAGCAAACAATTACATTAGGATAGCACAATTACACTAGGATAGCACGCACCTGGAAGACAACCAAGATGCAGCGTATAATGCAGGTGTCCCCATTGACCATAGCTTTCTCCATAATGTCGCAAATGCTGCTCAGATGATGGCCCTCGATTGGGTGTTGCTTGCCCAGAAAGTTTGTGATTGGAAGGTTGTTACTCGCTGCCAGCAGGTTGAGTTGATGGATACACATAGCACCAACATGGTGCAGTAATTGATTGATAACCTCATTTGTGGTTATGGCATCTCCTAAAGCAGTAAGAAACGTTTTATAAATCGGCAGTGTGAATTTCAAGGTATCGTCAAGGTTTATTCATTCTGTGCCTTTCAACTGTGCCTAGTCTAAAACATAAGGTTCCCCACCCCCAAATATTCAAATAACCGTGTGGAAATCAAACAGAGAATTGCCAGGTTTGAGGCTCAGTGTTTCCAGGTTATAAGTAGAATGGTGAAGTTTGGTGCTTGCGATCTCGGGGAGGCACTCTCTCTTTTTAAAAAAAATAAAGTTTTTTATTTATACAACAAGAAAAAAAGAAAAAAACACAAATACCAAATTACACACAAATTACAAAAATAACCATAGACACATAATTTTCTTAGCAAACAATAAAACATCTATTGGTCTTAACACTAAAGAACCAACCTCCTGTCTATTCCATATTTCAAATTCATATTACTTATTGCCAATACACACTTTTATCATAATTAAACTTATTCTCAATAAATCTAATTTCTTACATCTACCTTGCAACTATTACTGAAGTTCCTCGAATGCTGCAACAGAATTTAAACTACTATATTTATTTTTCAGATATTCTTTGAAAACCTCCCATTCTGAAACAAATTCCTGTTTTGATTTATTCTTTATTTTTTCTGATAAACCATCTAATTCGGCATATTCTGTCAGCTTTTGGATCCAATCTTGTATAGAGGGGATTTCATTACTCTTCCATTTTGCTGCGATCAAAACTCTTGCTGCCGTCGTCGCATATAAAAAGATACCCTTCCTCTTTGTGGAATATCCAAATCTGTTATTTCGGGGAGGCACTCTCAGTTGGAATAAGCAACACTAGGTAGACATCTAGGTGGGCCAATGGTCTGACAGTATAAGGCATCTTCATATATTTATATGGATGGAAGGGAAGCAAGAGAAGGGCATGGAGATTGAGTGTAGCTGCCCACAAGTTTCCAATAACTGGGAATAGCAACCATACATGCAGTGCTGAAGCAAGGGTATTTTGCACAGCTTGGATCCCTCCGACGTGGATTTGTTGGTTTGGCCTTTGCAAGCCACCACCTCTCAATCCCAGTTTTTACAAATGGAAGACAATTTACAAACAACTTCATGAGACTTTCGACAGGGTAAACATGTTGAAGTTTGCCCCACGCTACAATTTGTGCTATATAGCTGATGATGTGGTATCAATACCTCATTATTTCACTGCTAATGTTTGCATTCAGAGAAGCACCGTTTTGTGCCTTTCTCCTGAAGGTGTAATAGTCAATTGCCTTCCTTCAGCGGAATTCCACAGAAATTCAAAGGAAAGATCCCAGCGTCTTGTAGTTTGTAACTTCAAAAGCAGGAGAACTTCAAACACCCTGATTATTATTTTGGTTCTGATCAAAGGAAGTTCTGTTCTATATATACCCTCACCAACCTTGTAGGAAAGAGCTGTTCTGCCCTGCTGGTTTCTCAGTCAGGTGCAGCATGGCTCAAAGGCAATGCCCACTGATCCAGGCTGTCCATCTCACATTTCACTAACAATGACTTTGTACAGAGTGCTGACTGCTGATTTCCCCCTCACCTTTTGGTTCCACAATTATATGGCTGACTCCTAGCCTCTGGCAAACGTAATGGAAGGCTTGGTTCCCTGGATTGCACCATTGATCAATATAGTCGTTCGAGCATGTCCAGATCATGTTATTCATAGCATCATAGCACGCTCCTGAACAAAAACAATCAATAGCTCTTTTTATCAAAAGTGGCTTATAATGCAAAACAGGTCCAGACAGATGCCTTTATGGTTGGTAACAATTCCTCTGTCTCTTAACATACGCATACACCTCCTCCCTCCTCTGCACCCCTTCTCACCAACAGCTTCATTTGGTCCTAAAGGACTTTTCTTTGTTTTTATTCCTCAGAAGTAAAGACTGTTCCTAAGCATTCCATAACAGCTCAGCAGCTAAGCCAACGGCTAGGGAGGTCTTCTTGCAATGAATCTTACATCTAATAAGAGATGTTTCCAAGATAGCAGCTTATTTGCAACTCAGATTTTTACACATTTTCTAGTTTACCTGATTTTGGGGGGAAACTGATAAAAGCACTCCTCCCCTATAGATCTGCTTGCTTTAATGGACTGCCTCCCTTGCCTTCATTCAACCACAGCAAGCACTCCAGTGTCCACCACTCCAAGGCTGGTGTTTACTTTGCAAATAGATTTATAGATATTGCTATCGATGGTACAAAATAAAGCAAGAAACGACTGTCTGATCTCCCCTCTGCCATGATCCACAAATGCTAACTTAAAAAACCCACCACCATTACACTGCCAATGGCACCTTAGGTCAGCCAAGGTTTAGAGCAAATATACAGTTTCAAGCAATTCTCCTATACACATATATTGTTAATTGCCTCTTATTATAAACTTTATTAGCCTTCTCCTACTTTGGCAGATTATTTCTGTTACTTTAAAAAAGAAAAAAAAGAGGTGTGCCTGAACAGATTAGCTGTTTAAAGCAAGCCAGATTCTTCTCAGAGAAACCTGTAATCAAGGGCATCAAACGCCATTATTGCCATTACCAAGTTGCATCTAAAACTGCATATTCATTCCTTACCAAGACCAGGAACAAGAGCACCGCGTCCAAGAGAGCTCCCAGCAGCATCAATGAGATCCGCTCGACTTGTAAACTGTCCATCTGAGATACTGTACACCAGACTCGAAGCCAGAACTTTAAACAGAGAGCCTACAATCAATCCCTTGAAAGCTCACATATTTATTTGAACTGTGAATTATGCACAGGAGCTTAATTGTTAAACACAGACAGTTATTTAATTTCTACAGTGAGAGAATCGAGATACCGAGGCTTGTACTTAACTGGAAGCCTTTTGCCCTAGAAACTCTACCTGCTTTTCCCAAACTTCAGCTGAAGCCCCACAGGTCGCTGGCAACCCCAAGCCTCCCTCCATATGTTGTAGGTCAGGGGTATGGAACCTCAGACCTACGGGCCAAAAGAAGCCCTTGCGGGCTCTCTATCCACCCTTGCGACTCTCCCCAGGCCAAGCTCTCTGCCCAGACTAGCTCTGCAACCTCCTTGAATGCCTTTGCCTGGCTGGAATGTCTCCTTGAGCTGTGATAATCCCTCTTGTTTGCCTGAACAGAGAGCAGTGTATGCATAGAACCCCCCGGGTTTTTGTATTGCTGGAATGTAGCCTACTATACAACAGTAAGAGTCACATCCACCGTACTACCCACTTTTGCCTCTGACTACACCCACTACTGATATGCAGCTTCTGGAAGGTGCCTCTTGGGCTGAAAAATGTGGGTACTATATAAGCATGCTGTCCAGGAACAGTAGCACCACCATTGCAGGGGGCTGGACTAGATGGCCCTTGTGGTCCCTTCTAACGCTACCATTCTATGATTCTATGCTCTCAACAGGGGCAGGGCAGTCATGTGTATTTTAGTCATGTGACTGTCACATTCACATGCAAAGCAAGGGTGGAGGAGTGTCTAGTCTTACATGAAAAGGAGATGAGAGGAATGAAATCCACTCCTCTTTCCCTCCACTGTGCTCACTGCCTCAAGCGATTACAGCTCCCCAACAATCTTTCAGTATCAGAGTGGGGCTAAAAGAAAAGCGACTGCAAGAAAAGGAACTCTGCTGCATCAAAGCATACCCTCATCCCCATTTTATATGTCAACTGGGCAGATATTTTCATCAAATTTGAACACTAAGCCCTATGCTGGAAATAGGTTTCAGGGCTATACCCAGCTAGCTCAAATCAACGACTGAGAAATAAACTTGGGAGAAGTGCCTTATTTAAGGTTGACAGATGGAGCAAAATAATGATTCACAATAAATAAATATAATGGCACTGGATACATTAAGAGAATTATCTAGGGACCAAGCGGAAAGGCAGCGCAAGATGCATGGCAAATCAGTTTGCTGGGTTTAAAAAAAAAATCAAACCAACTCAGAGGGAGCAAGAAGGCAGGCTGGAGAGGACTTACTTTTCAAGGATGACAAGCCACTTGTTCCACCAAAGAGCGACCGTGTGGCAGAGCTGCCAGAGCCACCCGGGGGTGGGACTAACATCACCAAGTAAGTCCCACATGTGTATATTGGAGTCTTTCGTAGCATTTTTAGAGGCAGACCACAACTAGTGTTAGCAGCTGAAAAGATCAGATGAACATCATGAGAAGCAAAAAAAAAAAAAAATGCTGTTGCCCATGAAAAAGGCAGAAAATGGGGGGGGGGGAGCTAAATTCTGGGATGAAAGCTGGATGGATGGACAAGCGAGATTCAAACCCCAAAGAGAAGCCTGCTTGTGTTACAATGTAGGATATTGAGAAGAGACACCATCTACCAAGATAATGCCTTCATCTGAAACAAGAGGACCCCACACTTCCAGCAGAGACTGTGCAGGAGATGCTCCTGGTGTGCTCTGACACATAGGGCATGAGAAGCAAAATTATCCTTAATACTGGACTCTGCTTATCAAAGCAAATCAAGGTGCAAAATCATTAAAACAAACCCCCTCCTCACCTGCTTGGTCCTCTT